>NC_059338.1:1603750-1920000 GCF_018350155.1 Leopardus geoffroyi | reverse complement strand
GGGGGAGAGGGGGCCCCAGGCAGAGGGAGCAGCAGCCACAGAGGCCTCGGGGGGAGGACAGGAGCCTGGCAGGAGGATGCGACCCACGCACACCTGGCACTCTCACAGCCTACTGTGTGCGAGACTCCTTTTACCAGTGGTGACCGAGGGGGTTACGTGACCAGAGGTCCGTTCTGAGCCAGCGTCTGAAGCCACACTGGTGGGTCAGTGCCATGACTGAGCTCCTGCCGTGTGTGAGCTCCGGGCTAGGTGCCAGAGGGGAGACCGGTGAAGGCACATCCCAAAGCCCGTGTAGACAGCACCCCCGTGGAGATCAGATGAGGGACGGCTGTGAGGGCCCCAGTGTGTGTGGCGGGGGGGGGGCGGGGGTAGAGCCGGGTATGGAGGGTGACAGGTAAGACGGAAAAGACGGAGACAGGTCGAATCTTTGGTGGGGGTGGAGGGGCGTGTGAATGAGCATGGCCAGCTTCCAAACAGCAGGCATTGAGAACCTACTGTGTGCCAGGCACTGGGCCCGGAGCTGGGAAACAGGAGTGGGCTAGATGCAGTCCCTGTCCTCAGTGAGCGCCCAGTGGGCTGGGGAGCCATTATAATAGTGTGTGACAGGTGAGGGAGCCCCAAAGGGCCCCGAGGGAGATTCCCCAGGGAAAGTGACACTGCATTCCAGTCCTGCAAGATGAGCCAGCATTAGGGCTGCAAAGGGCGAGGGGATCATAGATGGCTCAGCACAGGCTGGGTGACCAGCAGAACGCCCCTGAAGCAAGGCCCGTCTGTGGCTGGAGCGGAGAATGGAGAGAGGGCAGGGCCGGATCGTGAACGGCGTTCTAAACACACGGAGGAGTTTGCTCTTGGATCTAACGGCCGTGGGGAGCTACTTCAGGGTTTAAAGAAGGAGTTTCAGGATCGGATTCGTTTTTAAAATGATCTCTCCGGGGGCGCCTGGGTGGCGCAGTCGGTTAAGCGTCCAACTTCAGCCAGGTCACAATCTCGCGGTCCATGAGTTCGAGCCCCGCGTCAGGCTCTGGGCTGATGGCTCAGAGCCTGGAGCCTGTTTCCGATTCTGTGTCTCCCTCTCTCTCTGCCCCTCCCCCGTTCATGCTCTGTCTCTCTCTGTCCCAAAAATAAATAAACGTTGAAAAAAAAATTAAAAAAAAAAAAATAAATAAATAAAATGATCTCTCCAGCCACCATGTGGCGAGCGGTTGGGGGGCACCGAGGAGGCAGGAGTGGAGGAGGGAGAGCAGTGGGAGGCGGCTGCAGGCGGGGGTGAGGGGTTGTGGGGGGGGGGGCCGCCAGCTTCGTCAGGAGGGTGGCAGCAGGGACAGGAAGTCAGTGGGCTTGGGAAATGTCCAGAGGTGTCCAGGGAGGTCTGGTTGATGGGCTGGATGGGAGGAAGTCCAGGGAAGGTGGGAATCACAGCCAGCTCCAGATTTCCAGCCTGAACCACCCGGTTGGGTTTACCGGAAGCAGGGGGCTGGCCGGGAGGGGCAGGTTGGGCCGTGTGGCAGGACCCAGTCCGAACACTCTAGGACTCCCGGCTCCCGGCCGGCACCTATTTCCCCCATGGGGGCTGCCAGGAGAAGGCACGGAGAACGTGGGCCGCAGGAAGGGAGCAGGGGGCAGAACGGGCTGGAGCACGGGGAGCAAAACGATAGCAATGGCTACACAACGTCAGTGTTGATGACGTGCGGCTAAGTTCTCACGACGTGACCACCTCTTCCGAAGGAGCCGCCTCACGCCTTTCTACCCCATCTCCCGCTGGACGTGTCTACCGTCTGTCTGTCTCCCTCCCCCGCAGCGTATCCGCTCCGCGAGGGTAAGGCCTCCGTCTGTCTTGCTCAGCGCCGTGTCTCCAGTGCCCAGAACAGTGCCTGACACAGCCAATGTCCGGTATATATTAACTGGATTCAAAAAAATAATAATTAACTCCTTGGTGGCTCAATCATTTAGGCGTCTGACTCTTGATTTCAGCTCAGGTCACGATCTCACGGTCGTGGGTTCGAGCCCCGCGTCGGGTTCTGTGCTGACAGTACGGAGCCTGCTTGGGATTCTCTCCTTCTCTCCCTCTCTCTCTGTCCCTCCCTCATGCTCTCTCTCTCAAAAATAAGTATATCAACTTAAAAAGAAAGAAAGAAAACCTCCTTATTAGGTACATATTATTATTATTTTTCCCCTTCAGAGCGAGGCCAGCTGGAGTCAAATGTCGGGTTCCTTGGCCTGTTCCTTGAACCGTGTCTTCCAGGGACTCAGGAGGGCAGGTGGGCACGAGGCCAGTTTTCTAAGCAGCTGGAGGGGGCTCAGGACAACCTGAGGAGCTGGTCTGACCAGCCTCAGCCACCTGGGTTTTCACCTTGAGTCGGGAACAGACTGGTCTCCCCTGTGCTGGATGCCCCGCCAGAAAAGGGCAGAGTGGAAGCCCCAGGTGACACCTGAGGAGGCGGGGCTGGGCGCCGAGCCCCAGCGGGCAGGGAAGAAACATCTGGGCCCCGTGTCCAAGGCCAGACCCGAGCGGCTCCCAGCAGTCGGCCTGCAGCGCCACCTCGTGGTCGAGGTTCAAAGACGCGTCTCCTCCACCTGCGTGCCCCACTCAAGACCCAGGCAAGCTGGCCACCTGCCCAACCGGCAGGCCTCCCTGGGCACCTCCGGCACCAACCTCCGGGCATCCCTCCAGTCCTCTCCCTTCAGATTAACCTCCCTCATCCCTCTGGGACTCCGGATCCTGTTCATCCAGGAAGCCTCTCCAAACTTCTCCAGCTTCAGTGATCACTCCCTGCTCAGTCTCCAGACACTCACTGGGTGTCACTGTCTTACCCCTGGGGTCCTAAGCTCTGGGGTCAGATAGACCCCTCTGAACACCGGAGGGTCCACTTACCAGCTGTGTGACCTGAGCAAATTATTTGACCTCTCTGAGCCTTAGGTCCTAATGTTAGGCAGAGGTGTGTTTCCAGCCTCACAGAGCCGTGAAGAGGGCTGAACGAGATCAAGTCTGCAAAGGCCAAGAAGAGGGCCCAGCAGTAAACAGGCAGTCAGCAAAGGGCAAGTCCATTCCCACCCCTCTCTCTGACTTCCTCTTCCCTTTCCTAAAAAAGAGAGCATGACAGGACAGAAGGCACAAGACAGTCATAGGACCTGGGTTCTCCTTCTCTGTAAAATGAGGCCATCGGATAATTGATGAATCTATTCGAATACTGATTGATTGATTGATTGATTGATTCATTCATTCATTCCACTTCCATTCCACCTGTGACATTCTACAGGATGAGTATGCCTTTTATGTCCATTCATTCATCCGTGCCAAGCTGTGTCTAATGCTCCAGTGTCCCCTGTTAGTATCTAGCACAGTTGCCGGCATGGAGAGGGCACTGGAAAAGTCCTTCCTCGATAACCTACCAAGGGCATGCTTGCTGTCGCCCCCCCCCCCCACCCGGCCCCAAGAGAGCAATCAGCCCAGCCTGGCACCAGGCGCCCTTCCCCCTCCCTCTCCCCAGCCCGAAACCAGAGCTGGCGCCACTGGGTGAGGAATCTGGGGACCAACTGTCACAGCTCCGGTGTCACCCGCCTCCCGGACGCCGGGGTCCAGCCCTGAGTCCCAGAGGGGCCCTGTCAGCCAGCTGTCCTGGGGGACTCTGGCTCCACCCCGGCCCCTCTGAGTTGCTCTCCCTAGGGAAATCAGAGAGTGCAGGGGACCCGGTGGGGGGTGCTGGAGTGGACGCTGGGGAAGGGCAGGGGCCCCTGTCCAGGCCAAACCTCAAGCTGGGCGTCAGAGCCCTTGGAGACGGGTCCACGACAGCGCGGACGGACCTGTAGTAGCCTCCTCTCTTCTCCGTCCCCCGTAGCCCTCCAAGGCCCAAAGACCGTTCTGCCCTCACATGCAATCCTGTGTGACCATGTTCTCTGAGTCACATAGGCTAGTTTCTGTGTCTTGCTGAGAGCAGAGATCACATCTGGTATTTCTTTTGTGTGTCCTACAGAATTTTACTTAATACATTCTCACTGAGGGAAATTAATTCATTGTTCCAGCAACAGAGGGAAAACTGGCTGCACTGTCAGCAGGAAACACGGTGTTTAGATAGGTTCCCAGGAGGAGGGGTGTTAGGAAAAGAAAATGGAGACCCCGTAACACATAGGAGAGGAGGCTCCTCTGATGAGGACAGATGGAGAGGATGGGGGAGGTGGCTAAGAGGGCCTCCATAAGGGCCAGCCAACTTGGTGGGGCAGCCTCCCTGGGGCTCCGGGAGTAGGGCATGGGGGGGGGGGGCGTGCACGAGAGCTAGGTATGTGCCCCATCACTTGGTACTTGGACAGGTGGTGACAAAGGGTGCCCACGTTTGCCCAGAAAAGAGAAGGGAGGTGCCTGGGTGGCTCGGTTAGTTAAGTGTCCGACTCTTGATTTCAGCTCAGGTCACGATCTCATGGTTCATGAGTTCGAGCTCCACAGCGGGCTCCACACTGACAGTGCAGAGCCTGCTTGGGATTCTCTCTCTCTCCCTCTCTCTCTGCCACCCCAGCCCCACCGGCACTCTCTATCTCTCTCTCAAAATAAATAAATACACTTACAAAAAAAAAAAAAAAAAGAGAGAGAGAAGAGAAGAGAAGGGACAGAGCTCCACACACAGACAAGCACGGTCTGCATCACCCTACCCCACTGCTGTCCTGAGCCGCCACACAAACCCTGGGCCACTCTGCTGTCCTGCCGTGTTTCGTGGCCAGGCCTGTGTGCACACAGGGAGACGCACACAGATACACCTGGACTGAGCCACGCACTGCACACACGGCCAACTCAACGGCTCCACGGGGTTCTTTGTTCCTCAGGCCCGCGGCTAGAAGCCTGCCCGCGCCGGCCATGGAGACAGAATTCGCTTGCATCCCAGCACTCGACAGGAATTATTTTTGGAATTATCTGCTGGTTGTTGGGGATAATCTTTTTTTCTACGAGGCCAGATCTAGAACTGGCTTGGAGTGACTCACAGTGGGTCAGGATCTCCTCCAGGGCCTGGGACATCCTAAGAGCTCAAAAGGAAGTAGTTAGCTGAAAGAAGGAATGAATGAAAATTAATTAACGAAGAGCGCAATCTAGCCAAAGTCCACTGCGAGGAGAGAACAACAGGGCCAGAGCGCTAACATCCACCGAACACTTATGTTGAGTCAGGCACTGCGCTGGGGGCTTGTTTTTCCATTTCAGAGACGAGGAAACCAAGGCTCGGCAGCACCCGACTACTCAGGAAGCATGTCTGCCTCCAGAGGATTGCTCGTTCCTCTCACACCATGAAACTTCGAATATGCAGTTAACTGGACACCCTCTTACTGAGCTTCTGCTCTGGGCAGGGCTGCGTGCTGGGCACCGGGGGGCCAGGGAGGGGGACAATGACAAAGAGGAAAGACAGCGCTGTCCTTTAAGGCCTTGGAGTGGAGTGGAGAGATACGCCACGCACACACCTTTCTGGTCACAGGCAGACAGTGAGGGGTGGGGTGGGGTCGGCACGGTCGTCTATTTCCAAGCAAAACTGTTTAAGTTAAGGCCTTCGGCCTGAATTCTGGAGCTGGCAGGCAGGCGGAAAGAGGAAGAGAAGGGCCCTGAACAGAAACCTAGCTTGTCCAATACAAGTGTCAGTGGAAGAGGGGAGTCCCCGGAACAAAGGAGGCCATCAGCCTCTGGGAGCAAGAGAAGGACTCAGCAAAACCCCGCCCCATGAAAACTCTGTCACCTGGGCAGTCTGGTGGTCCCCGCTGTGGGTGGACATACCCCAGACCATCTGCAGGCACAGGGTCCTGCGCGTGACCCAACTGCCACTCAGGCACGCACCCTGCCCTCCAGGGGCACACGGTCGGTCACGTTGGCCTCTCCCGCCTCGGTTATCTGTCTGGAGTCTCAGTGGGACCCTGAGGGCGACACGTGGCGCATTAACACACCCAGGGCGGCGGGGGGAGGGGGGAGCTGACTTGTCTTTGTCGGCTCAGTGAGGTGGGTCCAGCAGGGGCCTCCGCCTCCCCTGCCCCACTCCTTACTCTACCCTTCCTGTTCAGCGGCTGCCCCCTCCCCGCGCGCACACACACACACACACACACACACACACACACACGCACACACACACACACGTGTTTCTGTCCTTTGTTTTCCACCCGGGCCAAATCCCCGGGGCTTCTTTGGTCATTAACCTCCTGCTTTAATTAGCTTAGTGGGGAAGCAGAGCAAATTCAGGGGTGGGTGTCAAGGGGGAATCTCATTTCGGTGGGGACAGGAAGGCTCGGAGCAGCTGGTGACAAAAATGCCTGGCACACAATAAGTCCTATACAAGTGTGTGCTATTTCTATTAATGTGAAAAACAGTCACCTGGTCCACAGAGCAGGAGCCTCCCCCCACGAGAGGGCCCCACGGGCCCCCCGGAGCACAGGTGGCCCAATCCACGTTCCTGGGGCAGAAGGAGAGGGGACAAGAGCCTACCTCTCCACTCCCTCTGCCGCTCAAGCCCTAAAGCTTGCTGTTAATGTTCGGTCAAATCCCCAGCGCAGGGGGCACCAACTCTGGGGCCCTCCAGGGGTGCCTGGCCATGGTTCCCCTCCCTTTGATCTTCTGCTGAACAAGAGCCCTGCCCCTCCTGGGATCCTCCACTCTGGCCCCCAGCCTCCCGCTGTTCAAATGTCCTCTTTCCAAGAACCAGCTGAGGGAACTGGGCTTCACCGCCCGGCCCTCAAGGCCTCACAGTGGCAGCTCTGTGAGGTCACCTCATCTCTCTGTCCCCCGCCTCCAGGCAGGACTTTACCTCACAACCCAGTTCAGAGTTTGGGTTTCCAAGGCCCTGCAGAAAAGGACACCTTCCCACTGTAGCTCACCCCCACCCATTCTCACGCAACGATTTTGGGAAGTTCTTCTGAAAGTCCAACCTCAAGCCCTCGGGCTGCAGTGCACCGTCTCTCCCCTTGGGAAGGGCCCAGGCATAAGAAGGGAGACAAAAGAAATGCTGGAGAGGCGGCGTAGGGAGGGAAAAGGTCGCAGTACACCCCGACTTGCCCCAACTCCCTCTAGAAGTACCCAGCTGTCCAATTCACGCCTTAAAAACTTATTTTTACTTGCACCGAACGTCCAGAGTGCGAGGAGCCGAATTAACGGGCTCGGGGGTGGGGGTGGGGGCAAGTGCAATGACGGTGGAGGCCCGAGAACAGATCACCCCCAAGGCGTCTGCGGGGCCCGGGCCCGAAGGAAGTTCGGGTCCCGAGCGCACCCCGTCTCCCCTCCCTCCTTGGGTCGCGCCCGAAGCCCGGGGCTCTCCCCCGAAACTGTTAAGTCACATCTCGCGTCCAAGCCTTCGCCTGCCTCCCCGCTCGCTGCCCTCCGCCCCCCCTCTCCCGCCCCGCGCCCCGCCGCCGCTCGGAAGGACCAGAACTAACTCACCTCCCAGTCGCCGCCGCTCAGATCTCCGAACCTGGGGGGGGGGGGGAACGGGAGGGCACGGAGGGGGGGGGTGGTGGCTGGCCGCTCGGCGGGGCGGGGGGGGGGGGCGGTGAGCGGACCCCGGCTTTGGCCAGGGGGTCCCGCCCTCCGGCCCATCCCGGCCTCCTCGGCGCGCACGGCCCGGCGGCGCCCGCATCGCGCTGCGGGCTTTGTCTGCTCTGCGGAGAGGCTGTCCCCGCGGCCCGCAGCCGGGACGACTCCGCGGGAGGGAGGGGCGCCGAGGCAGCGCGCGGGGAGGGGGCGCGGCCAGGGAGGGGGCCGCGGCGACCCGGCCGGGCCGCTCCCGCCCCCTCGCCCCCTCATTACCATAAGAAAGGGGGACACCCCCCCCACCCCGGCCGGCCCGGACGAGGCGGGGGCGGGTGGCGAGCCCGTCTGGGGAGGGGGCGCTCCGTCAGCCTTTTCCGACCCGCTCCGGTTCCGTCCCCCGCGCCCGCCCCTCCCTCGGGGAAACCAGGGACCTCGACTTCCACCACCCCCACCCCCCACCCCGCTGCGCCCCGGAGCCGGGCTGGAGACCGGAGGCACGTCCCCATCCTCCGCGGGGCGAGGAGCCCGAGCCCGCGCCCCCGAGGGCGGGAAACTACAACTCCCGGCATGCCCCGGGCGCCCCCGCGCCCCCCCCCCCCCCCGCAGTTCCATGCTGCTCCATCCAGTTCATTTAAAACAAAAGAGTTTGAGCGCTGGAAGGGGCTGGGCTCGACTGGGGGCCACTGGGCGCCGCTCCCGGACCGGGGCTCGGTGCGGGAGCCTGAGGGGGGCGTCTGGACGGCGGGGTCTAGAGCCGCCCGGGTCCGAGGCGGGAGGGGTGGGGGCAGAGATCCCGCAGCCCCCCGCCCCCCGTCACCCCCGGAGCGGAGACGAGAGCGGCTTCCTCGGTTTTGCTTCTCTTTCCCCCCACCCCCACCCCGGGGGCTGGGGCGAGGGGAGTCGGGTTACAGGGTGTTTGGGGAGGGGGGCTTAGGGGGAGGGTCTATCTTTCTATCTCGCTTTCTTCCCCCCTCCCCAGTTCTTTGTTCCCCCCTCCCCACACGCCCCCCTCCTCTCCCCTCCCCTCCTCTCTCCTCTTTTCCCTTCCACCACCTCTCTCCCTCTCTCCCCCAGCTTTTGTTTCGCCATGCCTAGTCTAGTGGTATCTGGAATAATGGAAAGAAATGGGGGCTTTGGAGAACTAGGATGTTTCGGGGGAAGCGCTAAGGACCGAGGGCTGCTGGAAGACGAGCGCGCCCTTCAGCTGGCTCTCGATCAACTCTGCCTCCTGGGTTTGGGGGAGCCCCCCGCCCCCACGGCGGGCGAGGACGGGGGAGGTGGGGGGGGCGGCGCCCCCGCGCAGCCGGCCGCCCCCCCGCAGCCGGCCCCGCCGCCGCCGCCCGCGGCGCCCCCGGCCGCCCCGCCGGCGGCCCCCGCGGCGCAGACGCCCCAGCCCCCCACCGCCCCCAAAGGGGCCAGCGACGCCAAGCTCTGCGCTCTCTACAAAGAGGCCGAGCTGCGCCTGAAGGGCAGCAGCAACACCACCGAGTGTGTCCCCGTGCCCACCTCCGAGCACGTGGCCGAGATCGTGGGCAGGCAAGGTAAGCGGGCGCCGGGACCGCGGAGACGGACTGGAGTGGGGGGCACCCCATCCCAGCACGGAAAGTTCATTTCCTCTCTCCTTGCCCGCCTCTGGCTCTGTGCCTTCCCCACAAAGGGGGACCCGCCCCCTACCCCGATTTCCAAGTGCCACAAAGTTCCCTGCCACCCCCAGTCGGGACTGTTCTTCGGATCCTTCCTTCCCCAGGGCTCTGCCTTTAGACAAAGAAATAGCCTCTCACAGAGAGAGGGAAAAGGGAGGGGGATCGGTCTCCCAATCCTGGGAGGCTGTCCGGAGGGGATGTCCACTCCTAGCCAGAAAAACTGGAGGAATGCGCAAAGAGTTGCTCGGAAGCCCCTGCTCCGGGATCTGCTCGTGGGCTGGGGAGGGGGCACCCCTGGGACCCCCTACGGCTGGAGTTACAGACTTTGGGGGAGACCTGGCCCGGGAAGCCAGACTGAGTATCTGTCTCTTTGTTGGGCTGAGTGCAGGAATGGAAGGGGGTGTGGCTCATGGGAGGGTCCCAGCCCAGGGGAGAAGTGGGGAGGGGGGCTGCTGGGAGGAGGGAGTCCTGTGGTCACCCACACACCAGAGTTGAACGATCTGTGGGGTTTTGGAAGGGGTGCCTCCAACGAAGTGCCACGTCCTGGCGTGGACCTGTCCTCATCCCTCTCAGGCTTTTGTTCTGGGCTGGCCACGGCCAGGGGCCAGAGGCCTGGAGAGGGGTCTCTGGTTAGTGTGAGAGTAGGACAGGGCAGGAGGGGGCCTGCAGGGGGGGTGGTGAGAAACCTTCGGGCGGAGGTTCGGTTAGAGGGCGTGCGCCTGGGTGTGTTGTTGGGGTGGGGGGTGTAGAATTAATCCAGTGTGGTGTGTCTGATACCACACCCTCCTCAGCTCCAGCATCCCTGGGCGGGTGGGGGTGGGAGTGTTGGTGAGGGTCCAGACTGAGCAGACGGGATCTTGGGGACCCTTCCCTCTCCCGGTTTCCCAAAGGGGAGTGGGGGGGGCGGGATTTGGAAATTGCAAGGGGGCTGGGCTGGGAGGTAGGGGTGGGGGAGGAGCAGGGGAGGAGCTGTCCCACAGTGGGGAACAATAGAGGAGCTGCTTTCCGGCTGGGAGTGAGGGAGGAGGCCGGCTGCGGGCAGGGGAGGAGGGGAGACCAGCCTGGGGGGGGGGGCGCTGCCTACCGTACACCCCACCTCATCCACCCGAACTGCTTGGGGGTTGGGGGCATTTTGCAGGGCGATCCAGAATGGAGGAGGGAAGATGCCACTCCCCTGCACAGCCCTCACCCCCCCCCCCCCCGGGGCTCTCCATCTCGAGATTCCTGGTTCAAAAAGTTGGATTTCCTCTTGTTGCCAGAAACTAGGGACCCCGAGCCCTGGAATTGGGTGGGGACACTGATAGCTCTCCCTGGATGCGGGGGTGGTCTTGGGAGGGCCCAGGATTTCATGGAGTCATCTGCCTCTGCAGCAGACGGATGGACCTGTCTCTCAGAAAAGTAGGGGGATCTCTCCTATTCGGGGAAGAGAAGCCCCCCTCACCCCTGAAGCACGTGGAAGTCCTCCCTCTTGTCTAGCCCCCCTCCCTGGGCCGCAGTGCCAGGACTCCTCTTTTTGACCTCTAGAAAGGTGAAGCCCCGTGGTCTTCCCTTCCAGAGATGCTTCTTCGGTGTTCCAAAGCCCAGGATCCCGTCCACCAGCTCTGCACCTCCGGGCCCCCAGCTTTTCTTCTTAGTCTCCTGCCCTGGCCTGTCCGCCCCACCCCCACCCCCCACCCCCAAAGATACCCCATTGCTTCAGCTAAGGGACCTAGAACTTAGAGCCCCGGGTGCCCAGCAGACGCCATGTGAGTGGAAGCTGTAGGAGAGGAAGTCACTGCTCCTCACACCTCCAGGCCTCACAGAAAGGAGGACCAGCATTTACTGGTATTAGAACAGCAAGGATGTGGGCTTGACAACAGGTAGGACTTCTCAACTGCCAAGAGGCCTGAGGACAAGAAGGGAGGAGCCCGTTCTCCTTCCCGAGGTCTCTTGAAGGTGAGGAGCACTGCCCTCAACGCACCCCACCCTCCCCCCTGCCCAATCTGGTGGGGCTGGAGAAGAAGCCACCTGGAGAGAAGGGAGGAGAGAAAGCCCCCCCCCCCGCCCCCCCCAGCTGCCCTCAGGCCCGTGGCCGGAGGGCTGGGGCCCAATGGGAGAGCTAGGACTGCTGGCATGGGTTTTGGGGGGAATAGGGCACGCGGTGGGGGCTAGAGCGGTGGGAACGTGTCTCCATGTGCGCGGGGGGCAAAAGTTGTGGGCGTGCAGGGGAATGTGCCGTTTGAGGGCTGCGGGTGATGGAGATGGGAGAGCAGGGTGTGCGAGAGGTTCAGACACAAGCAGTCCGTGTGTGAGTGTGAGTGTGCACTGCGTTTGCACCACGAGTCGTGTTTAGATAAAGGCGCACGGCGCCTCACGGCTCTTAGGTCCATGTGTGTGCAAACTCACACGCGTGTGGCATGTGTGCTTCGAGAAAGCACGTGAGCCTGGCTGCGTGTGAAGCCAGGGGGCAGAGAGACAGAACTTGGGAAAGAGGAGAGAGGCTTGGCCTGTCAGCCATCAGGGGGCTGCGGCCTTCAGAGATGCCGTGTCCACGCCAGCCCCCTGGACCCTTCTCTTCCCCTTCGCTGTCTTTGTCTCTCTTTGTCTCGGCTCCCCTCTTTCTCTTCCTGCCTCTCTCCCCCATCTCCCAGCTTTAACCCCCTCTACTTCAGAGCGTCAGTGTGGGTGCAGAATACCTTGTCTGTCACCTCCTCAGCGCCCAGCCCATCTCAGCGCTCCTGCCCCCAGGGGACAGTGTGGCTGGAGTGTCCGTGGGCTCGGGTGCTGTCCCTCACACGTCATTATGTTTATCCTCATGCTTCTTTCCCTCTTGAAACTGATTCTCAGACCCTTCCCAGTCTCCCACGGTCGGGGGCGGGGGGGGGGGGGGTGGGTGATCATAGATCACAGAGCAAATGGGTGTCAGTGGTCCCTGAGTAGACTGGAGGACACGTTTAATGAATGGAGGTCACGTCAGAGATTGTGGGGTTACTGAGCACTTTGGGGCCCTACAAGGTCAGTGTCAGCCTTGGGGGGGGGGGGTGGGCGGCGGTGTGATTAAGTGACCTGGAAGTTTGTGAGCAGTCAGGAATCCGTGGAGACATTGAGGGAACAGTACGTGGTTGGGCGGAGTTAGCAGATTTGAGGTTAGCAGCTTGTCCGGGAGGGTCCGTGATTATCTCCCGGTTTCAAGAAGTGATTGAATTTGGAGGGTCCTGGCTGGAATCCGAGCGAAAGTTGGTACATTTTGAAATCTGTGGTGGATAGAGGCGTTGGGGAGACCCGAGACGGGGGGGTGGGGGGGGGGGACGGTGGAAGGCAGGGGGCATTCGCCCCTGGGGGCCTGGGTCTGAGTAAAGATCAGGAGCCGACTGGCCCCAGCACAGACCTTCTTGCCCTGTGAGTTTCCTTCTCTCTCCCCTCCCCCCCCACCCCCCATCCCAGGCTGCAAGATTAAGGCTCTGAGGGCCAAGACCAACACGTACATCAAGACCCCGGTGCGCGGCGAAGAGCCCGTGTTCATGGTGACCGGCCGGCGGGAGGACGTGGCCACAGCCCGACGGGAAATCATCTCGGCGGCCGAGCACTTCTCCATGATCCGCGCCTCCCGCAACAAGTCGGGCGCCGCCTTCGGCGTGGCGCCGGCCCTGCCGGGCCAGGTGACCATTCGCGTGCGGGTGCCCTACCGCGTGGTGGGGCTGGTGGTGGGCCCCAAGGGGGCAACCATCAAGCGCATCCAGCAGCAGACCAACACGTACATCATCACGCCGAGCCGCGACCGCGACCCGGTGTTCGAGATCACGGGCGCCCCGGGGAACGTGGAGCGCGCGCGCGAGGAGATCGAGACGCACATCGCGGTGCGCACGGGCAAGATCCTCGAGTACAACAACGAGAACGACTTCCTGGCGGGGAGCCCCGACGCCGGCCTGGACAGCCGCTACTCCGAGGCCTGGCGGGTGCACCCGCCCGGCTGCAAGCCGCTCTCCACCTTCCGCCAGAACAGCCTGGGCTGCATCGGCGAGTGCGCGGTGGACTCCGGCTTCGAGGCCCCGCGCCTGGGCGAGCAGGGCGGGGACTTCGGCTACGGCGGCTACCTGTTCCCGGGCTACGGCGTGGGCAAGCAGGACGTGTACTACGGCGTGGCCGAGACCAGCCCCCCGCTCTGGGCGGGCCAGGAGAACGCCACGCCCACCTCGGTGCTCTTCTCCTCCGCCTCCTCGTCGTCGTCGTCGTCCGCCAAGGCCCGCGCCGCGCCGCCGGGGGCGCACCGCTCGCCCGCCGCCTCCTCCGCGGGGCCCGAGCTGGCCGGACTGCCCAGACGCCCGCCGGGAGAGCCGCTGCAGGGCTTCTCCAAACTGGGGGGCGGCCTGCGGAGCCCCGGCGGCGGGCGGGACTGCATGGTGTGCTTCGAGAGCGAGGTGACTGCCGCCCTCGTGCCCTGCGGACACAACCTGTTCTGCATGGAGTGTGCAGTACGCATCTGCGAGAGGACGGACCCGGAGTGTCCCGTCTGCCACATCACGGCCACGCAAGCCATCCGAATATTCTCCTAAGCCCCCTGCCCCAGGCCTCCTGCGTCCCTCCCCAGGGGCCCGCCCTGGATCTGTTTTCCACCGGGGCCTTTTGGAAATCAGTGGTCTGAGGGGCAAGGTGCTTAGAGATACTCGCTCCGTGGGGAGGGGGAGGGGAGGCGATGGTGGCTGAGGAGGGGTAGGCCACTTTCAGAGCCTCTGGTCACCCCAGTCCTGGAATGGTGGGGAGGGGGCCAGGCAGGAGATTTTACTAGAGTTACAACTCTGATACCTCAACACACCTTTCAATCTGGAAGCAGCTAAGAGAAACTTTTGTTTTGCCGGAGGTGACCGTTAAGGCACCCTGACCCCCTCTGTCCACCTCCCCATCTGCATCACACTGCCCCTCCCTCTGCGGAGGGGATGGGGAAAGGGAGGGGGACAGGTTCCATCTGTATCTAGAGGTGCTCTTTCCAATCCTCAAGCCCTCTCGGGCCCTGACCTTTGACCTCCCAACATGACCCTTTAGACCCTCCACTGCCATATCCTCTTTGGGAATCTGTTCCTGGGTTTCCAGTGGTACAAGGGGGTTGGGGCCCTTTCAGAAGTCTGCACAGATATTCCGGGCGGGGGGTGGGGGGAAGCATGTCAATCTATAAAGGGCTCAGAGCTCATCTCCCCGACAGAGCTGGGTGCAGGGGTCTGGAGAGAGAGCTCCTCTCTGCCCCTCCGGCTCCCCGCCCCCACCTTCCCTCCATTGGGCTCTCCCTTCCCTTTACTGTTTCCACCGGCACTCCTCTTTGCTTCCCCTTGATGGCTGCCCTTCCCAGCCCTGTCCTCTTCCCCTCTCTTCCCTTCTCCCCCTCCCTCCTGCCTCTTCTAGTCCAGCTTTGGGTTCACCATCTCCCCTGGGGAGAAATAGGGGAGAAGAGCATTTGGATGGACCCCCCCCCCCATTTAATTCCTCTTCTGGCATTCGGAGGCCCTCCCCACTCCAAAGAAACACCTCTAATTCTTGATGGAATGTATCCCCATTCTCAGTGACAATTTGAGGAGGGAACGGATACTGGGGTA
This sequence comes from Leopardus geoffroyi, assembly GCF_018350155.1. Classification (NCBI taxonomy): domain Eukaryota; kingdom Metazoa; phylum Chordata; class Mammalia; order Carnivora; family Felidae; genus Leopardus; species Leopardus geoffroyi. Next base: position 1,905,313 of record NC_059338.1, on the reverse strand, counting down.
CGGCAAGGGTCGAACCTCCGCCTCTACCGTCTTTGGGCATTGCATTTGGGGAGCGGTTCTCGGGCTGGATTTTCTAGCGGCCGGCGGTGGTGGAGAGCCAGGGTCGTGTGTGTGTCTGCCGTTCAAGGGGACAGGAAGGAGCCTGAGGCTGGTGGATGGAAGGGCCCCCCCTCCCCCTGCAGCTCCCACCCCTGTGCCCCTCTCTGGGCCTTACCCGAACCCCTATCAGCGGGCAAATCATGAAGTCTCTGTCCCACCCATTGTAGCTGAGGAGAGAGGCTGGGTCTTCAGAGAGCGCTCAGTCCCGGGCCGGTCGGGATCGTGGTGCCGCAGGGCCCCATATTGCTAACAGGCCTTGCATCCCCCCTCCACTGCTTCCCCGAGGCTCCCTTGGGGCTGCCACCAGCCTGCCACCCTCCTGGTTCCGCTGGCCGGGCCAGGAGAGGGTGGGGGATGGGAGTCCCAGGAGATTCTTGTATATAGTGGGGTGAGACTCTTCCAAGTGATCTCTGAGCACTTAGCTCGGGAATCCCATCTCTGTCTGATGGAGAGGGAGTGCAGGGATGGGGGTTCAGGGGGGAATTTCCTCCTCTCCTTCCTCTCCCCGGCCTACCCCTCCAGACCACCAGCCTGGGAGGGGAGAGGAAGGAGGTCACAGCCAGGAAAACCGGCCGCTGACAACTTCCCTCCTTCCCGCCAATGTGAGCCGTCCTGAGATGTCTGTACAATAGAAACCAAACCAAATGGGCACCCCCGGTCGCCGAGGGGGCGTGGGGAGGGGGGTGGGAAGAAGGGATGTCTGTCTGTCGATCCCCCTCCCCCTCTCCACCTCTTACCCACAAAGGCAGAAGACTGTTACTCTAGGGGGCTCGGAAAATTCAATCCCACCCTTACCAATTGAGCCAAACCTAGAAACCAACGCAAAAACACATAGTGAGAGACAAAACAGAGGAGAGAAAGCGTGAGAGGGAGCGAGATGGGCGACCAACGCAAAGGAGAGAAAACAAAAATAGCAAAAAAAAAAAAAAAAAAAAAAAAGCAGTTCTTTATAATTTAATATTCTATTTTAATAAAGGCGTTTATTACCGTATAAATGTAGCAAAGAACCTGGGCTAATATGAAAAAAAAAAGACTTTTTATTAGGTAATTTATTATATGAAAAGGATATTTTATTTTATGATAAAGTGATCCTTAAAAAAAATAAAAAAACTTTAGAAGGTTTAGAATATATGTAGGGAGAGAAGAAGAAAAAAAATACATTTGTATTCAGAGTTAAATCTTAAAAAAAAAAAAGTGTTTTTAATATATGTTCGGGTTTACGTTCCTTTTTTCCCCCACTTTTTTTTGGGGAGGAATGTCATTTGCTTTTCGTGGGGAGCATCCTGGGATGTGTGGTGGAGACAGGGGCTGGGGGAACCTGGTCCTTCTGGGGCCCCACAAGTAGATTGGATTTCACTCCATGGGCCCCCTCCCCGCTCCCCTCCCCCTCGGGGGAGCTGGCAGAGCCAAACAAAGAAAGGGATTAACGAGAAAGGAAGACGCACTAGGGCTGAGGATCCTGGGCTGCCCTCCCCCCCCTTCCCCTGCCCTGTCCCAGGGGCGAGTGAGGAGGGGGAAGTCCAGAGCTGAGGCCTTGCAGGCCTGCGGGAACCCTCAGAGAGGTACAAGATTTAAGAGAAATAGTTTTGTTTTGTTTAACCAAAAATGAGAGAGAGAGAGAGAGAGAGAGAGAGAGAGAAGAAAAAGAAAGAAACCGAGGGGTTTAAAAGAAAAGAATACTACAAAATAATAATTATTAAGAATAATAATTCAAATTTATTTCATATAATCCTAGAGAAAAAGAAAGAATTACTAGTTACTTAGTAGACCATATTCAGATAGCTTAAAGTTTAGTAGCATTGAGGGCCCCTGGGTCCAGTAGAATGTATAAAAGTTGTAACGAAAAAGGAAAGTAGGTGAGGGAAGCGGTCAATTCCACCCTGCATGTGAGAACTCGCCCATGTCCAGGTGTCCGGGTGCGAGCAGGTTGCTGGTTCAGGTGGGGAGCTTCCAGTCTGCTGGGGTTGATTCTGAGAATCCTTGGATGTTTAAATTGTAGGACAAATAGATGCGGGGCTCGGTCCCCAGGGTCTTTGGAAGATGGCGCTGATCATTTCAACCGCATGGGAGCGGGGCGGGGCGGCAGAGAAGGTGAGCACATTTCTCCTGCTCTGTGCCCTTGCACCTGGGGGCCTGCCATCAGGCGCATCCCTGGTCTCTGCAGAGCAGCCCTTACTCCAAAGTGGGGTGTCCTCTCGGGGTCTCAGGGAGGGTGGAGCCTGCTTCTCCCAGGCCCAAGGAAGTCCTTCTTGAAGAGTAGCCTCCATCCACCCCGCTACGGATTGATTCAAGAGCCTGGTGGGTCATTCTAGAAACAGATTCGCACACGCTTCCCACGGTCGTAGAGCTTCGAGAGGACTGAGGGGGTCGGCACCCCCGTCCTCGTTCCTATCCAATATTCCACGCAGCTTTTGGCCTCCGAGGCGGTGGTGGAGGTCGCGATCTCGGTAATGGTTCTTTACAGCTGCACTGTGCCCCTTTTCTCCACAGGTTTGCTGTATTGTCTCAAAGAAGTTAGACTCCAAGAAGGACTTCCCACCCCTGGGGTATAGGGGAGATGCTGTCCTTGAAGGCCTGGGAGAACAGGGCTCCCAGGGGTACGAAGGCAGGGGGAGGGCAGCAGGGACTTCGGGGGACCCTGCCTCTACCCCTGTGTTTCAGCCCACCTCCAGCTGTGAGCGGTCAGGTCGAGGCCACCCGCCGAGCCCTGGCCGGGGGGGACAGCACCCTCCCCACAGAAGACTGGGGAGCTTGGCTTTTGCATGTAAGAAACCCGCGGATCTTTCTTAGCACTTGCCTTGTAGCGGCCCCAGCTCAGGGTGGGCCCTCCTGTCCGAGGGGGTGGCGGGGGCCCCTCGGCTCTGCGCTGGGCACGTGGAGGCTGCTCCTTGACACCAGTGACTCCGTCATGCCCCTCCCTGGCCCTAGGCCCCCCCCATCACATCTCCCTCTCCCCAATTTACTCTTCTCACCCCACCTAGGGAGATCCCCCCCCCTGCTCTTTTTGTCCTAGAAACCCCGCTAGTTCGGGAAGGTAGTCTGGGGTGGGGAGGGCTTCCCCTTCCCACTGGAGGGTGCGGGTGGGGTAGGGTGGGGGGGGGAGACGGCCCTGGGGCAGGGGGACGGTCTCTCCACTGTAGAAAGTAGCATAGGATTGTGGTCAGACTTAATTTGAGGCATCTAGCGAAGACACATACAAACCCACCGAGGAAAAAGATTTCAAAAGCAAAATAAAGGCGGGAAATGAAACGGACCCATGAATAATCAAGTCAAAGTAATGTTGCACAAAATGCAGAGAAACCAAGAAGGGGGAGGGTTAATGTATTAAATGTGCTATTAAGAACTTAATTTTATTAAAAGTATTATTAATTAAGGCTCTGGCCTCTTTCTCTGCATCAGAGTCTGACCCACTGTGGGCTGGGTGAGGGGGTTTTCTCAGGGGTGACTGGGTGCCCTGCCCCCCCCCCTGCAGTGCAGGGGAGGGACAGCTCCCACTGCTGTTCACAGCTCCCTGCTTGAGTCTCCAGGTGCTCAGTCCCCTCCTGGGGGGTGGGTAGGGGTGGAGGGGTGCATGCACCCTGTCCTGCAGAACAGGGGAAGGTGAGGCTGGGTGACAGAGACCCTGCTTGGACAGCTTGGACTCCCCCTCCCACCCTGCCAGGTTGGACACCCCCTTTCCTCTGTGGGTCTGGGGGGCGGTCAGGCGGCAAGCTGGATGTGAGACTTGGACCTTCCACCTCCCAGGCTTCAATCTTGCCCAGCACACGCAGGCTGGCCCTGCCTCTCCCTTCCCTCCAACCCCTCCCCTGCCTCCTCCCCTCTGGCATTGGAGCGACCTCAGTTCTTGGCATCAGGGCCCTGGGCACCAGATGGTACCTGCCGGTGATTTCCTTTGTCTCTCCTTCCAGATACCCCATCTTGGCCCTGCTGTCCTCTCTCCCCCACCTGCCCTGGGGGTTGGCACAGGGAAGGCTGGGCACCTCCCGCCCCCTTGGCACTGTCCCCAGACCACAGGACTCTAGAGGCAGCTGGCCCCGGGGGGGGGGGGGCAGTGGGTGTGGTGGGGAGGGGAAGGAGGGGGAGGGAAGCCCAGAGGGGCCAGAGGTGAAGGGGAGGCAGGGATGGGAGCAGCAGGATGGCCAGACGTTGGTACAAAACACAGCTTTATTGGAAGACTGAGTGTGTGTGGCGGGGGAGCAGGCAGTGGAGACATGGCAGGTGGGGGGACCGTGCTGACCTCAGGGCCCTGTGGTCTGTGGGGCTGGGAGCAGGGAAGCATCCGCTCTGACATCTGGAAGCACCACGGGGCAGGGGAAGGTCCCCGAGCCGGGTGGCGGCGGTGGGGTCAGCCTTGGGGGCAGGGTTGGTGTGAGCCCAGGTCAGAGGCTAATGCAGCAGGCCCTCTTCTCACCAGGGCCCGGCTCCTGCCCAGCCTGGGCACCGCCCAGGGTGATGGCGTTGGTCCGGGTGCTGTTCTGCCTCTGCTTGGACACTTTTGCGAAGATCTCTGAGGGGGCGGAGGGCAGTGATCGGGTCAGAAGGCTGAGAACCCATGCTACACACACACACACACACACTCCACACTGGCCTTACTGAGCACTGGGTGTGGCCACACAAGGAGGTTTTGCTGGAAGGAAATGGAGTTTGGGCACCTAGGTCCCTTCTACTTACCTGGGTGAAGCGCTAATGCTTAGCTCCCTGCGAAGTGTAGCGTTCTGGTTCCTTCCCCAAGCCTCAGGCTCGGAGAGGAGAGGGCACTAGGGAGGCTCTGAGGAGGCTGGGGGGCCCCCAGAGGGGCTGAGGGATCATCTGGGGTGGGCAAGGGCTGGGTGTCTGCATTCCCACTCCTGCCCACAGGAGCCTCAGGGACGGGATGGGGGGGGGGGGGCGTTGCCAAATGCAGGCAGGGGCTCTAACCTTTGAGGACAGTCTCAAACGCCAGCTCAACATTGGTGGAGTCCAGGGCTGAGGTCTCCAGGAATAGCAGTCCATTGTTTTCTCGCAGGAAAAGAAACACAATAATAATAATATTTACTTAATGTTTACTACGTACATTCGCAATGTGCTAAACCCTTGGCACGTGTTGCTGATTTAACACTTAAAACAACCTGTGAGGTGGGTTTGAATATCATCCCTTTTTTGCAGAAGAGGACGGAAGACCAGAAACACCGAGAGTGTCAACAAAGGACTTGCTCACTGTCCCCTATCTAGTGAGGCTGGGCCATGGGACGCCAGAGCCTGCACCCTTAACCGCTGCGTCCTGCTGCCTCTGACCCCGTCCGACTCCTGGGGAGGGCGTGACTGGAGATGGCCATGGAGATCTGGATCCCTGAGTGGCCTGGCCTTTAACACCAATGACAAAATTATTGCCCATAAAGACAATCTTGGGGGGGGGGCGGGCTCATGGGGAGCTCAGTTGGTTAAGCATCCAACTCATGGTTCGTGAGTCCGAGCCCAGAGTCAGGCTCTGTGCTGACGGCTCGGAGCCTGGAGCCTGCTTCGGATTCTGTGTCTCCCTCGCTCTCTCTGCCCCTCCCCCACTTGTGTCCTGTCTGTCTGTCTCTCTCTCAAAAAATAAATAAATAAATAAACAAATAAATAAATAAGTAAATAAAGACAACGTTGGGGCACACAGTGAAGCATAATGAGGGACGCAGGGTCCAGAGAAGGGGAGTGCTGAGAGACTGGGAGAGAGGTGATGGATGGGAGAGGTAGGGGAGCCCACGGAGGAAGTCCAGGCTGGGGCCCTCGGGTGGGAGCAGGGGCCGGGAGGCAGGAGCTGGATGGCACGGGCCAGGCGGGGGGGGCCGGACTGGATGGTGGAGGGCTCTCACCAGCGAACATTCGGGCCTCTTCAGTGGGCACCTCCCGGGCCTGGCTGAGGTCACTCTTGTTGCCTACGAGCATGACGACGATGGTGGCCTCGGCGTGGTCATAGAGCTCCTTCAGCCAGCGCTCCACCACGGCATAGGTCTGGTGCTTGGTCAGGTCAAACACCAGTAGGGCCCCCACCGCACCTCGATAGTACCTGCGTGGGGGGCGGCAGGAGCGACAGAGGCAAGGTCAGAGCACAGCCCTCAAGCCGGAAGGTCAGAGACGAGACCAGAGGTGGGGTCATATGAAAGCTGAGGTCCAGGGACCCAAACCTAGACAGGGCAACTCCAAGGTCCTGTGTCTGATGCCGAGAGCCCTCCCGGCTCACCAGTATTGCAGCCTCCAGAGTCACCTTCCTTCCTTCCTCCCGCTTTTTCTAGCCCACTGTTTCCTTGGGTCCTCTGTTCTTTTTTAAAAGTTTATTTATTTATTTGGGGGGGGGGAGGGGCAGGGAGAGAGAGGGAGACCGAGAATCCCAAGAAGGCCCGGCACGATCAGGACGGAGCCCCGTGTAAGCTCGAACTTACAAATTGTGAGATCGTGACCTGAGCCACCCAGGCGCCCCTTGGGTCCTTCGTTCTGATGTTAGCCCTGGATGGCCACCAAAGAGCACCTGCGCCCCACTCGGCCTCCTGGATGCCCCTCTCGGTGGGCACGTTCCTCACATGGCTCCTGCATCCACGCCGTCCCCTTCTCGCTCGCGGCCACCTTTCTAGGACCAGCTACAAGCCCACCCCATGCAGCAGTCCCTGAGGTGACCATCTGAGGCACCCCGGCAGGCATCCAGCCTCACTCCCGGGGTGAGATGGGGCTTTTTCAGGCTGTGATATCTGGTTCTTCCGTTTTACTCATGTGTCGACCGAGGCTCAGGAGAGGCCAGGGGACCAGCCCAGGAGTGGCGAGCGTGCGTGTGACCGAAGCCCTGGACTCCTGCTTCCTGCCTCTTGGCAGGTGCTGTCCTCCGTCACACCCACAGACCACCCCCCTCACGTCCCGCCGGACACTGGCAAATGTCCTGCATGGGCGTCCGGAGGCGGAAGGTCCTCCGTATCCCGAATGTTTGTAAAATGCGGCTGAAGGGTCCAGCCCTTCAGGTCTGTGATGAAATGGCAGCGGTTGCTGAGTGTGAAGCAGAAGGGAGTCAGGAAGAGCTCAGGGGCGGCTGCTCCCCCTGCCACTAGCAGCCGGGGTCGCTACATCCTGCCTCCGGCTGCGTGGCTCACGGCACCCACCCGTGTCTCGCCGGGGCCACGGCGTCCCGGGATCCCCCCAGTGTGCACGGGGCCCGTGGCCTCTGCTCCACAGGCCCTCCCTGACTTCCCCAGCACCCCCCCCCCCGCCCCAGCCCCTAGGCTCACGCGGAGGTGATGGCCCGGTACCGCTCCAGGCCGGCCGTGTCCCAGATCTGAGCCTTAATGGCAGCGGTGCCCAGCATGACCGTGCGGGTGGAGAACTCAACCCCGATGGTGGTGCGGCTGTCGTGGCTGAACTCATTCCGTGTGAATCGGGACAGCAGATTTGTCTTCCCCACGCCTGACTCACCGATCAGCACCACTGAGGGGGCAGAGAGACAAGGGCTGAGCTCGGGGGTCTGTCCATCCGGAAAGGGAGCTGAGCTCGGGAAACTGAGGGGGACCCAGGGGACTGCAACTCTGCAGGATCCATCCTCCCCGGGTGAAGGGCCGAGAGTCTGAAATGGGCTGCAGGCCCGTAAGGCTTCTTGGCCTGGTCCGTGGAGACACGGCCGCGCGGTCATCCCCCATTTCTGTGATGGGGTGCCATCTGTCTGTGGGGGTCAGTGTTCAGGGGCCGCGAGGCTGGCAGCGTGTGTGAATGCGGACAGAGACATAGGCAGTCTGGGGAGCGTGACAGCGCCGTGCCTGTGTCTGTGTGTGAGCTGTGAGGACGAGGAGGAGGCTGGGCGTGCACGTGCGCACACGCGTGTGGGGAGCCGTCGTGTGAACGGAAATGTGGGGAGAAGAATGTGCGGCGGGTGATCCTCACAGAGGGACACGGGTAAGGACATGATGGGGCTGGGTGTTGGACCGGCCCGCCCTGACCTCTGTCGTATGACAACTGGGAATAGTGATACTATCTATTTTACCGGTTGTTGCAAGAAATAAGTGAGATGTCGCCCAGCCTGGAGTGAGTGTGCAAAAACCCGTTACCATCGTGATCGTTGTCGGCAGGCCAGTGTTATCACCGTCAGGTTTCCAGGGCCCAGGATCCACCGGTGGGGCCACAAAGAGCCTCGGGGCCGGTGGAAAGCGTCCAGGGCCTAGGTTTACCCACCGCGGGTGAGCGAGGGGCTGGAGGAGGGCGAGGGGGGCCGATGCAAGCATGACCTGCTAATTGGGCAGCACTGAGCACGCATCCAGGGTGACAGGAGGCCCCCCAGGTTCTGGAAAAGCAGGCTGGCGCCTTGGGAGCCACACGCTCTGGGCGCTGCTCCCCACTCGGCCTCTCACTAGCTAGTGACCTCGAACAGGTGGCTCAATTCTTCTGGCTTTCAGTTTCCTTGTTTATAAAATGCGTCAAAGCCCCTCAGACTTGGGCAGGGCAGGAAAGAGCTGGGAGCAGTGTGGGGGTGTGTCCCTGCCTCCTCCCCATCTCCCCCCTCCCAGTGGGAGGGGCTCAGCCTGTCCTCAGGCCCAAGAGGTGCTCAGGGCAAGGGCTTTGGGGTCCGACAGACCCGGCTTCGAGTACGAGCTGGGTGACCATTTGTCTCGTCCTCGGCTGTGAAACGGGGACGCTGACCGTTCACACCGACAGAGTGCCTACTACGTGCCGGGCGCCATCCTAAAAGCTTTACACACGTTCACTCGTATAATTCTCGCATTGGTGCCACGAGGCAAGGCCAGTATTATTATCACCCCATGTTTACAGACGAGGAAACGGAGGCACTTGGGCTTCGGTGGCTGGCACCAGATGCCACCGCTGGTGTGGCAAACGCAGAGGTGCCCTGCGGGAGGCGCTGGTTGGCCTCGCTTGAGGTCCTGGCGGTCCTGGGCCGCCTGCACCCAGCGTCCGGGCAAGGCCGGGGCCACAGCGCTCCCCGCCCTCGGCCGAGGCTTTGTGACCCTGGGCCGCACAAAGCTTCTCCCCGCTGCTCGGTCTTGCTTCCTCTCCCTTCCTTGCACCGGTGTTGATCCACAATAGACGTCTTATACCCCAGACTTCTTAGAGTCAGCTTCCGGAGACCCCAACCCGCACTAACTAGTGACCGACAGAGCTGCCCTCTCACAGTCGATCTGGCCCCTGGCCGCTTTCAGAAAGAGAGATGCATTTTGGGGTTGTTACGGTGGCCAACGAGCCAGAGCGGGCACGCGCTGAGGGCTCAGTAAAGGGCAGTTTCTAGTAGCACCGTTTGTCCCAGCCTCCCCTTCCTGGGAGAGAGGCCGGGACAGCACGGGTCCCCCGGCCCCAGCAGCCCGAGTCCCAGCTTGAGCGAGGGTGGGGCTGAGGCCGGGAGAGGCGGCGGGCGGGTGGGGTGGCTGGGCCGGGAACGACTGCTCTGCCAGTGAACCCCGCCCTGGAGGAGGGGTGCGTGGGGGCTGGGGACACCAGAGGGTCCAACGTAGGGGCTGAGGTAAAGGAGCGGGAAAGGTCACGCTCCCGGGGCCAGCCAGGTTGAACCCAGGCGCCTGCTATTGGGCCCACGGGGGCTGCCGAGGGACGGCCGACGGGGCCCCAGCCCTCAGTCTTCCAGGTTCTATCAGACCCTGCTCTCAATTTATGAGATCTTCCCTGGACAAAGCTCTCCTTTTCTTTTCTTTCCTGCACGTGCACCCAGAGACAGGACTTTCTTCCTCTGGAGGTTGTTTCCTCTTTCTCAGGAGGGAAGTCCTCCCTGAAATCTGACCTCCACCTCCTACGCTGTGGTGGCTGACGACTCTTAGGGACGTGGGCTTCCTCTACGAAAGGAGCAGAGGGGCCTAACTCGGCCCTACGCAGGCTTGCTCAACATCCTTATTTACAGCAGCAGAGCCTTCCCGAAGCCCCGGGACTTTTGCCCTAGTCATCGGACCCTCCCCAACTCCCTGCAGCTTTCTTTCTAATCCAAAACGAATGAGGAGCCCTCAGGGGTCCAGGTGAGAGATTAAAAAAAAACAAAAACAACAGAACGGGCGGGCGCTTTCAGGCTCTGCTGGTCTCTTTTTTTATAGACCCCAACTCACCCTTGAAGACAAAGTTATAATCTTCCTCGGTTCTGTTCCCCATCTTGGCTCCACATGGAGGGTACGAGTGTCTTCAGGGACAGAGGTGACGGGACTGTGTGTTGGCGCAGTGCCCTCAACCCTCAGCTCTCCAGAGACCTGGGTCCGCGCCTCCTCTCATTGGGGGTGAAGAAACTTCTGCAGGCAGAGGGACTGAGGGCGACTTCAGGCCGGGCAGGGCCCTGGAGGCTCAGCGCTGGCAGGTGGGGTGCTGCGAGGAAGCCAAGGGGACGGAAGCTGAGAACAGGAAGAGCAGGCGGCAGGAGACCTGGGGCCCAGGTGGGTGGAGAGACGATGACGTCAGACAGGTTAGGCAGGTTGGGTGTCTGCTCCCAGCCTGGGCTCCCGCAGCGGGGCGGGCCGGCAGGGGGTGCGGGGGGAGGGGGGGCTGGGGTTGGGGGAGGGGAAGCTGGGGCCCGCACGGCACCTGCAGAGAGCCATGCTGCTAGGCTCCTGGGACCGGGGACCCACCTGGGTGGCCACCAATGAGTGAGAAATAGCCTCTCAGGGAACGGAAACCTATTGGCCTCCTGCTTTTCCTTCGGACCTTCCGGGAGGGGTAACTGGGGGCACGAGGGGAAGGGCTGTTGGGGCGAGGGGCTGGGGCTGACGGGTGCCCATCGCTCCCAGAGTTCTGGCAGCTGCTCCTCCCGAAGGCCCAGGGCCTGGGATGGGCGGTGTTCCCCACCCTGGGTGGAGCTGAAACTCGCCACCTACCTCTCCCCTGGGATGGGTCCCTTCATAAGGCCCTGGGCTAGGGGCTGGTGGTTGCCTGTCCACGCCTGCTCTAGAGACCCAGGGTAGGTGGGGGGGAGACCCAGAGAGTACATGGAGCGTGGAGTTTGAGTGCCGGGAAGGATCTGGAGATGAAGGGCTTTGAGAGCTTCTGGATTGCTTATACTCCCGCCCCGGGATCTCAGGCCTCACGAGGAAGCCATGCCGTCTGCAAAGGGCCCTGATGTCTGGAGGGTCTGTGTGAGCCCTTGCAGGTGGCCAGGAAGCACTCTTCCAACTCCAAGAGCAGAAAAGGCATTCCACCCCCCACCCCCACCGCCAAGGTGGGACTGGAGGACACTGGATCTGCAGGGCCCCATAATCTTGCTGACAAGACCCCCACCGGCGCCCCGCTCCTCCAAGATCACTTGCAACGGTGCGACAGTCGGATGGGTAAACTCACTCCCAGCGGCAGGGCCGATGATACGTCCTGTTGCTGGAAAGGCCAAGGCAGCTAAGGCATCACTGCGGGAGCCACTTGGCTGCCAGAGGGCAAGGTGAGGGGCCGGCAGGAGTCGCAGGCCCTCAGGGGTCTCCAGAGCACTCCGTGCTCCTTCCCACCTCTTTGGACTCCTCCCATTCAAGAAAGCAGCCATCACGCAAGATAGATAGGAGTTCAAGTTTATTCTTGGAAAAAAGTCTCAGCCTCCGGAACCGTCCAGAAAGGTTTCCCCAGGGAGCCCCGCCCCTCCAAATGATCACTGATCTTTTCTGACCCCAGCTCCAACCGAGGCTCGCTATGATGCCGCCACTTGGGTAAGGGGCTCCTCCAGGTACTGCACCAAAGCCTGGGCCTGCAAGAGGGGAGGAGTGATCAGGCCCGCACAGGCCTGCCACCAGAGGGGTCCCAGTCTACGTGTGTTCCTCCGCTGGGCGCCCCGCCCCCACCACACACAGGCTGGGTGACAGGAGGACTCCGGGAAGGCGATGGGGTGGGAGCGGACAGTGAAAAGCCCAGGCCTGGGCCCAGGGCTGCAGACAGAGGGGCACGTACACACCTTGGCCTTGAGCATCCCGAAGCCCACGGTCTCCTTGGCGTACATACACAGCAGGAGGTTGGCCACCCGCGTGATGGCTACACGGCCCTCCTGGTGGGGCGAGATCACGGGATGTAATGCTCTGCCTGGCACCTTTAGCCCTTTCCCCAAGGGCTCCTCTTCAGAAAGGTTATCTTCCTTCCATGCCCTGGGCATGGCAGGAGCTCCAGACCAAGGGCTCTGGCCACAGCCCTGGACGTGGGATCCTGAGTTCAGATTCCAGCTTCAGCACAGCCCTCTACGACTTACTATGGGAAACTCAATCTCCCAGCCGCTTGGTTTCTCTTTCTGTGACCGCCCCCCCCCCACCTCATCCCAGCTGGTAAGGGTACACAGGAGGGGGTTTTGAATCTACAAAGGGCTGTCCACATGGGTGATGTTTTTACTATGGGTTCACCCCAACCAAAGACACTGCGAGGAGCTAGGGAGCAGTAGCCTAAGGTAGAGTTCTCTTTTCCCCGGGGTAATGTTTCTCAAATAGCAGGTCTGACTCTAGGGTTAGATCAGTTAAGGAGGTGGATTAGCATTTAAAAGAAGAGAAATGGGAGTGCGTTGCACGCGGTAAGGGAAGTACTGTTTTGTGAAACTTTTGTTTTAGTGTGTGTGGGGGGGGGGGGGGCGTGCATTGGGCTCTGACTTAAGAGGCATGTCTTACAGCTGGGGTGTGGACAAGATGTTGGAAAACCACTGCTCGACAGCACCAACCCCAGGTCAGGCACGAAGAAGGAGTCATCAGCTGAAGTGAAATGGCGTCCTTGGTTGGGCACGGGGCGAGGATGAGGCAGACAGCCCGGTTACGGTGGGTGACAGCCCAAATCCTTTGGGGAGACTTCACTCTTGGGCCTTTTCAGTTTGGTTCGCGAACTTTCCCTGGCCATCTGCTGTGTGCTGGGAGCCAGGTGCTTCACTCCCTGCCTCTCTGGCCTCACCTCTACTCACCTCCCCCACTCCCACGCTGTACCAGCTACATCAACCTTGTCCATCCTTGACCAGATGCCGCTCTGCCTCAGGGCCTTTACGCTTGCCTTTGTCAAAAACGTTCTTCCCCCAGACAGCCACAGGGCTTGCCAACTTCCTTCAGATCTCTAATGAAATGTCACTTTTCCAGTGAGATGGTCCCTGACATACGCCCCCACCTCACTTCCTTTCCCATCGCATTTTCAATACCTAACATCCTAGTTTTTTAACTTAGACGCGTTTTACAGCACACACAAAACCGCGAGCTTCTGTGAGGAGTTAGAGCTGCAGTTTTTTGTTCCTTTGCTACTTTTTCCCTAGTCCTTAGAACACTGCAGGGACGTAAACATTTGCTGGCCCAACAAACACAAAGGTGAGCGAAACCGTTTCTGTCTCCCGGGAATTTGCCGTCTAATGGCTACTTCCCCTTTCTAGACTGCAGCTCTGTTTTCTGTAAACGGAAGGAACAGGCCCAGGGTCTGGAGACTCTGCTGTGCTTCTGTGAGTCTGCGAATCTGGGATGACGACACTGCACAGCTTACGTCCTTTCTTTTGGTCTTCACGACAACCTGTGTGCATGTGTGCACGCACGCGTGTTCGGACGGATTACCGCTTCCACCTTAGAGATGTGCTAGGGAAGCTTAGAGAGGTTGAGTGACTTACCCGAGGTTCCACAAACCACAGGTGGCTGGCTGACACCAGACGCCCAGTCAGACCCTGGGTCCCTGGCTCCTTCCTCACCACCACTTGAGGCACAGGGTCCTGCCCTACCATAATGCAGCAGCAGACCAACTCTTAGCCCTCAGAGATCCTGTCCCTGCCCCTCCAACCATCCAGGATGGGGTCCAGGTCGCCCCATGGGGATCCCCTTGGGGGACAGAGGAAGTGGCTCTCCTCTCCATACCATGCAGTCCATGAGGATGAATTTGAGATTGTCTTCATTAAACGCTTGGTTCCCGTTCCGGTCGTAGGCGGCCCAGATGTTGCTGGCGATGGCCGCGGTGACCCGGGCGTCCGTATCCCCGTAACCGGAGTAAGCCAGCAGAGAGCCCTCGTTATTCAGCAGCCTGGCGAGTGGCGGCAAGGGGTTCGGACGTGCCCGCGGCGGCGACAAAAACGTCCCAGCTCCCGCCGGGGCGCTTGCAGAAAGCAGGGGTCTGGGCAGAGCCTGTCCAGAACGTGCCCCGGGATCCACGCTCCGGTCTCCCCCCCACCCCCACCCCCACCCCTCCGGCCGCGGCCGCCCCGCCTTCCTCCCCTCCCCGAGACCCTTCCCCAGCGCGCCCTGGGCTCGCCGCTCGCCTGCTCCGTCCGCACTCACAGCGTGCTCTGGACACCGCCGGTGTTGGCCTGGCTTAACACCTGGGTCAAAGCCTTGGGACGCAGCATGCCTGCGGCTCCCAAGCCCCCGCTTCCGCGCCAGCCCCCGAGCCGTCTCCCGCGGGCTTCCGCGGGCACCTCCCCGAGCTCCGGGCCGCTCCGGAACGCCGCGCGACCCGGAGGTCCCGGCCGCGCTCTGCGGTGACGACGCAACACCGCCCCCGCCGCAGGGGGCGCCGGGAGTTGTAGTTCCGTGCGGCCTTGCGGCGCACCCTGGGAACTGTAGTTCCCCTTTCCCCGGGGACCACGCGGCGGAGGGGGGGCGGAAAGAGCGGGAGCGAAAAGGACAGTGGCAGTACTGGAAGGACGTTTAACCCCTCCCCGGGGGCAGAAGCGTCATCATGCCCGCTTGACAATCCACGACCAGTAACTGAAAACAGCAATCCCCGTATTTGTCAGGCACACGTTTGTTACTTTTGAAAGCAGTTTCCTACGTTATGCACGGCCCTGTGGGATGAGACCAAGGCTCAGAAAGGCCGCGCCTGCCGAACCCAGGCCCCTGGAGCCGTACTTAGTAACGTCGTGCAGGCCACGACCTTCGGGGGCATAGTCAGTCCTAGAGGTGAGATCTTGGGTGGACGTCCAGAAGTGGGCGAACTCAGCCTCCGAGGCGGGAGGGGCCCGGGAACGGAGCCAACGCGGTGACGGGGACAGCGTTTGGTCCGCGAGCGGGAGTCCCCGCGGAGGCGGCCGGCCTGGGCTGGCTGCCGGCTGTCGTGGGGAGCCCGCCCCGCCCCGTGAGGCCCGGTGCGGCGGCGCGGCCCCGGCTGCAGTGCCCCCCCAGGCCGCCCGGGGCGCTGTGGGCGCCGCTGGTCCGGAGGGCGGCGCGGCCGCGGGGAGGGGAGGGCAGGGCAGGGGGGGTGCGGAGGGGCGGAGGCCGGAGCCGAGCCGGCCGGCCGGGCGGGGAGGAGGAGGAGGAGGAGGAGGAGGAGGAGGAGGAGCCGGGGCGGGCTGGCGGGCGGCCGGGTGGCGGCGGCGGCATGGCGGAGCCGAGCGGGGCCGAGGCCAGGCCCCCCATTCGGGTCACCGTCAAGACCCCCAAGGACAAGGAGGAAATCGTGATCTGCGATCGAGCCTCCGTCAAGGAGGTAGTACGCGCGGCGAGGGTCGCGGAGGAGGGGTCTGCGAAGAGAGGGGTGGCCCCGAGGCGCTGGGGCGGCGGGCGGGGGCCCCGCAGGCTCTCGGAGGGGCGGGAGGCGCGGAGCGGGGCTGGGGGCGTCCGGCGAGAGGGAGCCGGCGAGCGCGGCGCGTGCGGCGGACGCGAGGCCGGGGCGCGCCTTGTGGCCTGGGCTGGGGGCGTGGCGGAGCGTGGGGAGGGGGCACCTGGCACCGCGCAGGGGAAGGACCAGGGCCTTGAGGGCAGCGTGCGCCGCGGGGAATGGCCGGGGGGCCGGGGCGCCGAGGCCGGGCGGGCTCCGGGCACGGCGCTGCGCCAGGAGAGCGGGCGGGGGGCGCCTCCGGGTTCTGGGACGCGGGGCGCCGGGGGAGCATTTCCCCGGGCCCGTATCCTTCCGACGCTCCCAAATCGAGGGGGTTACGGTGGGCCCTCGGCCTCTCTGGGACTTACGGTGTGCAGTAGGTGCTCAATAAAAGTGTGTTGAATGAGTGAATGAGGGAGCTTTTCCTGTGTTCGCACCTCCTGTGGCTGCTCCACAATTTCACGCAGGCGGGGCTTAACACAGGCCATCTGGTTGGAAGGAAGGGCTCTGGAAGCTGCGTTTGCTTAGCAAGTGCACTCTTTACTGAGAGTGTCTGTTTTGGTTTAAGTTTGTTTTGGAGGGGAGAGCTGATAGATTTGGGGAGTCTCACTCTCCCAAGCCAGTCTTTAGTGCCATCACTGCTCCCTCTCCCCCGTTGTAAAGTGACTGCATTCCAGAACTTACATTCTCTGCCCTGCAAAGCTGAATTTGAAGTCAGCTTGAATGGAGAGACAGTGTGTTTGGTCAAGAGCTGGGGCTTTGGGGTCAAGTCCTGCGTTCCAGTGCAGTTACATAACTGCTCTGAGCCTCAGTTTTCTCATCTTTAAAATGGAGATAATGATTCATACGTTTCTCATGGGACTGAGACTCTTAACTCCTGAGGAGTCACTGCTGGGATGCGTTTGTCCTAGTTGTTGCAAGATGGCTGGGCGTGAGGAAAGTTGGGGTCTGAGAATGGAGGCGGGGCGGTGGGGGGGGGCAGGGCCTGGGTGGAAGGCTGTTACAGGAGTTGGGATGGGCAGGGGCCAGCAGGGCAGGGCCCTCACAGGGAGCTGGGCAGAGGGACTGCGGAGGGGGTGGCAGGAAGCAGCAAGGGCCTTCTGGGGTGGGAGACCCCAGGAGTTGAGCTGAGAGGGGACGTCACCGGTCCTTCTCTTTGGTTAACAAAGGGGCCTGCTTATCGCAGCAGGCTGGATGGAGTTGAGACTACGGAAGGGACTTCCCTGGGGGGCTAGAGGCAGGGTCCCTGGTGGGTGGAGCCCAGGAGCCTCCGCAGTGACTTCTGCCTCCTGACCACAGTTCAAAGAGGAGATCTCCAGGAGGTTTAAGGCTCAGCAGGATCAGCTGGTCCTGATCTTCGCAGGCAAGATCCTCAAGGATGGGGACACCCTGAACCAGCATGGGATCAAGGATGGGCTCACTGTCCATCTGGTCATCAAGACCCCTCAGAAGTAAGTCCAGGAGAGGAGCACATCCAACTTCTGATCAGGCCTCTTTCCCCCCCCCACCCGGTGTCTCACCCGCCACTCGTCTGTACCTGGAGGGCCCTGCCAAGGTCCGGGAAGAATTGGCAAGCCCTACCAGGGGAGGGGACGGGACTCACCTCTCCCAGAATGCCCCGGAGGCAGATGGTGCTAGCTTCTCCCTCGGCCTGAACTACTAACTGCCCCCAGCATTACCGCACCCCCGCCTGAGGGCTGCTTAGGAGGTGGCTTGTGATAGGGTACTAGAGGCACCGAAAGTCCTCCTCCGAGATCACCGTCTTCCCTCTGGGGCTCACCTCAGCTGGGACTTCATTTCTCTGTCCTCAGGGCTCCAGATCCAGCTGCCACCACTGCTTCTCCCCCCTCCACTCCAGACCCTGCCTCGGCACCCTCCACCACACCTGCTTCACCCGCCGCCCCTGCCCAGCCCTCCACCTCCGGCAGCGCCACTTCGGATGCTGGCAGCGGAAGCCGGAGGAGCAGTGGGGGGGGGCCCTCCCCAGGGGCTGGGGAGGGACCCCCCAGCGCTACTGCATCCATACTCTGTAAGCCCTGAGGGAGGAGGTGCCAGTCCTGCTTTGGGCTAGGGCGCGGGGGGAGCCAAGAGGAGGCAGAAACATGGTCCCTGCTCCTGGTCTGATGGGGACAGGGAACCCCTCGACATAGGGTTCCAGACATTGCTGCTTGAGCGGAGCAGGGGAGGACATCCGTCTATGAGGGCCTCCCGGAGGAGGGGAGCATGGGTGAACGTTAAGGGGACGGGAGAAATGAGGTTGCGGACGTGGGGAATGCGGGGTGAGGATATTGGAGTTTGGGGACAGAGTGGGTCCAGCAGCAGCCAGCTGGGGAGTGGTTAGGCTCATTCAGCAGGCCGTCACTGGTCGCCGTCTCTTTGCTCAGTGCCGTGCCCGGCTCTCGGCCTCGGCTTCCAGAGAGGTCTCGGTCTGCTAGGCTCCCGTCTCTGCCGGCAGCGGGCCAGGGCTTGGGCCCGGGGAAGGGTTGGAAAGGGGAGATGCCAGAAGCAGACAGGGCCCATCGCGGGGAGGCCTGCATTTGGCGGCTGTGGCCAGGTGGGGGCAGGGTTTTGCGGCGGGCCGTGACCCTGGCCCCTCCCCGCAGCTGGCTTTGGGGGCCTCCTGGGCCTGGGCAGCCTGGGCCTGGGCTCCGCCAACTTCATGGAGCTGCAGCAGCAAATGCAGAGACAGCTGATGTCCAACCCCGAGATGCTGTCGCAGATCATGGAGAACCCCCTGGTCCAGGACATGATGTCTAACCCCGACCTGATGCGCCACATGATCATGGCCAACCCCCAGATGCAGCAGTTGATGGAGCGGAACCCCGAGATCAGCCACATGCTCAACAACCCGGAGCTCATGAGGCAGGTGGGTGTGAGAGAAGGTTGGGGTGGGGACGGACAAGACACCGGCGGGACTTTTCCCACCTCGCCCTGCCTTGGCTTATCTGGTGACTTACTCATCCAGCAGCCCTGTTTGGAGCACTGGGGGTGTAGTGACGACAAGGCACAGGCCTAGCTTTCCAGGAACTTCTGGTCTCAAAAGGAAACGGGACAAGCAAGCGTGCAGTAGTAACGTGGCGTGGTTGGTGATGTCATAGTCCCGGGATCCCCTAAGAGAAGGGCTCCTGGCCCTACCCGGGGAGGGCGGGGAGCGCTCAGAGGAGGCTCTGGAGGAAGTGTCAGCCACGCTGAGACCCAGAGGAGGAATCACGAGCCAGAGGAAGAAAAGGAGGAGAGCGTTCAGGCCTGAGGGACAGCACGTGCAAAGGCCTGGGTGTAGGGTGTTCGGGGAGCGTCACGGCTGGGCCGGGCAGGGCCGGTGGCCGAAGGACACCCGCAGCGGCGGCGTGTCAGGCTTCGGGAGCCCTGTCTCGTGGCCCAGTCCCCCGGGGGAAGAGGAGAGATGACGTCAGCGGAGCCGTGGGCACCGGTGCTGGGTTCCCCTGGAGATAAGTGCCTTCGGAGCAAGGACTCGCGGGTGTTTTGTTCCCTGCCTAGAATGGCTCCTGGTGCGTGGAAGTCACTCCGGAAATACTTAGAGAATGAGTGAATTATGGGGTAAGGAGTCAGGGTCCCGTCTTAGACGTAAAGGTGCTTTAGTGAGCACTTGTGGGGGGACTTGGGAGTAGGGACAGGGAAGGCATCCCAGGCAGGGTGCCCTTTGTCCCCCGTCATGCACTGCCGTCCCCTGGAGTTGACACAGGCCAGCCCTTATTGAGAGTGAGCCCCCATCCCGTCCACGGGTTTCTCAAGGTTTGGCCAGGCCGGAGACCTGAGGGTGGGGTTAGAGGGTGCTGGTCGTGTCGCCCCAACGTGAATCCTTTCCCTCCCCAACTTATGGTCATCTTCCGGGAACCGCAGTGTGGTCTTGGACAGACAGAGTGATCTGGCCTCAAAACCTGGCCCCACCACTAACCGGCTGTGTGTCCCCAGTGAATCTCAGCCTATTTCCTCATCTGCAGAATAGGGACAGAAATATCTCCTTGGGACAATTATCATGGGGAGCACGTGACTTCCGTTGTGTGAATTACTTAGCTGGGTGCCTGTGTATCATAGGTGCTCAGATGTTACTCTCCTCTGCTTCCTCCTCCTCATGTCCTTTCCTACCAGTTTCCTTTTGCTCCCTGTACTTCCGAGGGCCTCAGGTTCGAGGGCCCTCCTGAACCTGAGGAAGAGAAGCTGCTGTCCTCGCCCCCCCCACCCCTGGGTCGTTGTACCGCAGCACAAAGCCAGGCAGACTCCCCTTGCAGGCAGGGACAGAGCCAAGATGACAGTAGAGGGAGGAATTTACCGGCCACCCTGCCGCTGTGGGGCAGTTCCTGGGCCCTGGACCCTAGTCCTGGGACAGACCTCCTCCTCGGGGCCCACCCCCGTCCAAGCCTGGTGCCCCCCTGGTTCTGGGGTTCTTCCTGTCTCTCTCCCTTCTCCACCAGACCATGGAGCTTGCTCGAAATCCAGCCATGATGCAAGAAATGATGCGGAACCAGGACCGGGCCCTGAGCAACCTGGAGAGCATCCCCGGAGGGTATAACGCCCTCCGCCGCATGTACACAGACATCCAAGAGCCGATGTTCAGTGCCGCCCGGGAACAGGTGGGACCAGGGGCTGGGCTGCGGGAGGGCTGTTTGGGCTCAGGATTCCCTATCCCCGGATCCAAGTCAGCCTCTTTGCCTACACAGCCCTCCGACAGTGGGCCTTGGCTTGAGAGCGCTTCTCACAGCACAGGCGGGGGTGGTCCAGCCTGGCACGGGGCAGGGCAGCAGGGTGGAAGGTAGCAGAATTCCCCAGGGAAGCGGGCGGGGTGTAGCGTGCAAAGCGTCCGACGACTTCTTGCCCCGGGGGCTCAGGGGCCGTGGGGTCGGCAGCGTGTCTCAAGTGTGGTCCTCGGATCACCTGCATCAGAATCACCCGGGGGGGCTCGCCGATCGTCAGATTCCTGGTTCCCACCTTCGAGCCGCTTCCTGACTCAATCTCTGGAATCAGGCCCTGGGAAGATGCACTTTTAAAAGTACCTCATGGATTCTTCCAGATACGTGAGAAGTATAGACCAAACTACAGCGTCCTGTCACGTCCCTGTATGTAGTGTCAGTGCCTTTGGGGTTCTTGTTTTTTCTTTTTTAAGTTTAATTTGCACTAAATACGTGACACAAATATTTACACGCTTCAAAGTTCCGAAGTTATACAAAGTAAACAATAGGGGATCCGTCCTTCTGGTTCCATCTCCCAGCCACCTCTTTTCTACCTCAGAGGTGACTACTGGTAGTGTTTCTTAGAATTTCCTGCGCGTATTTTATACTTGCAAGTAAGGCTTTCCAGAAAGAAGTGTAGCTTCATGCGGCCCTGCCCCAGTTGACAGCTCCTTCCCTCTCCAGAGCTGACTGCCACTGAGAAGTTGGTGTTTACCGCCTTGATTCTTTTATGGCCTAGGTTTGTGTCCGTAAATAATGTAGAGTATTGTTTTGCATATTTTTAAACCTCCTAGAAGTGGCATCCTGCTGTTCATATAGTTTTAACCTGCTTTTTAAAAACATTTCTTACGAACACATTTCTTGGAGGATAACACGGCTTCAGAAAGGGACACATATCATAAGCGTGCAGCTTGATGGGAGTTTCACGAACTGAACACACACACACCCCAAACCAGGGCCCAGGCGGGAGGGTGGGATCTCCTGTTCCTTTTTCCTTGTGGACGAGAGCACCACGTCCTGCGTGGTCTGTGCTGTCCCAGCAGATTTCCTTGTTCATGCCGCCTCCGTCCTACACCAAATCTCCACAAATAAGTGTGAGTCCAGCTGACTGTGCACGGGCCCGCTGGTCGGTCTGTCTGTCCTTGCAGTGACACCACATCGTCCTAATTAAGCCTGGGCTTCTGGTGGAGCAAACCCCTCACCTTGCTCTCCTGCGTCTTCTTGGTTATTCTTGGCAATGCTGTTGCAAATGTTAGAACGTGCTTGTCGGGATCAACTATGAGTTTTTAAAGGAATTTAAGTATTTAATTAAAAACGTATATCCAAGTAATGCATGCATCTGGTTAAAAAAAAAAAACAAAACAAAAAACCAAGGAGCTGAGAAAGGCTTATAACAAGCCCTCCGGCTAACTCTGATGCAGGCTAAATTGTAAGAACCATTGGAATAACTAAAAGAACAGACATTTGACGTGGGCAAACCTGGGTTCAAATACCTAACGCCCATTTTTAGTGGCGCAGTTTTAAGTTAGCTGCTTAACCTTTCTGAGTCTTAGCGTCTGTGTTTTCAAAATGGAAGTGATATAATAAAGCGGTGATGCTTGACCCCTTTATACCCTTAAGAATTATTGAGGACCTCAAAAAGGTTTTCTTTTTGTGGGTTGGGTCTCTTGATAGCCACTGTATCTGAAATTAAGACCGAGAAACTTACAGAAGGTTGATTAATTCGTTTTAAAACGACAGTAAATACCCTACACATTAATATAAAAAGCACGTTCGCTTAAAAAATAACTTAATTTTCCAAAACAAAACTTTAGAGGAGAGCGGCCTTGTTCTAACTTTTGCAGACTCCCTTGCCGTCTGGCTTGCTGTGGGACCCAATTCTGCTTCCGCGCTCGGTCTGGTGCAGTATCACATGTCACATAGCCTCTGGAAAACGCCACTGAACACTCATGAAAACAACAAGAGTGAAAAAAGGCAAATAGCGTCTCAGCATTCTAAAACCAGGGTTAAGCCTTGCAAGGGTCCCAGGGCCACACTTTGAGAACTGGTACATTGGAGGGCTACTGTAAACATTAGAAGAAACATGCCTGGTACGTAGTAGGTGCTCAATAAATGGCAGCTGTGATTGCCCGAGGGTGGTCAGAAGGAGATTCAGTCCATAGAGAGCACGCGGAAAACTAGGGGGCCCAGAACTCAGCGGTGGTGGGTGCCAGGCGAGTTACCAGGACGGGAAGTGTGAAACAGGGACAAAGCCTGAGGCTGGGGTACACAGACCCTGGCCTGCTGGCCGTCATCCCAGCAGGCATCTGGTAAGGCGGAGGAAGCCCGGCTCAGAGCTGGAGGGCCTTGGCTGGCTCTGGTCCCCACGACCTGCTCTGAATGAGCAGGAGACCCCGCGGTGACAAGGGGCTGAAGCTGTGCAGCTGAGGACCACCCAGGACCTCAGGATGGGGGGCTGGAGCAGGGAAATAGGGTACAGACTCCCTCAGCGAGCACAGCGCTGGACAGAGCTCTTGCCTGGGTGCCGGGGGATCCAGAGGAAGTTCCATTGCCACCTTGGGCAGCACGCCATGTGATGGGGTGCCGACCCTGAGGCCATCCTGGGGGACAGCAGGCAGCCTGGTGCTGAGGGGGCCTGCGTAGCTGAAGGAAGGAGGCCGAGGAGAAGGCTGTGCGGGGGGAAGCAGCGGAAGGAGGGCACGCTCAGCCGGAGATGAGTGCCCCTGAGGGGCTCCCCTGCGTGTGCTTGGAGGGACAGAATGCTATGAAGAGGACCTGGGCTTCTGGGGAGGTCCTATTGGACCAAGACGGCTGGACAGGGGGACGCCTAGAGGCAGCCCAGGGCTGAAGTAGAGAGCCAGCTCCCCTCAAGCCAACAATTATTTATTGAGCGCCTACTAGTGTCAGGGGAAGGGTGGGGTGCAAAGGTGACCTTACCTGTGCCCCTGAAGAACCGAGGAAGACATATGTGTCCTTACGCGATGAGAAGGTGTGTGTAAAGTACCACAGGGCACGAAGGAGACTAGAGACCAAGTCTTTGGAGCCCTCGGGGAAGGCGGGAAGTTTCCAGTTACCTGAGGGGTTTTGTCATCCCCTGGCCGCTCCTGCACTGGCCACCTCCCACCCTGCAAGGTGAGGGTGTGGCTGCCCGTCTCCAGGCCAGACCTGGAGCTGAGGGCCTCCGGGACCTCCCACCCCCTCCCTCTCCCAGGGAGGGGAGGCTGCTAGGTGAGAGGTGCGGGGGGGCCTGGCCCTCACCCTGGTTTGTTTCGGTCCTTAACCCAGAACCTTTCCCTCCTCCCAGTTTGGCAACAACCCCTTCTCTTCCCTGGCCGGGAACTCCGACAGCTCGTCCTCCCAGCCTCTGCGGACTGAGAACCGAGAGCCCCTCCCTAACCCCTGGAGCCCCTCGCCCCCCACCTCCCAGGCCCCCGGG
Organism: Leopardus geoffroyi; assembly: GCF_018350155.1. NCBI lineage: Eukaryota > Metazoa > Chordata > Mammalia > Carnivora > Felidae > Leopardus > Leopardus geoffroyi. Next base: position 1,881,652 of record NC_059338.1, on the reverse strand, counting down.
TCCGGGGGGGAGGGCACCGGAGGATCGGGGACCAGCCAGGTGCACCCGACAGTCTCCAACCCCTTTGGGATCAATGCGGCTAGCCTGGGGTCAGGTATGTCCTGGGCTGGAAGGAGCTTAGTGGGGTCACCAGGGTAGTCCCTCTGCCCCAGGACTGAATGGGGCTCGCACTGCTGCAGCCTCCTGAAGACAGGTGAGCCTGTACTGAAGCCCCGGAGGGGGGGTCTGCAGCCTGGGGCAGAAGCTCTGCCCCCTTGGGATGAGGGGTGGTTTGGGCTGTGTCCTGACGTCCCTGGAGCAGCCTGGGTGGCGGCACAGAGTAAAGCAGGCCCCACTCCGAAGCGCTCAGCACTGCTGGTACCATCCAGGCAAATGGGTCAACCTGGGGAAGTGGGTGTGGGAGGAAGCGGGCGCTCCCAGGGACAGGCAGGTGTGAGGCTGGGGGAGAAGGATGTGTGGACTTGCCATGGACAGACCGGAGCGGGCTGTGCACAACCCTTGGGGAGGCCCCACTATCTGGACTGTGACCGTACATATGACCCCGGGGACGTCTCTGGTAGATGCCCCGGTGGGGGGGTGGGGGCGGCACCTTGATCGGGAGAGTCCCTTCCCCTCTGTGTGCTCCAGTCCCCTTATGACCTGTGGCTTTCAAATTGTACTCCTGAGTCCGGAGGTCCGGACTTTCCCCAGAAGGAGAAAGGACTGAGTGGGAGGGGCTCCAGCCAGTCCGTTTGTCACACTTGGTTCGGAGTGACATCTGGTTTGAGGAAAGGGCCTCTGCCACTAAGACTGCCAACCACGAGCCTATGTGACCTCCGTCAGACCCTTTCCTGGAACGGCCCGGGGGGGGGGGGGGGCGCACATGAGACCCAGTTTCCAACCTGCTTGTCCGTAGAGCAGCTGGGAGAGGGGCCGGGCGGAAGCAAGGCCAGAGCTGGGGCCCACGCCCCTGAACGGGGGGGGGGCGGCTTTTCGCCGCCCCTCTGAGCTCCCTAACGGCTCAACGTTGGAAGTAAGGGAGATGGAAGAGGGGCAGGCATCTGGTTTCCATCTGGACCCTTTTGTCCTTGTCGTCTTCCTCCTCGTGCTAGGAGTGTTCAACAGCCCGGAGATGCAGGCTCTCCTCCAGCAGATCTCTGAAAACCCGCAGCTGATGCAGAACGTTATCTCTGCCCCCTACATGCGCAGCATGATGCAGACGCTGGCCCAGAACCCCGACTTTGCTGCTCAGGTACGCAGTGTGGGGGCAGGTCGTGCGCAGTGGGCGGGAGCCGCGGGAGCCAGACGGCCTGGGCTCGTGTCTCCGGTCCCGCCCCCCCAGCTGCGTGAGCTCAGCCGGTCCCGAGCCTCCCAGTTTGCTCACCTGTACGTGGCCGTGGCCGTGGCCCCTCCCTCACGGCGTCCCGGGGGGCGCAGTGAGCTCATACGAGTAGAGCGCCCGGAACGTGGCGTGGTGCCCAGTGCGCCCTGTACTTGGGGACACCGTCAACGCCAGGCGCGGGGCTGCGAGCCCTGGCCCGAGGCCCGGAGCGCGGTTCCGTCTCCTCTCACTGCCCCCGGGAGGCCTTCGGGATGCACGGGGACCCAGATCTCCCACGGCGGTGGGGGTGCCGAGGGAGACAGGCCGCCGGGATTCTGAGGGCGGGCGGGCCCAGGCCTCCCTCCCGCCTTCACCCCGCAGATGATGGTGAACGTGCCGCTCTTTGCGGGGAACCCCCAGCTGCAGGAGCAGCTCCGCCTCCAGCTCCCCGTCTTCCTGCAGCAGGTGGGTGAGGCTCTCGGGGCCAGGGACGTGGGGGTGGGGGGGGCAGAGCAGAGCTCTGGGTGGCCGCCTGCGTCCTGCCACCACTGCCTTCCTTTGCCTGTTTCCCGCCAGATGCAGAACCCGGAGTCCCTGTCCGTGCTCACCAACCCCCGCGCCATGCAGGCCCTGCTGCAGATCCAGCAGGGCCTGCAGACCCTGCAGACCGAGGCCCCTGGGCTGGTACCCAGGTGAGGGCGGGGCCGGGGGCGGGGGGGGAGGGGCACAAGGCTCTGGCTCCGCCTCCGCGCCAGGCCCCGCCCCGCCGCTCTGAGGGTCTGCTCTCCTGCTTGTGCGCTCCGCCTTCTGGACCTCACGTTCCCATCCCTTTCTCAGAGGCTGCCTCCCACCCCTTGGTCTCTCCTGCCTGCAGCCTTGGCTCCTTCGGGATGTCCCGGACCCCGGCGGCCCCGGCAGGCAGCGACACTGGGTCTGCGCCCGAGGCCCCCACCTCCTCGCCAGCGCCCCCCGCCACGCCTTCTCCAGCGGGGGCTCCCAATGCTCCCCAGCACCTCATGCAGCAGATGGTCCAGCTGTTGGCAGGGGGCGGGAACTCCCAGGTACGCGGGGCTGCGGGCCGGTGTGGGGGGTGGCGGCAGCCTGGAGAGGCAGAGCGGGGTTTGGAGCCAGTCGGACCGCCACCCGCAGGGCTTGGTCTGCCCCTTGCTGGCCTTGGGCCGGTTGCCGCCTTTCCACGTTGGCTTTTGCGGCTGTGTGATGGAGACGAGAGTAATGATAGAACTTACCGGGCTCTGGGGGCCGTTCTCATGCCTCGTGTGTGAGAGCACATTCGCTCCACTCCTCACAACGGCCTTGGAAAGAAGCTGCTATCTCTGTGTTATAAAAGGGGGAAACTGAGGCCCAGAGAGGGTAAGTGGCTTGCTCAGAGTCACGCGGCCAGTAAGTGATGAGGCCAAGGTAGGCTGGCTCCTGAGTTTACACACCTTAACCACCACGTCCTGCCGCTGCTTCCTTCTATCACAGGGTCCTTTGGTGATTAAATTGGCCTCCGCCTCCAAGACTAGCGCGGAGGGTTCTGGGGGACGAGGTAACTAGAACCCTGTGTTGCAAAGTCAAGGCTGGGGGATTGGGTGAGGAGTAGGGTTGACCTCAGGTGAGGCCCTTAACCTTTCTCTGGCTTCCCTAACTCGTCTGGGAGGACCATTTTGGCAGAAACGTAAGTGTGCCCAGCTCTGCAGAAGGCTCTGTTCCACAAAACCCTGTAGGAGGGTTGGACCAAGAGTCACCAAGGAAGGTCCAGTCCAGCTTAGATCCTGCGGACCGTGAGGAGAAGCAGCACCCAACCCTGGAGAAGGCTCTCGTGCTGCACGTTAGGGGGCTTCTGTGACCCTCGGCACATCCTTTCCTTCTGGGGACAGTGCGTTCACCCTATCAGAGGCCAGGCGGCCTGTCACTGCTGGGCTCCTTCATGGCCAAGTCTAGTGCTTCCCGCACATCCTTTGGGAAAGCATTTCCAGGAGATGTACACAGGAGTGTCAGACACGAAAAGCCTTCTCTTCTGTAAATGATGGTGTTTGTTGATTGGCTAACCGTGATCAAACAGGTTCCTTCTTTCCTGGGGCCCTTCCCTGGCCTTTCCCGTGGCTCCCTGCTTGAAGACTGCCGGGGGCAGGGCTGGGGTGGACTTTGTGCAGACCGTGCGTCTTACCGAGCACACACCGTTTGGCTTCTGGAGCGCCGTTAACCTCTCCAGGGACAGAAAGTGGTTAGGAATATAGGCTGCTCTGGGCCCGTCTGTTACTTCGAAATGTTCAGAAAGACACCCCCCACCTTCTGTTACACAGTCGTTGACTGATGTGGGGTGCAGGCTCCGTGACCCCTGAGGCTCACCCTTCCCTGCCCACTGGTTGGGTCTGAGGATGCTGGAGAAGACCTACTGGTCATCTGCTCTGCGCCGTAAACCTCGGACTCAGAGAGGCCCGTCCTCTGCAGGTGCAGACGCCAGAAGGGGGTGGCCCTGCGCCCCCTTCACGAGGCCCGTCCTCTGCAGGTGCAGACGACGCCGGAAGTACGGTTCCAGCAGCAGCTGGAGCAGCTCAACTCCATGGGCTTCATCAACCGTGAAGCTAACCTGCAGGCCCTGATCGCCACAGGAGGGGACGTCAACGCAGCCATCGAGAGACTCCTGGGCTCGCAACTCTCCTAACCCCCCGGCTCCGCCTCCTGCCTCTCCCTTCCCTGGGCGCCAGCGCCTGGCTCCTCTGTCGGCCCCTGCCCTTTGCCTGCCGCCCCATCTCCCCGCCCCGTCCTCTCCAGACAGCAGGGTGACTTTAGGGGCACGGGCCTCGCCCCAGTGCCCTGCGCATTTTGGGTTTACTTGTACATCTCTTATGGAGTCTTTGCTCTGGGCCCTGCTCCAGCAGGGCCGTTCAAGTGGTTTTCACGGTGTCCCCGGTCGGCCCCAGCTCCTGGCCCCACCACCTCCTGGCACAGCCTGTAGACCTCTGGTGGCGGTGGCCTGGCCATGCTGGGTGGGAGGAGGGACTGGGGCGGGGTCTTCGTGTGTGCCTCTAGGGCTCTGCTTGTTGTCTGGTTACTTGTGGCGACTCCTCTGTCTCTCCACCTGCAGCCTCACCCCTGCTGGGACCACACAGTGAAGCAGGGCTGGCGGTTGGGGGGGGTGGGGACAGGCTCTCTTTTCCATCCCCCCCGCCCCCCCCCCCATCCTGGTCCCTTCATCCAGGCTTTGTTGGGATGTCCTGTCCGAAGGGAGAGACCAGACATCACCCTCCGTGTGAGGAACCGAGCCCTGGACCGGCCCGATGGAGTTGGGTGCAAAGGAGGGAGGAGATTTTCTGGAGGAGGGGGATGGGAAAACGAACTGAGTCACAGGCTCAGCGGCTGGAACCTGGAGTGGACACTTTGGGAGTGGAGGCCCCACGGAGCTCCCTTAGGCGGGGTCCAGGCTCAGGCCTGGCAGAGGGCCCTGGAGATGCTAACGGGGTCTGAGCCGCAGAAGGGCTCAGGGAAGCCAAGCGACACGGTTCACGGGGGCTCCTGCCGGCTCCGTTTCCAGAACCCGCCTGCATCCCCAGGTACCGGGGTCTCAGTCCCCCTCACGAGACACGAAGGGATTGGGGTCTGTGTCAGCAGCGGGTGTGTATGCGGTGGGTACTCACACACACACACTCGAGTGGCACAGGACGGCGGATCCCTCGTGGTTTCTGGTTCCGAGCGGTCTCCCACCAGAGAGAGGCAGGCAGGAGGGCTGGTCCAGGGCAGGAGTGCACACAGTCCAGGGAGCTAGGTCCTGGGCCTCTGGGCACCGGGCACCCCAAGGGCAGTGTGGTCCTGAAGCTGTCGGGGAACGGTAGAGGGGTCTCTACCCCTGCAGCCCCGGCCTTTGGATCCTTCACCGTTTCCTTCCAGGCCAGAGAGTTCTATCTGAGGAAGGGAAGGAAGGAGAGGGCAGCGGCGACGCCTTTGGTGTGGAATTGGACGTTGCCGTATCGAGCGCAGGGGAGGCTCCTGTCGCCTCTTCTCTCTGCAGCTTCGCGCAGCTGCTCGGAGGACCCGTGGCCGAGAGTATGGAGGCGCGAGGGGCACCATTGTCTCCCGAGTGGGAAAGCGTCCTGAGCAATCCGGAGAGGGTGTGTGTGGCTGTCCCTCCTGACCTCCCCAACCTCCACACTGGCCTTTGTAAATAAACCACGTGGTCTTTGTTGTCGGGATGTCTTGGTGTTTGCTTTCTGGGGGAGAGGAGGCCGGCCGAAGAAAACTCGGTTTTAGGGGGTTTCATAAAGCGAGACCCGAGGACGTTGAAGGGGGTTCAGTTGCCACAGGTGTTAAAGGATGCCGCCACCCCCACCCTGTCAGGGCGGGGAGGCGGGGCGTAGGAAGGTCATTACTGCCATCCTGTGACGATATGGCAAGACTCTTACCTCAGGTAAAAAGGCCGAGACAAAGCAAACTATTGCATCCAGACCTGCAAGTGAAGTCAGGAGATTTAGCCTTGAACTCCGGGACTAAGCCTGGCCGGTTCTCCCGCTGGAAGCCACAAAAACAGATCTGCCACGATCGGAAAGGGGCCAAGTGGAGTGAGCGGCGTTAGGGTGTCCGCGGGCGGACTCACCGGGCTGGCAGATCCCACGGCGGGGGGAGGGGAGGACACAGTGGGGGGGGGGGGCAAGTGATGGAAACTGCAGGAACGAGCACACGGGTCCACACGAAGAAGCGGGCGGCCGGCCGACCGGAGTCCTGGGAGGGGAGAGACGCCGAAGGACAACCTGAGGAACCAGGTCACCATTCTCTAGACGTGCAAACCAGCGGTCCACAGATGCCGCAAGCCCGGGCAATAAACTAGCAGTCTGCAGAAAGGCGCGAGCGAGGAGAAAACGTTTGGAAGCAACCGGAAAATCCAGACAGCGGGCTCTCGAGGGAGCGGCAGACCAGCGCCCGCGTCCCACCCGCGACGCGGAAGCCCACGGGGTGGATGCTGCCTCCCCGCCAGTCTGGGATGCGGCGCCCGGCGAGAACGTCTTTCCCACATGAAGGTAAGATAAAGGTATCTTCAGACAAAGCCAAACTGAGACCACCACCGGCCGACTCACGTGTGGGGTGATCTTGGGTCATAAGAAAAAGAAAAAACAAGAACAGAACAAAGAACAACGGTAAACGTGTGTGTAAACTCCATAAAACAAAAGGGATGATGTCTCGTGGTGGGGTGTTTTGTTTTGTTTTAGAGAGAGAGAGAGAGAGCGAGCGTGCGCCCAAGCTGGGGAGAAGGGTGCGGAGGGAGGGAGAGGGAGAGAATCTCAAGCGGGCTCCACACGCAGCACAGAGCCCAATGCGGGGCTCGAGCCCACGACTCTGGGATCATGACCTCAGCTGAAATCAAGACTCCGACGCTCAACCGACCGAGCCGCCCCGGGGCTTCTTTCTGGTGGTGTTTAAAATGCAGGAATTGGGATTTGTGACTCGGCGGCTCCAGAGTCAGAGACGGTGGGGTTGGGGTTAGCCTGCACCGCGCGCGGCCTTCGCGTTGTGCTGGTAAAGGACAGAGCGCCAGCTCGTGGTAGCTGCCGCTAAGTCAAGGACAAATGTTTTCTAAGCCACCAAAGAGAAAAACCGTGTAACAACTGCCCAGTGACCGGAAGGACAAAACGAAACGAAGGCGACGACTCCAAACCAAGGCAAGAGAGAAGACACGCCGTCAAGAAGTTACAGGAGGCGTTTCGGGGTGTGAGCCGATGCTGTGTGGCACTGTAATGGTGGACGCGTGACGCTTAGAGCAGAGCGAACCTTCGTGCAGGCGAACTGAAAACCACGTGTCATCTCGGAGGTCAGGGGACCCCAGGACAGGATGAGGAACGGAACCAGAGACTGTGGCTACATTTTGAATGTATGAGATCACTGCATTTGCAGGACGGGGGTAGATGCTGACACGAGTAACTCGGAAACTAGCAGGATCTTTCCAACTAAAGGCAGAAGAAACACAGCGCCGCGTTCTTGTTGATTGCGTCCCACGGATGTACTAACGGTTCCGAGACCACCGTGCACATCCGCTACAATTGACAATTTAAGCAAGTGGGGGACGGCCAGGGGGGTGCGGTTTCTCTCTGTTGGGGTGGGGAGTGGGCAGATGAGCGGGGGAGTGAGGCCGGAATGATTCATGTGGTCACGGATTAGAACACGAACCCATGTTCAGCTTAATACGGATCCAGCTAAAAGTATTTTGTAGATGTGCGTGAGTTAGCACACACGCCTGTGTCCTTGCTGTCCGTGGAGAGGACCCAGGGGTCATGACACCCAGTGGCAGCAAGCACCCTGGTGCCCAGAGATTGCTCATCTGTAGACTCCCCACTCCCACAGTGAGCAAGCAACCACGCCGGGAGCAGCCTCCCAGGGGCCGTGCTGGTGACTCCCAGGCCAGCTGCCCCGTGGGGACGATCGGCCTCCCCGCCGCCTGGACCACATCCCTGCCTGCAGAGCAGTCGGGGAGGAGGGATAGGGCGAAGACTCCAGGAGAAGCTGGTGTCCCAGAGAGTCACGGCAAGGGGCTGGTTTTAATCACTCCCTTTTAAGCAAAACATTCCGGATTCCCTGCGGGAGGGGTGGGGGTGACCACAAGACATTTATAGAACATAAGAAAACAGAAAGACTGAAAGTAAAAGTCTGGGAAAAGATAAACTACAAACGCAAGCCAGAAGAAAACGAGGGTACTGTACTAATAATAGATCAGACAGAATTTCAGGCCGAAAGAAACACTAAGAGGTAAAGGGAGGGGGTTCATTCATAATGATAAAAGGTAACATTCACTGGGAAAACAGACTAAGTATTTATGCATCTAATGACCTGCCCTCAATATATAAAAAGAAAAAAAAAATTGAGAACACTACAAAGAGCATCAGAAAAGCGCTCAGTTATAGATTTGAATACCCCTCTGTCTGTAATTGGGAGGCTAGGCAGGGAGACAATAGCCATAGGGACCAACATATATCATTAATTCTAAGATAGAGATTTTTGGGGCGGTGCCAGGCTGGCTCAGTCAGTGGAGCATGTGACTCCTGATCTCAGGGTTGTGAATTTGAGCCCTGCATTGGGTGTAGAGATTACCTAAAAATAAAATCTTAACAAAAAATAAGATACATGGGACGCCTGGGTGGCTCAGTTGGTTAAGCATCCGACTTCAGCTCAGGTCATGACCTGAGGGTTGGTGAGTTCCAGCCCCGTGTCGGGCTCTGCTTAGGATTTTCTCTCTCTCTCTCTCTCTCTCTCTGCCCCTCCCCAACTTGCACATGCACAGCACACTCGCTCTCCCTCTCAGATTAAAACAGAGAGACAACATTTTGAATTTATAAAATATTTTAAAACCAAACTATAACAAAGAGTTACCTATCAACACTGATGGAATGCAGTTAAAGCTGTATGTAGAAGAAAGTTCATAGCCTTAAATATATACATTAGAAAAGAAGAAAAATGGAAAAGCAATGAGTTAAGTAGCCATCTGAAGAAGTTTAAAAAAAAAAAAAAAGAATAGCAAAATATACCCAAAGAATGGAGAAGGGTAGAAAAATCAAGAGTAGAGCAAAAATTAATGAAATAAAAAAATAAACAATAAATGATATATCTGATAAGGGGTTAATATATATCAAAATTACAGTGAGGGATACCTGGCTGGCTGGGTGGGCGGAACATGTGACTCTTGATCTCGAGATTGTGAGTTCGAGCCCCGAGGTAGGTGCAGAGAGGGCTTAAGCATAAAATCTGAATAAAAAAAGAACGTTCGTGGGAATGCAAGCTGGTGCAGCCACTCTGGAAAACACTATGGAGGTTCCTCAAAAAACTAAAAACAGAACTACCCTACGGCCCAGCAATTACACTACCACGGGATACAGGTGGGCTGTTTCAAAGGGACACATGCACCCCCATGTTTACAGCAGCGCTGTCGACAACAGCCAAAGGATGGAAAGAGCCCAAATGTCCCTCGATGGATGAATGGATAAAGGAGATGTGGTACGTATATTCAACGGAGTATCACTCGGCAATCAAAAAGAATGAAATCTTGCCATTTGCAGCTACGTGGATGGAACTGGAGGGTATGATGCTAAGTGAAATTAGTCAGAGAAAGACAAAAATCCTATGACTTCACTCATAGGAGGACTTTAAGAGCCAAAACAGATGAACATAGGGAAGGAAAACAAAAATAATTTAAAAACAGGGAGGGGGACAAAACAGAAGAGACTCTTAAATATGGAGAACAAACTGTGGGTTACGGGAGGGGTGGTGGGAGGGGGGATGGGCTAAATGGGGGAGGGGCACGAAGGAATCTACTCCTGAAATCACTGTTTCGCTGTAGGCTAACTAATTTGGATGCAAATTGTAAAAAATAAAAAGTAAAAATAAAAAAAAATAAAAATAAAAAAAGAACGTGCAGCGAGATTTTCCTCACACCAATTATAATGGCTACTATTAGGAAAAAAAAAAAAACAGAAAACAAGAAGTGTTGGTGAAGATGTGAAGAAATTGGAACTGCGTACTATTGGTGAAGATGTGAAATGGGAGAGCGTCTGTGGAAAACAGTGTGGTTGGTGGCAGTTTCTCAAAAAATGAAAAATAGAGTTATCACATGATTTAGCAATTCCACGTGTGGGTACAGACTCAAAGGACTGAAACAGGGTGTTACGGAGATATTTGTAGACCCATGTTCATAGCATCATTACTCACAGGACCATGGAAGCAACCCAGCCGCCCACTGATGGACGGACAGATAAGCAGGCTGTGGTATAGACGCACAGTGGGATATTACTCAGCTTTGAAAAGGTGCTATAACACAGATGGACCCTGAGGACATCATACTAAGTGAAATAAGCCAGTCACAACAAAGACAAATGCTATATGATTACATGAGATACTTAGCGTGGTCAAAATCACAGAGACAGAAAGTAGGTGGTGATCACCAGGGTTGGGAGGAGGGGAACGGAGAGTTAGCGTTTGATGGGGACAGAGTTTCAGTTTTGCGGGCTGAAGGGTTCTGGAGACGGAGGGTGGTAGTCGTACAACAACGTGAATGTATTTTTCTTTTATGTTTATTTATTTATTTTGAAAGAGAGCAAGGGAGGGGCGGAGAGAGAGGGACACACAGAATCCGAAGCAGGCTCCAGGCTCTGAGCTGTCAGCACAGAGCCCGACGCGGGGCTCGAACCCACGAACTGTGAGATGATGAGCTGAGCTGCAGTGAGACGCTTAACGGACTGAGCCTCCAGGCGCCCCTACTGGTCAATTATTTTAGACAGGGTCCCTCAGTCTGGGTTTGTGGGAAGTTTCTTGTGCCCGGATGGTTATGCATTCTGATGAGCCTGCCACAAAAGCCACGGGCCTTCTCTGCACATCACGGGAGGTTGCGTGATGTCGGAGCTTCTTACTGTTGGTCTCGGTAGCCTTGACAACTTAATTGAAAGGGTGTGGTTCCCGCTGGGTTTCCCTCTGTAAAGTTACTATTTTACCTATGTAATTAATAAACATCGTGAGGCAGGGGCGCCTGGGTGGCTCAGTCGGTTGAGCGTCCGACTTCAGTTCAGGTCATGATCTTACGGTTTGTGGGTTCGAGCCCCACGTCGGGCTCTGCGCTGACAGCTGGGAGCCTGGAGCCTGCTTCGGATTCTGCGTCTCCCTCTCTCTCTGCCCCTAACCCCCTCGCATTCTGTCTCTGTCTCTCACAAAAATAAATGTTCAAACTTTTTAAAATAAAAAATAAAAAAATAACTATTGTGAGGAAGAGACTTTGAAACTATGCAAATTTCCTGTTTCTCCTCAAATTTTCATCCGTAATTTCACCTCGATTGCCGGTCCCGCTGCAGCAGTGATCGCTCTGGTTTGGGCGCCGGTTTCCGACTTGTTCGTTGGTTGGTTGGTTGCAGTTTTTCTGGACGGAGGGCCGTCCTTTCTCCCTTATTTGTGTTTTTATTTTATGCACTTCGCCATAATGCACTTTGCTGTAATGCACGCGTGCGGCATTTACTGAAGGTAAATCTGTACTGGGAAATACCACAGAGCTCAGTGATTGCTAGAGGTCGCTGTCTGGTCCCCGGGCAGATCCCGCGGCCGGCCAGCACCTACTCCGGGCTCCTTCGGGGCTGCCTGCTCACAGCTCGCAGCCAGTGACCCTGCATCAACCCAGAGCTGCCTTGCTGGGGAAGGTACACACCCCCCCGCCCCCCAACCTCAGGCAGCCCGCAGTGCTGATATGCCTCAAAAGTGCTGCCAATCTTGTGGGCTGACTCTCGCGCCACAGCTCCCTGGACCCCGGCGGGCGGCGAGGAAGACTGAGAAGGCCATAGCCCTGCTCGGCCCTCTTTCTGCCCCGTCCTGCTTCCTCACGGCCTCCGCTTCTAGGGAACCTAACCGAGGCGGGCTGTGTCTCCCCCACCGCAGACATGCCCTCTGGACCCTCAGCCTGCCGGGCAGGGGCAAGGTGGGGGGCTCTGGAGGGCCAGGCCCCTCTCCTGTTACTCGGGCGAGGAAGGAAGCCTGAGAGGCCAGGCTTGTTTAGCAGACGGCTGTCCTTAAGGTAGTCTTGTTTGCGAAATGCGAAGCTCAAAGCGTTGACTTTGAGAGTCACTAGAAGAAAAGCAGAACTCTGGAGGGGAAACCCTGTAGCAAGACGACTCCAGGTCCGTCCCCTCAGGCCTCCAGCCCCTTGCTGTCCTCCTTCTTGGAGCCCAGTCCTTCCAGGGTTTCAAAAGCCTGGTCACCTCTCCCGAGGCCTCTGCATTAGAGACAGAAATTCAGAGGGAGCTGGAAAGGGTGAGAAAGTGTTCAGAGACACGGGGTTGGGGGGTGGGGGGAGGTGGGGAGGAAGAAAGAGGATGCGCGTTCTTCCCAGTCCGTCCATCCATGCGTCCGTCCGTCCGTCCATCCATCATGCAGTCCATCTAGAGACAAACCTGCAATCATCAGGCTAGGACCTTCCGGGCCCCAAAATAAACTCTGCTTTATTTACATGGGAGCCGGATGATCCTGTCCGTCCTCCTGGTCCCTGGGCGCGCTCCCGGGAGCCTCTTGCGGGCGGTGCTCGCTGGCGGGGCCGGGGCCGGGGCGAGCCCTCCCCGGGGGGGGCTCGCCCGCGCCCCCGGCCTCCCCCACCGCCTCGGCCTCGGCGCCCGCCCCCTTCCGCCGCCGCCGGTCGCAGCAGCTGCACAGGTACCGGCGGAAGCCGGCCAGGCTCCAGCGGGACGACTTGGTCTTGGACGTGAGCGTGCTCGAGCTGCTTTCCGAGCTGCCCGGGTGCTCCTGCCGCAGCGGGCGCGTCCGCGAGGACGGGTGGCGCTTCCGCCGCACCCTCGGGGACCGCGCGGCCCGGGGCGGCCCCTCGTTCTCGGCGTCCTCGTCCTCCTCGTCCGCGTCCTCGTCCTTCGCCTTGTCCCTCCTCGGCCGGACGGTGGCGACCTTGCTGCGCTTCCGCCTCTTGGACCGAGCGAGGCCGGGGTCTTCCTCCTTGGGGAATCCGAGAGCAGGGGATGAAGCGCGCTCTCCACTGACCCGTCCCGTTACATACGGGGCTTCGTGTCTGAGGGGGGAAGGGAGGCAGAGAAGCCCGGAGGTCAGAGGCGAGCCCGGGCCGCGGGCGTCGGCGGAAGCCTGCCCCCCGGTGGACGCTCCCGGGCCTCACCGCAGGCTTATCCCAGCGCGCGGTGGACAGCTGGCCTCTTTCCAAGGGTCCCAGGGCAGGTGCTTTCGTTACATACGGACCCACTATGGAAGGCAGATACCAGCCGTCTAAGGACTCTGCTCTGGAACCCCTGGCTCACGCTTGGGGGGGGGGGGACGGATACGTCTATTATCTTGATTGTGGCGATGGTTTCACGAGTACATACACGTCCGCACACCAAACGGTGCACTTTCAATGTGAGCAGCTTGGGGCGCCTGGGTGGTTCGGCCGGCGAAGTGTCCCACTCTTGATTGCGGCTCAGGTCATGGTCTCAGGGTTAGTGAGATCAAGCCCCACGTGGGCTCTGCGCTGACAGCCTGCTTGGGATTCTCTCCGTCTCTGCCCCTCTCCCCACTCTCTCTCTTAAAAATTAGCATTTAAATATGAGCGATGTATTGTGTCAGTCACTGCTAACAGAAACTAGCATTTAAAGCCTCTGTCAAATAAACCAAGAGCTAAGTTCCTATACCGAGTGCGTTGCGCGGCACGTAAATGTTGGCCGCCAGCGGGGGAGGCGGTTCTGGGTGATACCTCGGCTCAGACACACAGCTCAGACGCTAGCTTCTCTGCCTCCTGCTTATCGGATCTTGGGAGGGTCACTTAACTTGACTTTACCTCAGTTTCCTCGTCTGAAAAATAGGGATAATAATAATATCTACTTGATAGGGAGGCAGTGGGAAGTTCTCAGTAAGTAGAAGCTGCAGTTACTCTCAGTGTTGGTGTTTTGTTCTGGAAGGAGTACATCTGAGCCGTGGTTAGTAAAGATGTGAATTGGCAGGGTGGCGAGAAGATATGGGAGGTTGCCGCAAGGCCTCCTAGAGGAGGTCAGTGAGGTAAATTGCCCGTGTGGTAGCGGGGCAAGGGGTGCGGGACCCCAGGGGAGGGGGGCCCGGGGTGGGGTACTCACGCTGGTCAGCTCCCGGCTCCCTTGGTAGCCCACATCATCTGTGAGGTTGTAGATGGATGTCAAGGATACATCAAAGGTGCTTAAGGAGGGATCTTCTGCCCCTGCAGCTCCCCAAGCTTCTCTGGCCTCCTGAGGGGAGAAGGAGAAGCCAGTTAGGAGGCCGAAGCTCTCGGGGCGCCTGGGGGGCTCAGTCGGTTAAGCGTCCACCTCTTGGTTTCCGCTAAGGTCGTGATCTCACGGTTCGTGAGTTTGAGCCCCGAGTCTGGCTCTGTGCCGACGGCTCAGAGCCTGAATGGGATTCTCTTTCTCTCTCTCTCTCTGCCCCCCACCTTTTTTTTTTTTTTTTTTTTTTTTACAAAAAGGAGGGAGTAGCTCACAGCAGGCAGGACTGCCAGGATCAGCCGTCCTGGCTCCTGCCTCTGCCCCAGCCTGCCCCTTACTTTGGGGTTGGAAGATAAGGACACGTGTTCTTTCTTCTTCATGATCGTAAAGTTCTGCGATCCCTGATGTGATGAGGCTCTGGCGTGTCCGCCCCCCCCCCCACACCCACAATTCTTTAGTGTTCACGTCCTCACAGAAGTGGTTGTCATGGCAATGGGAGGGTGGGGTCCGGGCCCCTGGGGGTCCCGGGAGGGCTCCTGTGAGGTGCTGAGACAGCACCCTTGCACACACACAGACCCCTGCTTCACTTCTCAGCGGGAGGGGGCTGCAGGCCTCACTCCCCAACCGCCACCACGGTGAGCAGGAGGAGGACTGGCCTTAGGGAGGGAGACCGCGGTCGAAACCTGAAAGTAGGATAGAACCTCAAAGGGCATCAAGACGCGGCTCATGTAGACTCTGGAATTCACCCTGGACTCCGCCTTTGCTGGAGAGAACTTTAACAAGAGGCAGAAAATCGTCCACCCAAAACTTCGGTGGTCAGGTGCATCTGAGACTTCCAAGGGATCCAAGGACTTAGAAGGGCCCCTTGGTGTTCGTAGGATCCTAGATTCTTCCGAAAGTCATACAGGGCATTTTGGAGAAAACTGATTACGGACTCCGCATCAGAAAATAGTATATTATGTCAATGTCAAACTTCGTGGGCGTGATAATGTTACTGTGGTTATGGAAGACAATGTTCTTGTTCTTGGCCGCTCAGAGAGGGGGTCTAAGACACCCTTCAGGATTTCTGCTCACCCAGTGCCAACCTGGCTTGCAGAACCAAGAACTGACGTCGAGTAGCTAGGAAGAAGTGATTGGCCTCGCAGAGCCCAGCCAAGTCCCCTGTGGCTCCAGAGGCGGGAAAGTAGAGGGAGGGAAAGGGGGAGGGGCACTATGGGGGGAGGGAGGAGCCTCTGGATAAGACTGAGGGTGTGGCCTTGCTAGGGGTGTGGCTATGCTTCTAGGAACCCACAGCCTGAGAGAGCATCGAATGTCTTAGTGGATGCCAAGGAGGAAAAGTGTTGATACCCAAGCACCGTGCCTCTGGCACGACAGGAGACCTCTAGAATATTAGAGACACCTCTGGAGACAATGGCTGGGGAGCCCCTACACTAACAGAGATTAAGGGCCTGCTACTGTGTAGAAAAAAGGGCTGGAAATAGAAACTAGGTTTGATTACGGAAAAATAAGGTAGTTAACATTTCTTGGACATCTCAGTATTTATCCTGACATTTATACTCGTTATTTCAGAATTTGATTTTTTTTTCCTATGAGAATATAAACATGTATTACTTATGTAAACTAAAAATGAGTTTATTGGGGCACCTGGGTGGCTCAGTCGGTTGACTTGGGCTCAGGGCATGATCTCATGGCTCATGAGTTCGAGCCCCACGTCGGACTCTGTGCTGACAGCTCAGAGCCTGGAGCCTGCTTCGGATTCTGTGTCTCCTCTCTCTGCACCTCCCCTGCTCACACTCTGTCTCTCTCTCTCAAAATGAATAAACATCAAAAATATGAATTTATCGCACGATTCCATTTAGATGGGGTACGTAGAGTAGTCAGATTCATGGAAACAGAAAACAGAGTGGTGCTTGCCGGGGGCTGGTGGGAGACAGGAATGGGCATTATGGTTAAATGGGTACAGATTTCAGTTTGAGACGTTGAAAAATTTCTGGAGACGGATGACGATGTGGTCACACAACAACGTGAATGTGTTTAACGCTAGTGAACTGTACACTTTAAGTGGTTAAAAACGGCAAGTTCCATGTTGGATATATATTTACCGCAATAAAAAATGAACCCGGAAAAAGAGAAATGTGGCAGAATTACGGTCATAGCTGTGATTCTGGATGCTTCTTGAAAACTGGCATGGCTCGCTCACAGAAGGCCTCTCCTGCCAGTTTATGAGCTCCCGGGTTGGGCAGCAAGGCTCTATTTCTGGACACCTGCCTGGCCACCGGCCAAAAAGCAGCTTGCCACTTCCTCCTCAGCTTCGCCACACACTACCTTGGTCGCCCTCTTGTTACAGATCCCAAAAGAGGGGTCGGTGGGCAGCTTGGGCTCTGTCTTGCACATCGGGAAACAGAGCATGAAACCCGTGACCCAGAGGAGACACCTAGGCAGCCTCACGTGGGCTCTGCAAGCCTCTCCGTTCTGGGCACCCGGGTCCCTGCACGTCTAACAAGGCTCTACGTTGGTTTGGTCTTCCTTCGAGGAGGGCAGGCAGCAACTGTATTCTTCCGGAAGTCTTTCAACAGAAACGTTTCCCTCGGCAACTGATTGCCAGAGTCTTCTAGTCAGAATAGATTCTAATGGGGAGAAGTAGACAGAGATGACGTGTCTTGGCCAACCCACGCCTTGTCTTGAGACTTTCCATCCACAGTGGGATGTGCCAGGGTCCCGGGGGGTGAAATGGTCTGTTCACACAATTTCCCAGGTTTTCTCTGGTCCTAGAGAAAGAAAGGACATGGGGTGTGCAATCCCAAGGGGGTTGCGAAGCAGAGTCACTGGACGTAGGTCCCTGTGGGTGGGACTATCCTACTCTGTCACAAGCCGGGTGTCTATTTCCTTCTCAAATGTCCACAGCCCAAAGCACCAAGAGGCGGGATTTCTGAGGCAGAGTCAACTGCCCTTTTAGAGAACATTAGAATTAAAACAAAGCAACGTATTCATCAAAAAGACGCAGTGAGGGGCACCTGGGGGGCTCAGTCGGTTAAGCGTCCGACCTCAGGTCATGATCTCACGGTTCATGGGTTCCAGCCCCGCGTCGGGCTCTGTGCTGACAGCTGGGAGCCTGGAGCCTGCTTCGGACTCTGTGTCTCCCTCTCTCTCTCCCCCTTCCCGCCCTCCCCCCATCTCTCTCTCTCAAAAATAACCCCACCTCCCACCCCCCAAAAAAAGACACAATGAAGAGAATGAAAAGACAGACCAAGGACCGGGAAGTCCCACGCTAACCTCCTTCAGAGCACCGAGGACAGCGCCACGAACCTGTCCTCCTCCCCGCCAACCCCCTGCAGTTTCAAACTCTTCCACATCAAGTGTGTCTTGTGTCTTTTTTTTTTTTTAAGATTTTGTTTTTAAGTAATTAAAAAAAAATTGTTTAAAGTTTATTTATTTTTGAGACAGAGAGAGAGACAGAGCATGAACGGGGGAGGAGCAGAGAGAGAGGGAGACACAGAATGGGAAGCAGGCTCCAGGCTCTGAGCCATCAGCCCAGAGCCCGACGCGGGGCTCGAACTCATGGACCGCGAGATCGTGAGATCGTGACCTGAGCTGAAGTCGGACGCTTAACCGACTGAGCCACCCAGGCGCCCCTAGTGTGTCTTGTGTCTTATACGTGTTTGTTCACCCAGAAACTCGCATAGGGCTGGTGATCGTAGGTGGTCAATAAAAGTGATTTTTTGGGGGGGCCCAAAAACTTGCACTGATCAAAAGCCTGAAAGTGAGAAAGTGGACAAGTGAGAGCGGTCTGTGTGGCTAAGAAGAGAGGGTAGTGGGTAGTGGCGACAGTGAAAGGTCTTGACTGTCAGACAAGGGAATTTCATTCCACGGACAATGGGAAGCCGCTGATTTGTTGTTTTGTTTGTTTATTCTTTCGTTTGGGTGCTTGACATTGAATTTGCCGTCTCATTCCAGCCTTGAGTATATTTCACCCCATAGCTAGGTTCCAACCTCTTTGGGGGCAGACACCAGGCCCTAACTCTGTACTTCCCACCATGGCTGTCACAGTGCTTGACTGACGTATGACAGGTGCTCAGTGAATGAGTGCCCGGTGTATCCGTGAAGGAACCAGTGGCTCAGCTGGAGGGGCAGAGGCCGAAGGGGCCACATAAACGTAGAGCCTTTTCTCTTCTGAACCCAGAGCGGCTCTTCGGCAGGGGATCTAGACTGCACTCGGGGAAGATAGACTCCCGTGTGCAGCTGAGTCTGAGAAACAAAAGCACCCGCACTTCCCATCACTCCAATCCTGGAGAAAGGCTCTGGCAAGGAATAAGAATTCCCGCAATCAGCAATCGGCACCTCCTTTGTGCTCGGCGTCGCTGCAGGACCTTTGGATAAGTGTACCCCGGAGAAATAGCACCTACGACTAAGGCAGCTTTTCCGGGCCAGAAACAATTGGGGGGAAACACTAAACTGGGGTACTGTGAAAAAGCAGTGTCGTCTGGCAAAGTCAAGGGAGGCTTCTGGGGGGGGGGCGGGAATGGGAGGGTGAGGGGGGCGGGGGGGGGCGGGGACTGGAACATGGCCCTGACCGATAGGTTGGATATGGATAAGACAAGAGCGGATTGGCCTTACAGACAACACCGCCTGGGAACCGCCCATGCCCCCCGGCCATGGTCAACGCCACCTTGTTCTTCAACATTGCCATGGACGGCGAGCCCTTGGGCCGTGTCTCCTTTGAGCTGTTTGCAGACATTTTTCCCAAAACAGCAGAGAACTTTCATGCTCTGAGCGCCAGGGAGAAGGGATTTGGTTTCAAAGCTTCTGGCTGTCACAGGATTATTCTGGGATTTATGTGCCAGGGTGGTGACGTCACACGCCATAATGGCACTGGCGGCCAGTCCATCTATGGGGAGAAATTTGATGATGAGAATTTCATCCCGAAGCACACAGGTCCTGGCATCCTATCCTGTCCGTGGCAAATGCTGGACCCAACACGAACGGTTCCATCTTTCATCCGCACCACCAAGTCCGAGTGGTTGGACGGCAAGCACATCGTGTTTGGCAATGTGACCGAGGGCATGAACGTCGTGGAAGCCATGAGTGCTTTGGGTCCAGGAGCCGCAAGAAGATGACCAGTGCTGACTGTGGACAAATCGAATACATTTGACTTGTATTTGGTCTTAACTACAGGAACATTCCTTGTGTAGCTCTGGAGAGCACTCCTCTGCCCCCATCTGCTTGCATATATAATCTTTGTGCTCCCCTGCAGTTCCCGGGTCCCGGGTTTTCCTTGCCCCCCTCCCCCACTAGCTGGATTGCAGAGTGAAGTTTATGATCATGAAATAAAAGTGAAACAACAACAACAACAAAGAGCAGATTGGAGGGTGTGTGTAGAGAAGTTGTCATTCATTCCTGGAGTCCCCACTGTGCTCAGGCATCACGCTAAGCAGTGGAAAACAGAAACCTGTCCTCAAGGAGCTCTAGTGTGGGAGGTGGAAATGGAGGGGAGGCTAAAACAAACACAGGAAATGTGTATTATTCCACAAGAGTGTTAAGTCCCAGAAAGGAGAAATCTCAGTCCTGTTTGTCACTGTATCCTCGGTACCTAGAACAGTGCAGGCACGAATCTGGGGCTCAATAAATGCATGCTGAATGAAGAAATGCTGCCGTGGAGATACAGAATAATAGTAATGTTGACAGTTACCATTTACTAAGCACATACTTGTGCTAGAAAACGTGCTCAGAAACATAATCTTATTGGACCTCCAGCATTTGGAGAGTGCTGGAATTATCTCATTTTACAGATCTGAGAACCAAGGCTTTACAGAAATGACGCCTGCCTCCAGGTTACGTAGCCCGTGAGCGGCAGACACCGAATTCACGACTGCAGAACCCCACAGGCTGCCTTGTCCAGAACGCTGTTTGGGGGCGTCTGTCTGGCAGCTGGTGGAAAAGTGCAGGGAGAGACCCGAGACAGGGCGGCCACCGCAAGGACACAGCGAACAGTAAGGCGCACGAGCCGAAGCGGTCGCGGTGGCGCCGGCGAAGAAAGGATTGCCGTTCTGGCACCTCGAAGCTCGGGGCTTGGCGACTTCCTGGATGCAGGACCTCGTTTGTCGCCTGGAAGTAGAAAGGATGCCGGTAGCCTCGAGAGAAAGAGCTTTCCCCTGGTTCCTAGCTCGCCGGTGCGCCGACCCCGCCTCCAGCACTGCGGGGTCCGCAGGGCACTGGCCGCCGCGGCCCCTGGAGGTACCGCAGCCCGGCTCGCGTTCCGGGCGCGCGCGGGCGCCGCAGAGCCGGGGGCGGGGCCTGGCCGCGAACTACAATTCCCAGGGGGCATCGCGCGGAACACCGCCGTTTTCGGCTGAGCTCACTTCCGGCCTCCGGGCTGCTGACTCTCTCTTCCGGTCTTGGTGGCCCCCCGAGAGGCCCGTGGGGTGCGCACGGTGAGCGCCGAGCCCTGGGGGGGCGCGGAGGCGTGGGTGGCGGCGGCCGGGCGCTCGGTCCCGGCGGGCACGGGAGAGGCGCGCCGGCGGGAGACGTGGCTTCCTGGCGACAGGGGGCGCACCGAGCGGGCCGGGCCGGAGGGACCCCGAAAGGGATGTGGGCCAGGAGGAGCGGGGCCCCGGGGAGGGGCGTAGGGAGGACCCCTCGAGCGTGCGCGGAAACCCGTGGGGCCGGGCGGAGGAGGGGGCGGCGGGGTCTCCGGGGCGGACAGGCAGCCTGGCGGTGGGGTCCGCGCTGGTGGCTGATGGGGAAGGGGCTGCGGCCCTGGCGAGCTGGACTTGCCGAGGGACCTCTGCCGGGAAGATCGTGGCGCCCTTACGTGCGTGGGTCGCCCGCCCCGCTCGGCGTTTCTCTCCGCAGATGAGGCTGCTGGCGGCCGTGCTGTTGGCTCTGCTTGCGGTCAGTCGGGCGGAGGAAGGAGCCCGGCTGCTGGCCTCCAAATCGCTGCTGAACAGATACGCCGTGGAGGGGCGAGACCTGACCTTACAGTACAACATCTACAATGTTGGCTCGAGGTGAGGCGGCCCGGGGCGCATGGGGGGACTTCTCGGGGTTCTCAGGCTTCACGGCTGGGACCAGAGACCAGCACAGCAAGCGGATGTTCTGGACCCGCTTTCACGTTAGGTACCGGGGCCATCGGCCACTTTGTTGAGTCGGGAGAATTTCTGAGTGGGGAGGAGCAAGAACTAGGGTCAAACCAGGAGAGGAAGATGCGAAGGCAGAATGAGCCCACGTGATCCTTTGTTACCTTGGGGGCGTTCAGGGTTCAGCACGTTGCTCCCTTCCTTTAACTTTATTCGCTGTGGTTTTTTCTTGCACACGAGCCTTAGCCTTCTTCCCCTGTGTACGTACACACAGACGCACGGAAATTGGGGCAAGAATGAAGTTAGGCCTGTGCCTTCCCGGATATTTGGTGCTTCTTAGCCATAGAATCCAGTCCTTGACCGAGATTCTTTAGTGCGACAAAGCCAAGTTTCGGTGTGATTCCCATCTGTCTTCTGTATTTCTGATATTTTAGGACAAGCAGGCAGATTTAATTGCTGATCACTTTTTTGGTTAAAGATTTTGTTTTTTATGTTTTTTTATTCATTTTGAGAGAGAGACGGAGCGCGAGCAGGGGAGGGGCAGCAAGAGAGGCGGAGAGAGAATCTCAAGCAGGCTCCCTGCTGTCAGTGCAGAGACTCGGGCTCCATGCCACCCACTGTGAGATCCTGACCTGAGCCGAAACCAAGAGTCAGACGCTTAACCAACTGAGCCACCCAGGCACCCCTGATTGCTCCTTTTTTTTTTTTACGGTGTTTGTTTTTTTTTTTTTTTATGAAATTTATTGTCAAATTGGTTTCCATACAACACCCGGTGCTCATCCCAACAGGTGCCCTCCTCAGTGCCCATCACCCACTTTCCCCTCCCCCCACCCCCCACCCCCCCATCAATCCTCAGTGTATTCTCAGTATTTAAGAGTCTCTTATGGTTTGCCTTTAAGGTTTTGTTTTTAAGTAATCTCTCCACCCAACATGGAGGTTCGAACTCACAACCCTAAGATCAGGAGTCTCAGGCTCTACCAACGGAGCCAGCCAAGCACCCTAATTATTGATTAACTTTGTATCTGTTACATACTAACCACTTTTGTCCCTCCACTTACAGCGCTGCATTAGATGTGGAGTTATCCGACGACTCCTTCCCTCCGGAGGACTTTGGCATTGTCTCTGGAATGCTCAATGTCAAATGGGACCGGATTGCCCCGTATCCTCTTGGCGCCGGGTGACAAAGGCTGGGGGCGGGGGTGGGGGCTGCGGGGGTTGGGGATGACACGAACACATTGCCGCAGTGAGGTCCCTTCAGACGGTCTGGCTGTGCTTGGCCATTTCTCCATCACCTCTCTGGATAGGATGGGACGAGAGGAAACTGAGTGTGAGTTAGTGTGGACTTGAGAAAGGAGCTTCCTAAAGTTTAGGTTATGAGGCCCTACGACATACAATACGGGAAGGCGTAGACGCTTAGATTTTCTGGTGAGGGTGAGTGTTCTCCTTGGGCTTTTCTTGTTCTTACTCTGTGCTTTCAGCCTTCCTTCGGTTAGTCACTGGCGGTTTCTGTGAGAGTGGCTGGTGTCTCATCCGTAGTGCATATTCCTTCAGAAACCTCTGTGCTGGGTACTCGTGAAGAAGCTGGATGTTGAGTGTGCCAGGGACCCGTATGAGCCCACACGTTTCGGGCTTAGCAAGAGGTCTGCATAAGCGTCATCGCGGGGTATTGCGGGCGGAAATCGCCGTGTGTTGACCGCTCCCTTTGTGAAGGGTGCATTTAGTCCGCAGGCGGAAAGGATGTTACACCAGCCTCGTTTTCTTCCTTCCTTAACTGTCCGCCCAGCGCTAGCAACGTCTCCCACACGGTGGTCCTGCGTCCTCTCAAGGCCGGCTACTTCAACTTCACCTCGGCAACCGTTACTTACCTGGCCCAGGAGGACGGGCCTGTCGTGGTGAGTGGCCCAGACCTTAGCTGATGCGGCCTAGGTCTGCTTCCCTTTGAAAACTCTTGCAGGAAACCTCCAGGGCGTTTCCTCACTAAATTCTGAGGAAGGTAAGAAGGACCAGAAGCTGGGGCGCCTGGGTGGCTCAGTCAGTTGAGCGTCCTCATGATCTCACGGTTCATGGGTTTGAGCCCCGTGCCGGGCTCTGTGCTGACAGCTCAGAGCCTGGAGCCTGCTTGGGATTCTGTGTCTCCCTCTCTCTCTGCCCCTCCCCTGTTTGCACTTTGTCTGTCTCTCTCTCTCAAAAATAAGTTCATTAAAAAAGAAAAAAAAAAAGAAGAAGAAGAAGAAGGACCAGAAGCTGGGCATGTTGTCCTTAGGAAGGAATGTGTTTCAAGTTATAAAGATCCAGAATAGAGCGGTTGAAATGGTGGGAGGGGAGCCCCGTAGCCTTCCCTCCGCTCCACACCTACTGCTTGGCTTTAACCTGGGACATGTCATTTGACGCCCAGTTTATCGTCGTCCTCGTCCTTCCCATCCGGGCCCTAGGGCACCGGCAGATCACTCCTGGTCTCTGTCGTTGCCGGCCCTTTCCCTTGCTTGGAAGATGCCTGCCGCATGCGCCCTGGTGGTGTAGCTAGATGCTCTCTGCCTCCGGCTTTCCTTCTGGCACGTTCTGCCCACAGACCCTTCGCCCTAATGAGACCAAGCTCCTCCCCGCCCTCCCTGCCCTCTCTCATTCTTTCTGTTTGAAGTGTCCCCTCTCCCCCACTTCAGTATCCACCCTCCCCAGGCCCAGCCGTGGGCCGCAGCCCTGGTGTCTGTCTCCTGCTTTTACGCCTCGTGCTTTTTTCCTCCTCGCTCTTCGAGCAGACGTTCGCCAACCGCGTGTAAACTTCAGTAGCTCGCGCAGTCTGGGCCACCGGAAGGAACGTCTGTCTCTGCCATCTCAGTGCTTCTTACCTGTTGGTCTGAAGCCATGCCCCACCCCCAGCTCACTCAGTGGCCCCTTGCGGGCCACGGACCTCGTCTTAGATGTCTCTCCGTTTCTCCCATGGGATAGGCAGTCAGTAGTAAACATTCCTCCGGTGGGTTGATGAAAAGGTCAGCAGACATTTATCGTGCCCTGGTGGTGCGCTAAGACCTGGGGACACCGAGAAGGTTGAGACACTGTCCTGGTCCTCAGAATGCTCAGGCCTTGAATTTATGAAGGCCTCTGACAAGACCGTACAAGCGGCCCGTAGGCTACGTGGTGAGTGCGCAGTAGGACGGAGACTTCACAGAGTCAGCCGTGGAATAAAAGCTGAGATTCTCTGAGCCTCGCTGCGCTTTTTTGAATTTTTCTAATAAACCACGTGGAACCAGGCCCTTGTAACCATGGCTCAGCTCTCACATCTTTCTGTTTTCTGTGTTTTCTGTGTCCTTTCTGTTTTCAGAACCTGCTGTGGGACTCTGGTTCTACCTGGTATTTGATAGGTTAAAAGACACGAGGTCAAAGGCTCGGCTGCCCCTGTAGAGCGAGCTTGTTTGCAGGGCTCGGCCTGCTTTCCAGGCAGGAATGCGGGCAGCCCCAGCCCCCCTTCCAGCGTGCCCTTGGGTGGGGCCTCGTGCTTTTCAGAGTCCTTCTCGTTATTTCGTTTGAGCCTCGTATCACTTGTGAGTATGGAAGCGTATTTCCACTTGAGGAACGGGGGGAGCGGTTGCCAAGGGCAAGCCGTTCCCTCACCCGCCTCGCCCTGCAGGGGGCTGGTGGGCCTCTCTTCCCGAGTTGGAGACGCCTGAGGAGGGAGGACTGGCTCGGATCGCGGCCGCACAGCTGGCCCCTGTTTAGAAAAGGCCCCTCGGGTGTCTCCTGGCTCCTGATTTACTCCTCTTTGCGACACACTAAGAATCCTCCAACTCTGTCCAGTCCGGAAGCTTTTCCGCGTCTTCTTGAAGCTGTCTTGAGCCTCCGCGCCCCGAGAGTCTCTCCGCTGAGGATCGGGGTGGGCGGGACGGCCCCCCCCTCACGTGAGAAGGACTGGGTCTGCCCTGATGCCCTTCTTTTCTCCTTTCAGGTTGGCTTCACCAGCGCCCCCGGACAGGGGGGCATCCTGGCCCAGCGGGAGTTTGATAGGAGATTCTCCCCCCATTTTGTAAGCTCTGCCGAGTCCCCGTACCATTCCCCAGGGACAGGGACGCCCTCTGGTTCTGGGAGCTGTTGGTCCCCTTAGAAGATCTGGGTAGTTTGTGGGTTCTCACCATACCTGTGTTTTTTGGTGTCTGACGCAGCCAGCCAGCAAATGTCCTGTGTCCCTGTGGTGCCGGCAGCGAGATCGCAGTTGCCCGCGCCGCATGCCTGCCCTTTTTCTCTGCTCAGCCTCGAGTGGAGTCCCCTCTCGGAGTCCTGGGTCTCTTTTGAGGCTTAAAAGAGTATCTTAGATTCAGAGAGTCGCAGCGCACTGGGCAGGCCAAGGAGTGCTGCTGTGGTCTGGTCTCAGAGAGCGTTCTTTGAGGACAGGCCAACTGAGGAAATTCACGTGTGTGATTATTCAGTGAATAATCGTGAAGTTCCTAATTCTGCGCTCAGTTCTGTGCTTTGCTTTCGGAAGACGGAGGTGATGGAGACACACGCTCGCTTCCCAGGGGGTGGAGGGCCGTGGGGGACTCAGAACAAGTCCCGGGAGAAACGGGCTGAGACCGAGACCGCAGACAGGGTGTCGGAGCATCTGACCTGTCTTCCAGAGTCGGGGAGGGCTTTCAGGGGGAGGTGGTGTTCGACCAGCCAGAGGAGGGAGGGAAGGGCAGGCATCTTGTGTAGGGGGAGTAGCTCAGAGGAAAGAAGAAGGCCTGACAAGCGGGTGTGCAAGGCTGGAGGGCAGAAGGCAAGGGAGAGGAGTGGAAGAGGGGGCTGGAGGTGTGGGCTTGACTGTCCGTGCAGGGCTGGGCGTCACCCCTTGAGACCGTCTGGAAGAGAGAAGCTTCTCTTCGGTCTGGGTCAGGTCAGGTGAGGCCTTGGGCTCCACAGCTCGGAAGACAGGTGGTCCTGTGGTCAGACGAGCCTTTCCGCTAAGGTTCTGCTGAAAGTTTGGGCGGGACTGCTGCCTCTCCCCGGCTCGTCATTCGCCACCCCTCCCCTCCCCGGCCCTCCTGTGCCCTGATCCAGACTTGTAAGCAAGGCCCGTGTTGTCCTCCACAGCTGGACTGGGCAGCCTTTGGAGTCATGACGCTTCCGTCCATCGGCATCCCCCTGCTGCTGTGGTACTCCAGCAAGAGGAAATACGACACTCCCAAGACCAAGAAGAACTGAGTGGGGCGGCCACGACCCTCCCTCCCCGGGAGACTCAGGTGCTTTCCGGATTCCGAAGCGGATCTCGAATGCAGTCTCTTCTCCCCTCGCCCCTGCCACCCTCTCCTGGATCCTGTCTGCTCTCAAGCAGAGTGAAGGGCGGGGCCTCCCCTCCATCCTGAAGCCGTACCAACAGGGACGCCTCCTTGGCCTCCAGCCTCAAAGGCCCTCGGGTGCCCACCGTCGAGCCGGGCAGGCAGGCGGGGAGAACTCCGAGGGGTCCAGGAGGGACGCTCAGGAGACTGCCTGGTGCTGCCCACCCAGAAGAGGCTGGAAGACGACGTGAAGGCCGAGGGACTCTCGAAGGCATGCCCGGTCTCTGCTCTGGGTCAGGGAAGCTCTGACCAAATGGGGTTTTCTAATAAAAACTGATGCCACACTGCCGTGTCTGCTTTCCCGTCCCCGGGGTGAGCTTGAGCCCCGGGCGTCCCCGCTCCTGGGTAGGTGAGCCGGGCTCTGCTCCTTGCTGGAGGGGCTGTGGTCCTGTTCCCACAGGGGTGTCTGTCCCCTTCGGACACCTTTGCTTTCGTCCCTTGCTTCCGTCTCTGCTCTCACCAGGCCCCACGTGCCGCCCGTAACCTTCCTTGCCTGTGAGCTCCTCTCCGCAGCCAGAGGACGGGGTGAGGGGTGAGCTGAAGGGCGGTCTGCGTGCCAGCAGCTGTTCTCGGGCCCCAGAAGGCATGCTGGTCTCATTTACTCACTGACCGGTCTTGGAAGAGCTTGTTTAATGCCTGGTTCTAGTCCTTTCTCTGTTTAAGAACTAGCTTGCTTTTTCTGTTTAATTATTTAAGTAATCTCCACCCAACACGGGGCTTGAACTCAGGACCCTGAGGTCGAGAGTCCCACGTTCCACCGACTTAGCCGGGCACCCCAAGAACTGGCTTTTCTTCACTCGAATTCCTTTCAATGTCAGCGGAGCCGCAGCCCTGAGGTGTCCGGAGGCCCGGCCTCTGGAAGGACTCTGGTGTCTGCTGCAGCAGCACAGGGAGAAGCCGCTGTGAGCTGACTCGGGCCAACCCAGGAATGCCGTGGTCCGAGAACAGCCTCCCAGGCAGGAGGGAAACCCAACAAACACCCGCTTTGTTCCCGCCACCAAGTTTCCCAGTTTAGATTCTGCTGGGGGTTGCGTGGTGGGGAGCAGGGGGACTGCCCAACCGATTTAACCTTTCCCAGGCCAGTGCGTGCGGGGCCTCTGGGCCCCAGGAAGGATGAAAAGGACGTGGAGACAACGGGAGGCTCCAGACGGGGTAGCCCTCCGGCAGCTCCCCTCCCTCCTGCAGGGGCTGCGGCTCGGACACCCCGGGACTGGCCAGGTCAGAGGGCGAGGAGGCTATATTTGCTTTTGTTCATTGTGTCCCCCCGGGGGAGACCTGGGACTTGCTCAGGAGAGAGGGGAGAAGCTTGGGGTGAGAACGAGGGTAGGAAGGGAGTGGGGCTGGGTGGCCAGGCATCATCTTGCTCCCTGGGGCTGCAAACTGTTAGGTCTTAGGAGGAGGGAGCATTGCTTTCTGTCCTGTGGTCTCTGCTGAAGGCAGTGAGGAGCCCACCTGTAGGGGGAGCGGTTCTGGGTCAGAGGAGGGGACTCCTAACTCCCGGAGGTACTGCCTTCCCAGAGGCTGGGGCCCTCTTCCTGCGGAACTGTCCCGGGCCCTTGGCCCTCCTTACGGAGGAGGCTGGGTAGGGCACCCAGGTCTGACGCAGATGACAAGAGCAGCATTGTGAGGGCAGTTAGTGTCACAGGCACCTCGAACGAAGGCCAAAGCCAGACACTTCATCTGGAGAGATCAGGTTCCCTGGAGTCGGGATGGAATGTGAGCCTCCTGTAAGTGGTGGAATGTGGGAGAAAACGAGAGCCTCTGAAACCTACAGAGACTTAGCTGGGCCTGCTGGCTTTGGGGCTGAGCCCTCTGAACTGGAGGAAATGTACGGGGAGATGAGTAGCAGACAGCACTTCTCCACCCCACGGAGACCACCCCGGGGAGGCGTGACCCCGACCCGACTGACCAACGCAGTCAGTGCAGGCACTTGCAAGGGGGGGGGGGGGGGGGAGAGGAAGCACGTCTTTCCTGAAGACTGGGTCCCAGCCGGAGGGGCTCCTCCCGAAAAGGCAACACAGATAGTGACCCAGCTGTCAGCCGGTTCCAGATCCTCTCCACCCCGCTGAGACCCGCCCTCTGTCCGCCCACGTCCTGCAGACTTCCGGCTGGCCCCGGCCCACGCGCACACCCCGCCCTGGTGCCAGGAGGAGCCAGGTGCCCAGATTTCCACCCACGTGACACACTAGGCCTCGGGACTCGGGCTGAAGAAAGTCCGCGGGGAGCAGGTGTTAGAATGGCCAAGAAGTTGGGAGTAACAGCTGTTCCCCCACAGGATGGGTCGAGTCCTCGCCCCCGCCCCCTGGGAGCCTGGCGGCAGCCCCGTGCCCTCTGGGACTTACTGTGTGACAGCCTGTGTCCTCCGGATGTCACGAGATTGTTTATACTTAGAGGACCTCCGAGGACCCCACGCGGTAAAATGAGGCAGTGTCCTGTCCCCCTGTGTTCTCGGGGTTTGGGGCCCAGCCCGGAGGACAGGCCGCCCTCTCACCTAGAGGAATTTAGAGCTGGGACCCACTGACTGGATCCCCTAAGTAATGCCCTCATTTCATAGATCAGGGAGGGACGCGGAGCGGAGTGCGGGCCCCACGGCAGGAGGCCTCTAGCGCATCCGAGGTCCGCACCGTACAAATGAGGACTCCAGGCCGACAGGTGGCTCTGAGGCTCCGATGGTGAGACTTTTCCACCAGGCCACAGGGCCCGGAGGAGGAGGGCCGGAGGCCCATCAGCTCGGCCCTGGGGAAGTCAGCCCGCAGAAGCCGGGATGGGGAAGGGGAGTGGAGCCCAGCGGGTAGCCCGGGAAGCCCGCCCTCCGGGCCCTAGTAATCGCCCCTCCCCCGCTGTAACCTGCCTCTTAAAGGCACCAGCAGCGGCAGCAGCAGTTTGGAAGCCAAATTCCAGAGAGGGCAAAGGACCTCCCTGACCCCAGGAGGCCCCCACTGTCAAGTAGGTTTCCAGCCGACTTCCCTGGGATGCCCTCGTTCTCCCCTCCTCAGCTCACACCCTCTCACACCCTGCCCCACCTGAGAGAGGGTGAAGGTTCCCGGGACCTGGGGCTCCCACATAGTATCCCCTTCGGGGGGGACCCCAGCTCGGCCCCTTGTACCCGTTTCCACCCGAGCCCCAGTCCAGCGGCCGTGCTTTGTTCTGGAAGTGCCGAGGACCCCCAGACCCACGATGGCACCCAAGGGGTTAAACAGGTCTGGGCACAGCAAGGTCTAGGGTGTTTGAAGTAGGGCGGGGAAGGGAAGGGCTGGGGCAGTTGAAGAGGCGGCTGGTCTGGACTGGACTGGAGGGCCCCCTGTCTCCTATGCAAACTTCTGGACCATGAGCAGCGCCCTTCAAAGGACCAAGAGAGGCGCCCCCACTGAGGTGCTAGACTGGGTTCTTAGAGGGGCTCCCTGAGGAGGGGCTCTTCCCTGTACCGAAGGCACCAGCCGGGAGCAGGAGCAGGGCCCGGTCTTTGGGAAACCTCCCAGGTCTGGTGAGTTCCCCCCTCCCTCCCCGGGGTCCTCACCCCACGAGTGGGCGTCCCCCTGAAAGCAGAGCTCCTCAAGAACCGTCCTCACCCAGGAAGGCGCAGAACCCTTCGCAGCTTCCCCACCAGCCTGCTGCAGCCAGCTCCCGTTTTTAATTAGAGAGCATTGGGGGAGGGTGCCAGTGTGTAAATCGGGAATCACAAGCACGGCCAAGAGTAATTTACCCCACTCGTGGGACAGATGATACTAAACCCTCTATATACGTTCCTAATCCTTACGATCGCATGGGGTTGACATACCATAATGCCTATGTTAAGGATGAGGTTTAGAGAAGTTAAATAACTAACCCCAGACAATTAAGTAAATTAATTGTAGCGCTGGGGGTTCAGACCTCAGTCCATCTGACACCAAAGTCCATTACGTCATCGTGTTATCTTGTTCTTACTCGGGAGGTATGGGAGGCAGGATGGCTCTGTGAGTCTAAAACCCTGAGACCCTCATTCATTTAGAGCCTCCTTCCTCTAGGGCCTCACCCAGTTCCCTTTGTCCTTGGGAATTACTTGTGAGAATTTAAGGGGCCACCAGTTCACGCCTGAGAGCTAGGGACGCCCAGATTCCAGACCACTCCATCCGCCAGCCGAAGGCTTCCCTGTTCTACCTACCGCGCCCGGCCGTCCCTGAGACCTGATGGGTTAATTCCCTGGGACGCTTTGAGTGGCCAAAGTCTTCTCAGGTGTGTCCCTTTGAACCTCAGACCCTCTCCTGCCCCGCCCGCTGGCAGGCGCCCTGAACCCCTGAATGCAGGCCAACAAGCAGCCGGGCAGGAGGCGGAAGAGGGCTGCTGGGCGCTGTCCCGCGGACGCTGGAGCCAGACCAGCCCCTGGCGGGATGAGCTTCCCCGGGGCCCAGTGGGAAGGAAGAGGGAGCTGCCCCTAGCTTCAGTCCGCAAACCAGTGAAACAAACAAAGTCCGCACACGCGGGAGCCTAGCACAATTCCTGACTGATTTGTGAGCCCGGCCTAGCGAAGAGGAGGGGGCGACTGGGGGTGGGGGTTGGAGATGGACGCCTGACCGCTGTCTTAAGTAGAAGGAGGTGTGGTTACATTAGAAGCCAGGGGGTGGGGTGGGGTGGGGGGCGCCTGGCTGGCTTTGGACTTCCGGAATGAAGTGCGAACAGTGAAATCGATAATGCTGCCCTGTGGCTCCTGTAGGCCGGTGGGTGCCTCTCAGAAGTCCACCTGGAACTGATGTGGGCACATAGGTGGCTTTCGTCCGTGCAGGCCCCTGCCCCACTGAGGGGTGGTCGCGTCCTGTCATTGTATGTGTGCCTAGAGCCTTCTGGGTCCTCTTCTCCGTGCCTGGCACCCGGTGGCCGCTAAAGCAATGTCTGCTGAACGAATGAAAACCCTCTGTGTATATGCCCTTGGCTTTTCTTTGGATCGTGACCCTCCTCCCCGGCAGTCGACGGGCAAGTCAGGGGAGGACAGTGAGTTTCAGGACACGGGTGCTCAGCACGGGGCGAAGTCTCGCGTGCCTCACACTGAGGAACCAAGCAGCTACAGACGAGTCGGAGTCGGGTGAGGTGGGGGGGGGGGGGGGCACGGCCGGCCGGAGGCGGGGTGTGACAAGGGCCTTCTCGATCCCAGGCTAACAGAAGCCCCACTCCAGCCCTATCTGCGGGACAACCGTTGGATTAATGGTTTACTCTCTAGTGGAGAAGAAGCGGGCAGATTAAATTTTGAACCATCAAAGGGTTTTCCGTGACCCTGTCCCCGCAGGGCCGGGAGAAGCCCCCAGACAGTGACATCTGGCTCTCCCTTCCTTCCCCTTCTTTATCATCTGGTTCTTTTAGGATCTTCCTCACGAATGCCCCCCTTCGGGAGAGTTTGGACCCCAGAGCCAGGCCCAGGAAGCGCCCCCAGGCTGTGACAGGGCCCGCCAGCATCGCGCATAGGGTCACTATCCCTGGTGGGGTGGTTACCCTCAGCGGGTCCTCCCCCTGCGTTTGCCTCAGCACATTAGCAGGGCCCCGCCTGTCCCCACCCCTCACTCAGATCTCTAAGATCACAGATGGACGGACGAGTAGGAAGGGCGAATGCGACTTCTTTGGGACTCCCATCTAACTGCTCCCTTTCTTTGGCTGGGTTGGTGAAGGGACAGACCTGGGGGTGGTGAATGCCGGTATTGCCTGATTTCTCTCAAAGCCGGCCACTCGCTCTCTTTGGGAGCTTGTTTTCCAGGGGAGAGGAGAACTCGTCCCTGCAGTGTGCTGGGTCTGCTTCGAAAACTCAGCTCCGCCTTCCCACAGCCCTGTGACCTTGAGCAAATGACTTTACCTCTCTGTGCTGCCTGCTTCTTCATGTGTAAAATGGGGATAATGCGTTTCTAGAGATGGCTGTGAGGATCCCACTACATAACGTAGGCCCTTGGGGCGCCTGCGTGGCTCGGTTGTCTGAGGGTCCGACGCTCGATTTTGGCTCAGGTCATTATCTCACAGGTCGTGGAATCAAGCCCTGCATCAGGCTCTGCGCTCTCATCGTGGGATTCTCTCTCTCCGTCTGTCTCTCTGCCCCTGCCCTGTGCGCTCTCAAAATAAATTAAAACTTAAAAAAAAAAAAAAAGATAGCGTAGGCACTCATTATGGGCTAACTCTTCCCCTGTGGTCTCCAGATGCTACTTAGGAAATTGGCATGTTGGGATCTCAGCACCCCGACCCCAGGCTGGTTGCTGAACGCCTGCCTGGTAATGCACTGAGCCTTAACATCTCTCTCTGGTCTCTTGTTCATCCTTCCTCAGATTTTGAGACCCGGTTGCTCTAAATCAGGAGTCTGCAAACTTTTTCTGCAAAGACCCAGATAATAAATATTTTAGGCTCTGTGGGCCATATGGTCTCTGTCGCAGTTACAACTTTGCTGACGTAATGCAGAAACAGCCACAGACCATGTGTAAGTGAACAGGCATGGCCGGGTTCCAAAATAACCTTTATTTATGAACACTGAAATTTGAATTTCGTATGATTTTTCTGTGTCACAAAGTAGTGTTCTTTTTTTTATGTTTTTAAAAAAAAATTATTTTTGAGGGAGGGAGAGAGACAGAGACAGAGCACAAGCAGGAGAGAGGCAGAGAGAGAGGGAGACCCAGAATCCGAAGCAGGTTCCAGGCTCCCAGCTGTCAGCACTGAGCCCGATGCGGGGCTTGAACCCACAGACCGTGAGATCGTGACCTGAGCCGAAGTCGTGCGCTCAACTGACTGAACCACCCAGGCGCCCCAGTAGTGTTCTTCTTTTGATTCCCCCCCCCAACCATTTATACACGATAGCAGGACAGATTTGGGCCGCCTTAAACGACCAGTGCCCCCCCCCGCCTTCTCTTCAGGACGACAGGTTCGGGCCCTTCGTGCTTTCTATGTTGCTGTCGTCCTCACTGGATCTTGTTCGCGGCCACGAGTGCCACCGCAGTTGTGTTCTTCCTGCTGTCCTTTTCCTGAGAGAGAGGCGTGGGGCAGCCGCCACACAATGTCTATTTCTGCTCTTGTCCCGGGCCTTCCTGTCCCCAGCTCTCCGATCCTGCAGGCCTGGCCTCCACTCTGCCTCTAAATTAAAACAACAGCCGTTGTTAAGTACCTCGGCCGTGCTGAGCAGTGTTGGTCACGTGATGTACGACGTTGTCACCCAGTCTCTCAGCAGCCCTGCAAAGGAGGGCTGCAAGGTCCCCACTGCACAGATGGCTCTGAAGCTCAGAACCGGGGAGCCAGCTCCCAGGGTCACGCGGCCAGAGCGCTGGAGCTCGCAGGTAGGACCGCCTTCAGGGCCAGCGTCGCACCCGGAGGAAACCGTGGTCTCAGACTTTTGAATAGCAGATGTCTCTCTGTCCCGGACAAGTAGTGCTCCCGCCTCGGTACCCAGGCGTGCCTAGCGCATCACCGATGACCAGCGCAGGGGCAGGAGACACCGATGGTTTGTGTTGGTGGGAAAACCATGCGGTCCAGATAAAATGACTCCTTAGAGCCCCTTCCTGCTTTCCTCCTGTGCGTTCATCTCAGGCCTCTGACCCCAGACCTGTTTCAGAATCTCCGATCTCTGCTCAGCGGAAGCACTGATGTGACATGATGGAATCTCATTTGGGGGCTAAATAAACCCATTGTGTGAGAGCCAGCCCTGACCCCTGCCCTGCGCCATTTCCTGAGCTCAGGAGGCTGGGGGAGACGGGGGGGGCCCGGCGGGAGCTGGCGGAGGAGAAGCCAGGGGGTGGACACGACCGTGGGGCCAGCCTGCACGTCAGGATGGCGGGCGGGCGAGTCTGGGAGGAGCTGAGGAAGCCTCCTCTCTTCCAAGGACATAATAGAAATTAGCGGCCCTGCAGCATGGAGGGGTGGGGTTAGGAAACAGGAAAAGTGGAGACAGATGGATGAAGCCATGAGGGGAGAAGGAGCCCCATGGGCGGGGTCTGCACAGAGGGCGGAGGCCGGGGTGGACGACAGAGGTGCCAGGAAAGGGTAGGCGTCCCAGAAGAGGCCAGGTGCTAGTTGGTCTGAGCTGGAGACAGAAGGGTGAGGTTTGGGGATCAGAGATGTCTGTCTACCAGGCCAGGGCAGCAAGAACCGTCTCCGGCAGGTGGCGTCCCCGGGGACGGAGAAGAAGGAAAGGCTCCCGTTCACGCATCTCATCCAGCCCCACGGGCCCAGCTGGGGCAGGAGGCTAGAAGCTGGAGGCGGGTAACTCCACAACGCTGGCTTCTTTGGTGAGGTCTCTGGCCCGTCTTGTTAGCGAGCACCCCGGGCGCCCCGACTCCTCTTCCTCCCACCCGGCTCACAATGCCCCCTCCCTGCCCCTGAAGCCCAGCTTGGGAGACCACTGGTTGGCAGGCAGCTTGGACTGAGTCGCGCTCCCTGGGGGGCTGCCACTCCCACTTCTAGGCAGCACAGAGGAGGGCGCAGGGCGCAGGGCCGTGCTCGAGAGAGAGAGAGAGAGAGAGAGAGAGAGAGGGCCTGTCCTGGCTTCCGGGTGTGATGAGCAGGGATCAGTCTCCAGGCCTCTCCTTTTCTGTCCTCGGAGCCACTGGCGGGGCCGCAGGGTGCCCTCTGCATTGGCCCCGCGCTCACCCCTTCCTTCCCTGTGGGGACAGGCCTCAGGCAGCAGGCCTGGGTGGAGCAGGGCCTGTGGACGGGGTGCGGTGACAGAGGAACAGTAGCTTGAAGGAACAACTTTCCAACAACCTGGACTTTTGGTGTGTGCACGGGGGAGTGAGATAACCTGGGGAGGAGGGGGAGGACTCTGGCTTATGGCTTCCTGGTCCTCCCGGGTCCTCTCAACACATCGTGGCTGGGGGTGGCCCCGGAGAAGGGGAGCCTCGGAGACTCGTGCGGAGGCAGGGCCCGCAGCGAAGGGAAGGTCGCAGCCCGTCCTGGTACTTCCTCCCGGGCTGGGGCTCAGCTCTGGAGCTCGGCGGTGTTCCTAACCCCAAGACACGTGGGGCAGGAACGACGCTCACATAGGGGGGGCGAAGGGGTTTCCATGCCACGCGGCTGGTGTGGGTGCCTCTCCCTCTGTCACTGGGGAGACGTCATAGGGCTCTGTGACTTCCCATTGACTGGCCTTGGAAGGACAAAGCAGAATACTTTCTTTTTTTAATGTTTATTTATTTGAGAGACAGAGACAGACAGAGTGTGAGCAGGGGAGGAGCAGAGAGAGAGGGAGACACAGAATCCGAAGCAGGCTCCGGGCTCTGAGCTGTCAGCACAGAGTTAGACATGGGACTCGGCCCACGAACCACGAGATCATGACCCGAGCCGAAGTCTGACGCTCAACCGACTGAGCCCCCCAGGCGCCCCCAGAATACTTTCTTATGAACTTTCCTCCCTGCTGCTCTACCTGCCTAGACTCCTCCCTCCCCAACTTGGCCAGACCCTAACTCCTCACCCCTGCAGACCCCCTCAAGGGCCACCCACTTCCTCTCTTCACCGAGCTTTCCAAGCAGCTACAAAGCGTTTCGCTGCGTCTTCTCCATGGCGTTCGGCACTCTGGCCACTGAGTCGTTTGTGATCTGGGCTTCTGTCTGTGCACAGACACACTTGCACACGTGCACACACAGGCACACACAGTGTGAGTCCCTCGAAGGACAGGTATCTGTTTCTCTCTGCTTGGCTGGGTTTTCTGCCATACTGGTGCTCGGGAAATGGTGTAATCACAAGTGAGCGAGGATGTCCTATCCCCCAGAGAGAGGACCAGACGACAGTCAGAAGGCCCGGGTCCCGGATGTGGTCCTGCAGTCACTCCTGGTCGTCCCAAGCCAGCCGCTCCGCACTTCCGCGCCCCCGTGAAGGGAGGGGGGCCCGGCTGACTGTGATGCCCTCCCGGCTCCGAGGTTCCAGAATTCTAGAACTCTGCTCACCCTGCTGTCTTCTTGACGCAGACCGGCCTGCGCGTGCCTCCCATGAGCGGAGACTTCCCGAAGGAGTTCCTCGCAGGTGGAGACCTGGTGTCGCGAGGCCACAGTCGCCGCTGCCTGTCTGTGGACGAGTCCAGAGCCCAGCTGGAGGAGGAGGAGGAGGAGGAGGAGGAGGAGGAGCAGCAGCAGCGGGAGGGGAAAAAGAAGGAGGGAGATGGCTTCCACGCTGTGCCCCTCCGAAGGTCGGGGGCTTTCCGTGCCCACAGCCACCACCCCTTCAAAAGACATAGTTGGGGGCCAGACAGGGACCTCCAGGACCCACTGAGCAGGTAACCCCCAGGGGACCTCCTGCCCCTCCTTCCCTCAAGTCCTAGACCTAGGAGAGAGTAGTTGGGGAGGATGACGGGGGCCCAGGGCACCTGCGTCCTGGGCACTCCCTGGAGAGTCCGAACCCAGCCTCCCTCAGGCCTTTGGGGAGGAGGGACCCTGCCTTTCTTCCTAGTGGTCCCAGCTCCTCCCCAGCTAGTCTCAGGGGCTGGGGGGAGGCAGGAGGGGGAGGCACAGAGCAGGGACCCGTACTGCCAACACTCCTGCTTTGGGTTTCATGCAAGGATGTCAGAACTGGAAGGGACTTGGGGATCATGTGGCCCAGGTTCCTCGGGAAGTGTTCTGGGGGTGGGCAATGCCCACCTGCTGGCTCCGGGCTGATGCGGACCCAGGTATTTGGACATCACGGCACCGCCCTGCGGGGGGGGCGGGGGGGCGGGTAGCCGCTCCTGCTCAGAAGTCTGCGTGCCTGTGCTTGTGGGAAGTCGGGGACCCGTCTCTCCCAGTCCCCTGGAAAGTCCCCAAGGACAGGAGGTCAAAAGAGAAGGCCAGGGGGTCAGGCTGGAGAGCTCAGTGAGTGGTCACCGTGGGGGCCTGCCAGCCACGGAAGGGCACTGCTCTGGCAGCGGTCCCCCTGGACAGGTTCCCTCGGCTCGGTGAGCGGGCCCACCTCTAGCTCCTGGGCACAGCTGGCTGAGCTGGCTGAAAGGAGAGGACGCTGTGCCGTGTCCCTGACCCGGCTTGGGTGGCAACTCCGGTGGGAAGCCCTGCCCGCGGGGCTCCTGGCACCTTCCCAAGAGCACCCAGTTGGAGGCAGAGACGCCCTGGGCGCCCCTCGCGTGGTGCCAGCTTCATCTCAGTCTCCGAGGGGTCGCCTCTCACCATCAGGCACTAGCTCTGCCCCTTGGCAGCCCTGGGCTGAGGAGGAGCAGAGCTTGGCCTCGGGAACCAGGCAAGGGGTGAGCTTGCCACTCGCCCTTGGCCTCTCCTGAGCGCTGGCTTCCTTCCGGGGGACAGTACTGCCCAGTGGCCGGCAGGGGCCGCCCTTGTCCGCCGCTCTGCCAAAGCACGGCTCCCGAAGGCGGGTCGTTTGGGTCTGGGCTGCAGGTGTGCCTACAGGAAGGACCGGGGCCGGGTTCCTCCCTGGTGCCCGTCACTGGCCACCAGCCACAGAGGGCAGTGGTGGCTACGTGTGTTTCAGGAGCAAACTGCAGACATCGGGATGCACGTGCCCTCAGGAGCCCCCCTTACTGCGGAGCCGAGAGGAGCTGGATGCCTTCCTGGAATTGCAGCTCCAAGGTGGCCGGCCCTCCCTCGTGGTATGGACAAGAGTCCCCCTGGAGGCCAGCTCCTCCCTCCCGCTGTGCTGCCCCACTCTGTGCCTCTTCTGTCCTGCCGGCTGCTGGGTCTGTCCGCCCAGGCGTCGCTCTGACTCCGTCTGACCGAGGCTGTGTCTGTGGGCTGTACGCCCTCAGTTTGCCTCTGTGTCTGTGTGCCCTGTCCCCCACGCTCGGTGTCCT
The DNA here is from genome assembly GCF_018350155.1 of Leopardus geoffroyi. Lineage (NCBI taxonomy): Eukaryota > Metazoa > Chordata > Mammalia > Carnivora > Felidae > Leopardus > Leopardus geoffroyi. The sequence goes on along the minus strand of NC_059338.1, from coordinate 1,843,580 downwards.
GCCTCTTTCTCTAAGACTCTCTGTCCCCCCCTTTCTGTGTCTGAGCTCTGCGTTGATGTGGGCATCTCTGTTCCTCTCATCAAAAGGCCCCTGTTCCCCTAACTGTGATAACTGCTTCTTTCTGTGGACCCCACATTTCTCAGTTTGGGAGCCGAACTTATAATTTGTGGGGAGAAACGAAGACAGCGGTTCTCTCACAAGATAATCGTAGAATTATGGAACGAGAAAGTCTATATAGAGGGTGCCCAGCCTTCTGGCTTAAGGGAGCATGTGTGGGGGATCTCCAGCCGGGACCTAGGGGCCTGGAGGGTACACAGGGGCTTTAGAGGTACCCCTGGGTCTGCTACGTCGCACTGGGCAACTGATCCTCTAACTGGCCGGGGCCACCGACACCGGCCTCCTCCGCCCAGCCTGCGTTTGGAAGAGAGGTTGAGGGAAGCAGGCTGCTGTGGCCTGCAGGCAGCAGCCCGGCTGGGCCCATCTCATCCCGCCAGCCCCTCCCACCAGCATCCCTGCTGCCCCCTCCCCCCCGCCCCCCACCATCCCAGCACGGTGATGCCACAGGAAGACCAGGACTGGGGAATCAGACCGACTCCCAGATCCTTCATTTACGGGCTGAGCGATTTATTTCATCTCTCTGAAAATCAGGATAATAAAAACTATGTTTCTAATGTTTATTTATTTTGAGAGGCAGGGGGAGGGAAAGAACCTTAAGCAGACTCTGCACTGTCAGTGTGGAGCCCGAAGCAGGGCTCGAACTCACAGACCGTGAGATCATGACCTGAGTAGGAATCAAGAGTCAGACGCTTAACCGACTGCGCCACCCAGGCGCCCCAAAACCTGTCTTTTAAAGTTGTGATTATTTCGGGGGGAAAATGCTATTAAGGTGCCCAGGACTGTGCTGGCACACAGGCTGAGCACTGGAGACCACGTTTCTTTCCCCTCCTCTCCCTCCCTGCCCCTGCTTCTCTCCTGCTCCTGCCCCTTCCCGTGAGGCGTTCCCTCCCCCCTTTCTCTGCTGTGTTTTCTCCTTCCTACCTTCCTGCTCTGCTTCCTCTCTCTTCTCATCTTTAAGCACTCTCCTAAATCTCTCCCTGTCTACACGTTGGCCTGTTTGTTTCTCCCTCCAGAACAAGTGAGTATAAACTCCACCAAGGTCCACAGCCAAAAAAGGCCTGAGACTCATCAGGCCGGCCCTCAGGGTGTAGACCGATGGTGTGTGAGCCCAGTCCAGCTCCAGAACTTACTCTGTTTTGGCCATCACAGAGCCAACAGTTTAAGATCCGGATTTTTTTTTTTTTTTTTTTTTTTTAATGGACTCCATGCTCAGTGTGGTACTTGAACTTGCAACCCTGAGATCAAGGGCTGTATCTCCACTAACTGAGCCAGCCAGGCGCCCCCCTCCACCTTGGCCTTTTAAATATGATGTTTGAAATTGAATGCCCAATAAATCAGCTACCCATCTCAAGACCTAGCTTACACCACCAATGCCTGGGGTGTCTTCACCGTGTAGTTCTCTCCTCTCCTATTACTCTCTTGCCTGCCCCACCCCCAGAGATAATCACTGTCTTGACTTTTATCACTCATTTACATTTTTACACTTTTAATACAAATATATACATTACCTAAATAATGTGTTTTCTGTGACTGAGTTTAAAAACAATGATGTCATATTGTAGACAATTGCCTATAACTTGCACGTTCATTCAACATCCCGTTTCTTTTTTTTTTTTTTTTTTTTAAATTTTTTTTTAACGTTTATTTATTTTTGAGACAGAGAGAGACAGAGCATGAACGGGGGAGGGGCAGAGAGAGAGGGAGACACAGAATCGGAAACAGGCTCCAGGCTCTGAGCCATCAGCCCAGAGCCCGACGCGGGGCTCGAACTCACGGACCGCGAGATCGTGACCTGGCTGAAGTCGGACGCTTAACCGACTGCGCCACCCAGGCGCCCCTCAACATTCCGTTTCTAATTTTTATGTATGTGCTGCGGATGGTTAGAGCTCTGCCATCCCGTTCTTCTGTTGATGAACGTTCAGATCGTGTCCACTCTTTGCTACCGTGAAGAGTGTCACTATGAACATCCTTTTATCTCTCTTTGGTGCTCATTTGTAAGAGTTTCTCCAGGGTGTAGAGCTTGGAGTGGAGTTGTTAGGTCACAGAGTGCCTGTCCATTCTTACGAGGTCATAGCAGACCGTTACCACCTCCATCAGCAGTAAAGGAGAGTTCCTGTTGAACCAAATCACTTCCAACATTCGGAGTCATCAGACTTCTTAATTTTGCCAGTCTAGTGGTTACAAATCTCATTGAGGTAGTCATTTGAATTATCTTTATTACAAATGCGATTGAGCATCTCTTCATATGTATGCAGGACTGTTGTCTTTCCTCTTCTGTGAAATTCCTCTTCCTGTCTTTTGCCCAAATTCCTCCCCTGTCTTTTGTCTATCCTTTGTTGTGATATGTGTTACAATGAACTTTTCACAAAATGGAGAAAAGTGGTTTGTCTTTTCCTTCTCCCATGGTGACTTTACATAAACAGAATTTCTTAATTTTTATTTTTTATTTATTCATTTTTTAAAGGCTGTATTCTTAAGTAATCGCCATACCCAACATGGGGCTCGAACTTACAGGCCTGAGATCAAGAGTCACACATTCCACAGACAGAGACAGCCAGGCACTCCTGAATTTCTTGTGTTTGCTTTTTAAATTTTTAAAAAAGTTTATTTATTTATTTTGAAAGAGAGAGAGGCAGAGAGGGGCAGAGAGAGAGGGAGAGAGAGAGAGAATCCCAAGCAGGCTCCGCACTGTCAGAGTAGAGCCCAATGCAGGGCTCAAACTCACAAACTGTGGGATCATGACCTGAGCTGAAATCAAGAGTCAGACACTTAATCAACTGAACCATCCAGGTACCCCTGCCCCAAATTTCTTAATTAAAAAAAAAAAAAAATTATTGAAGCATAACATGTATGCAAAACATGCATTAAAACATGTTTAATGGGTGCCTGGGTGGCTCACTTGGTTACGCTTCTGACTACAGCTCAGGTCATGATCTCACGGTTCATGAGTTGGAATCCCACATCAGGCTTTCCACTCTCAGAGTAGAACCCATTTCGGATCCTCTGTCTCCCTCTCTCTCTCTGACCTTCCCTTGCTCACGCTCTTTCTCTCTCTCTCTCTCTCTCTCTCTCAAAGACAAATGAACATTTAAAAAAGTGTTTAAGATTTTAATTGGAGTTGCAATGAATCTAGAGAGTAACTTAGGAAAAGTTGACATCTGTACAAAATTGCTTCTTCCTATCCATGAAAATAGTACACCTCTGCAATATCATTTTTTTCTGTGTAGATCTTGTGGATATAGGTTTATTCTTAGGTATATTATACTTCTGTTTTCAAGTTTTAAATTTTAGTCATTCTGGTGGGTGTCTTAGAGGCATCTCATTCTTTAAAAATATTTTTTAATGTTTTATTTATTTTTGAGAGAGAGAGAAAGAGTGTGAGCAGGGGAGGGGCAGAAAGAGAGGGAGACACAGAATCCAAAGCTCCAGGCTCCAAGCTGTCAGCGCAGAGCCCGATATGGGGCTCAAATTCATGAACAGTGAGATCATGCTGAGCTGAAATCAAGAGTTGCATGATTAACTGACTAAGCCACCCAGGCACCCCTCCTATTCCTTTTTAAAAAATGTTTGTTTGTTTGTATATTTATTTATTTATTTTAATGTTTATTTTTTTTTGAGAGAGAGACAGAACATGAGGAGGGGAGGGGCAGAGAGAGAGGGAGACGCAGAATCCAAAGAAGTCTCCAGGCTCCAAGCTGTCAATGCAGAGCCCCATGTGGGGCTCGAACCCATGAACTGTGAGATCATGACCTGAACTGAAGTTGGACGCTTAACCAACTGAGCCACCCAGGTACCCCACAATTTGTACCCATTTAAAATCGACTTCAGGGGGCGCCTGGGTGGCGCAGTCGGTTAAGCGTCCGACTTCAGCCAGGTCACAATCTCGCGGTCCGTGAGTTCGAGCCCCGCGTCGGGCTCTGGGCTGATGGCTCGGAGCCTGGAGCCTGTTTCCGATTCTGTGTCTCCCTCTCTCTCTCTGCACCTCCCCCATTCATGCTCTGTCTCTTTCTGTCCCAAAAATAAATAAACGTTGAAAAAAAAAATAAAATAAATAAATAAATAAAATCGACTTCAGTTTGCTAATATTTTGTTTGGGATTTTTGTACTTATGTTGATAAGAGAGATTGGCCCCAAATCTCCCTTTGTCAGACTGCCTGTGTGCAGTTTAAGAATTAAGATTATATTTGCATTAGAGAAAGAGTTGGAGGGTTTTCATTTCTATTCTTTGGAAGATTGCATAAGATTTCCTCGAGACACCCGTCCCTTGCCTATAAAACTGTTTGGCTCAGTGTGTTTTGCTTAGAGAAAGATGGACTACCAATTGCATTTCTTTAATAGGACTATTCAGGCTTTCTATTTCTTCTAGATTCAGTTTTGGTGAGTTATATGGATATAGCTATAGATACAAACACACACATTTTTTTTAAAGGAATTTTCCCGTCTTGCTTGCATCTTCCAAATTGCTGCCAGCAAGTCGTGGGCAGTCTTCTCCTGCCTTTCCAGTCACCGCACGGCCATCGCTAGGTCCACCTCCCATTCTCCCTCCATTCATGCCTGCCCTCTGTCCATCACTCTTCTGCAGCCTTGTCTGTTTTATTTACCTGTTCCTGAAAACAACTCTTGGCTTTTATTGATCCTATTTTATGTTTATTGCTCCAGTGATTTCTGATTTTGATTTTTATTTTTTAATTAATTAGTAGTTATTTTAATGTTTTTATTTATTTTTGAGAGAGAGAAACAGAGGACTAGCAAGGAAGGGGCACAGAGAGAGGGAAACACAGAATCCCAAGCAGGCTCCAGGCTCTGAGCTGTCAACACAGAGCCCGACATGGGGCTCAAACCCACCAACCGTGAGATCGTGACCTGAGCTGAAGTCAGACGCTTAACCAACTGAACCACCCAGGTGCCCCTTAATTTTTAAATTTTTAAACTAATCTGTCCACCCCGCCTGAGGCTCAAACTTACCACCCCAAGATCCTGAGTCACATGCTCTACTGACTAGGTCAGCCAGGGGCCCTGATGTCTGTTTTATCTTTATTATATCTTTCCTGTTTTCTTTGAGTTTGTTCTGTTGTTCCTTTTCCAATTTTCAAGTGGGCATAGTTTGGGGCGCCTGGGTGGCTCGGTCGGTTAAGTGTCCGACTTCAGCTCAGGTCACGATCTCGCGGTCCGTGGGTTTGAGCCCTGCGTTGGGCTCTGGGCTGACGGCTCAGAGCCTGGAGCCTGCTTCCGATTCTGTGTCTCCCTCTCTCTCTGCCCCTCCCCCGTTCATGCTCTGTCTCTCTCTGTCTCAAAAATAAATAAACGTTAAAAAAAAAATTTTTTAAGTGGGCATAGTTCATTTATTTTACAATTTTTTTTCAAATAAGGCTATAAATTATCCTTGAAATACCACCTTGGCCATCTCCCACAAGTTTTGTGCTGTAGTTCTATAGTATTTTCATTAAATATAGCATGTCATAAACTATCTTTAAATTTCCATTATGATTTCTTTCTTGTTTGTCCAGTAAGTCTATTTAGAAGAGTGTTTTAAATTTTGTAAATCTATAGAGACTTTTTAAAACTGAAAACATTTTTGAGACAGAACAAATATATAGCGAAAATAAAAAATAAAAAATAAAACTTACCTGTAGAATGTAATGAACCATTAGGAAGCAAATAGCCACGTAATCACCCAGCTTACACAAGAAACACTAGAGTGTCACTAAAACCTACATGGTCCTTGTGTCCCTCTGCATCCATAGCCCTCTTTTTCCCGTCAGAGATGACCACTTTCTTGACTCTTTTTTTTTTAAGATTTTATGTTTAAGTAATCTCTGCACCCAACGTGGGGCTCGAACTCATCACCTCAAGATCAACAGTCCCACACTCCACCAAATGAGCCAGCCAGGCATCTCACTTTACTTTTCAGCTCAATTTTCCTAATAGATTTACCTCCTTTATATGCAAGTCTAAACAATATTAACTAGTTTTGCTTATTTTAAACTTTATGAGTATAACCATACAGCATATACATTTTGTGTTCTTGATTCTTTCACTCAATATTATGTTTGTGAGATTCATCCATATTGTAGGGTGGGCTGTGGTTTGTTCATTTTCATTTTTTTTTAAGTTTTATTTATTAAAAAATTGTTGTTAACATTTATTTATTTTTGAGAGACAGAGAGAGGCAGAGCATGAGCAGGGGAGGGGGAGAGAGAGAGAGACACAGAATCTGAAGCAGACTCCAGGCTCTGAGCTCTTTGTTAGCACAGAGCCCAACGTGGCTCGAACTCAGGAACTGTGAGACCATGACCTGAGCTGAAGCCGGACGCTCAACTGACTGAGCCACCCAGGCGCCCCCATTTTCACTTTTGGTTAGTATTTTGATATGTGAATACATCTCAGATCCCTCATCCGATCCACTGGAAGGGGATTTCTGGCTTGTTTCCTATGATCTCTATGATACAGATTATTTGAAATGTGTGAAAACTTGCCTTCTGGGGCGCCTGGGTGGCTCAGTCAGTTAAGTGTCCGACTTTGGCTCAGGTCATGATCTCAGGGTTCATGGGTTCGGGCCCCGCGTCAGGCTCTGTGCTGACAGCTCAGAGCCTGGAGCCTGTTTCGGATTTTGGGTCTCCCTCTCTCTCTGCCCCTCCCCCGTTCATGCTCTGTCTCTCTCTGTCTCAAAAATAAATAAACGTTAAAAAAATAAAAAATAATTTGCCTTCTGGCCTGATATGTGGCCAGTTTTTGAAGTGCTTCGTATGGGCTTGAGAAAAATATTTATTTCCTAACGGTTGGGTGTGTGGTTCATGAATATTCCTACTCCCTTTTGTCTTAAATCCAGACTGTCTCTGTTGTTTCATTTCATTTTGTTTGTTTGTTTTTATTACCTGCCTGGCCTCCATAGTTTGAGTCTGTCATCTCTGGAAACCCTTCAGTGTAAATTTTTTCTAAGATGTTTCCTGCTTTGGGCTCGAATTGCAGCAGAGCGCTGAACGCCGAACAGTGGGATTAACTTCCCAAGGATTTCAGGTGGAACGTGGCAGGTGTGGAGGACAGGGAAGAAGAGCACAGGGAGCGGGAGGGGTGAGGCCTGACTTTGAGTGAGGGTTCTTGATGTGATTCTAGGGTCAGAGCGGCTGTCGTCCATCGGTTGGCCCTTTGGACCGCTCGGCCGCTGGCATGCTTTCCAAGTCTGCGTCCATGAGTGGCATCAGTTGCCTCTTGGGCTGTTCCGACCCGGCTGGTGAGTGGAGGTGGGAGGCAAGGCAGTGGGGGCCCCTTCCCCTGTCTATCTCACCACCGTCCCTCACCGCCCACCGCCAGCTGTTTAGAGTCTGGGTGTCCTGGGTGCTGCTTAACCACACACCCTTGGAAACACCAACATGCCTCTATTCAAATGAGAGGTCTGAATTCAGAACTCTCCTTCCAATGAAGGAGGACATAGGACAGAGTGCGGCTCTCCAGTCCCCCTCCCCGTCACAGGAGGTGAAGGACAGTTACCTGCCATGTACCTTGTCCTCAAGATGAGGCACTGGAGGCTCAGTGCGAGACCTCTGCTGTCTCCATTCGGTTCTGCAGAGACGGAGCTGAGACTCGGGCTCCCACCCCCTGCTCTACAGGGTCCTGTGCTCTGCTCCCTGGCCTCTCAGTTCTTCAGCTCTGCGCCGCTCAGACCCCCCCACCCCCACTCCAGTGCCAGTCACATGCACCTGCAGCATGGGAACCTGATCCAGGTGGAGGGGGTGGGGGAGGCAGCCCCGGGCGTCTTGGTCTGGCTTTAGCCGGACACTTCTCGTCTCCTTTTGTGTCGGCAGGGAATTTATGCCAGCCCTCCGCCCCTGACCTCAGCCGAAGGTGAGTTTGGGAGACCCGGAGCCCTTCAGAGGCCCCGATGGAAGAGGGGCAGTGGGACTGGTCCATGGATCAAGGGTCTCTGCTTCCTGAAACATCGCTCCCTTTAACATTTCTGATCCTAGGCCTCCAAAAGGCCCTGTCCCCGAGCTTTACAGAATTCACCCTCTCCTCATTCAGTGGCCAGGGAGGGTTACAAGGGCTCCCAGTAGCCTCATGGGAGAGTGAAGCAATTAGGGAAAGGAAAGTAGTATCCAGACCCCAGGCGGTCAGATGAAGAGGGGAGAGGGAGTGGTCAAGGCCAGGAAGGGGGGTGGGCAGATCAGCTACTGGACAGTCTTAGGGAGACACGGTGACTAAGGACCCCATGCATCAGACTTGGAGGTTCAGATCATAACCAAAGGGGAGTGGCTCTACGGAGAGCTGGGCAGGGGCTGTGGAGCCCTGGGTGGGAGGGCAGGGGCTGAGGCCCAGCCCTGGAACTGCGGGAGCCTGGGAGATTTCGGTGCCCAGAAAAATCAGCACACAAAATCGGCACCTGTTTATTTGGCCCCTGCAGCTGAAGCCTGGTTAGAGCGGCCGGGCCCTCCCAGACAGTGCGGCTGGATGAGCTAGCCAGGGCCCTTTAAGATGCCAAGCTCTGATTTGTGACCCTGAAAATCTCTAGCTGACACATCCTCCTGGCTCTGGGTTTGGGATTAGCTCATGGGATGGGGCTGATGAAATCCCAGGAAATCCACTCCTTATTGGCTTTGGGCCCAGAGGCCCTTTCCACACAGCAGAGAGGGTCGTACACAGGGCTCTTGTGTTTTGAGGGGAACATGCCCCACTGGGGGGCCCTCACCCCGCATCTTTGGTCGGCAAGCAGTGCCGGCAGAGGCCGGGCCTGAGTTAGGTAGGAAGGGGGAGGGTCTGCACTTATCTGGGAGGAGCCTGGAGTTTTCCTCACACACTGAGGTGCCCGGGCAGCAGCCGTGCACATCCGGGAGGTGGGGGTGGGGCGAGGGGCTTTCTCAGTCCTTTCTCGGACCTCCTTTCTCCCCTCCGGGCATGGCGCCTCCGTCCACCATCTCTTCGGGAACATCTTGCTTTTCTTTTCCAGCTCAGCCTCCAGCCCTTCACCTCTTCTTTTTCTCTCTGCAGCTGTAGCCAACTGGAAGGGGGCTCAGGTACCTGGGCGGACTCCCCCCTGCGCCGGACCCTCAGTTTCCTCCTGGGCATGACCGGAAAGGCCAAGGTAGGAGTCAGCGGGGAAGCAGGAGGCCTGGCCCCCCTGCCCTCCTCAGTTCCCCTCCTCTGCACCCCACCTTCTGCTCTGTCCCCAGCTTCCCCGGGAGACAGACACCCAGGGCAATGGTTCAGGCTTGGAGGAAGCACGTGGTATTTCTCCCAGACTCCCTCCCTGCATGGGGGGAGGGTCACCTTTCCTCTGCGCCCCCCTGCCCCCCTGCCTCCAGCTCCGCAGCCAGCTGTGGACAGCTGGGAGAGGGGAGAGTGGCTGAGCCCTACCTCTCTTCCGGCCTCACGTGGCTAAGAGGTGGGCAGCAGGGGTCGGAACCACTGGGGAAGAAGGATAACGATCATAATAACGGCCCTAGTTTTTACTTCTTCGGAGCGTCTATAAGGGTTTGCAAAGTGCCTTTCCACTCGGAATTGTGCAGCAGCTGCCGGAGTTGCAGTTAGGCCCCAGGCAGCGTGGGAACCAGGAAAGTACGACGTTGTGGACACGCACGCACAGCCACGCGTGTAGGGCCACGTCCAGTTCTGACCCCAGGAAGGTGAAACTATCCTCCCGGGTCCCTTATTACCGACCCCGGCGCTGCGAGACCAGGAGCTCTGGCTGCTGCTCCAATGCCTTTCCGCGTTCTCCATTTCCTGGCAGAATGAGCACCCCCCTTTTCCTCCCGGGGCCTCCCCAAGTGTGCATGCACCTTCCAACCTGGGGCGGTTGCTGAGCATGGAGAAAGACTGCAGAGAAAACCTCCATATTCACCTGGAAGAGCCCCGGGATTCTCACCCCTCGCCCCCGGGGCCGGACCGGGCCGGGCTTGCTCCCCCGCCAGCCTTTTGGCCTTCCTCCGGGTCAGGCAGAGGAGAAACCCGATGGTTAGCACCTTCTCACCACAGGCCGGAGGGGGTGGGGGTGGGGGGTTGAGGCAGGGGACCAGGCAGTCTGAGCAGGAGCGGCTGGAATCTTAAAGCCGGGGGTGGGGAGGGCAGTGGGGCAGTGAGGCTTCTTTTCTCCCACGGGGGACTTAGCTCTCCAGGGACCTGGGGTCTCCGGCCAGCGTCCTCAGGAGCTCTCTTAGCTCAGGGTAGGAGAGTGTGCTGGGGGAGCTGCCTTCTTTCCCCACAGGGGGAGTCTGTGCTGCCCCGGGTGGGGAGCATCCCGATCCCCAGGGGTCTTCTGCGTTTGCCCACCCTTGGCCCAAGTTCGGTGAGAAGTAAAGTAACCAGGTGAAGGGGGGGTGTGGGCAGCGTGGGACCCGGATAGGCAGCGGGAAAGAGCCCGAGCGAGTCAGCGTCTGGCCAGACTCGCCCTTCCCCACCAGGGTCTCCGGCCCAGTGCTGTTCCACACTCACGAGTGCGTGTGCCTGCCTCACTAAACCCCTTCCCCTCCTCCCAGCTCGGGACTGCGCCTGGCAGGTCAACATCAGGGGGCGGGGCTGGAGAGAGGAAGTGGCTTATTCCTTCCTATTTGACTAGAGTCATCGAGGTGGACAAAACACTTTTCCAGAGGCCATCCCACTTCATTTTCATAACACTCTGACAAAGATAAGTATTGTAATCTCCATTTTGTAGACAAGACAACGAACACAGCGGGTCCATTACTTGCCTGAGATCCTACAGTTACCAGGAGGCAGGGCGGTATTGCAGACCCAAAGCTTTTTTGTTGTTGCTTTGTAAAAAGATTTTCATTCTCTTTTATTTTATTAAAAAATTGTTTTTTAATGTTGAGAGAGACAGAAGAGACAGAGTGTGAGTGGGGGAGGGGCAGAGAGAGAGGGAGACACAGAATCCAAAGCAGGCTCCAGGCTCTGAGCTGTCGGCACGGAGCCTGACCTTGGGCCGGAACCCACGAACTGTGAGGTCGTGACCTGAGCCGAAGTTGGATGCTTAACCGACTGAGCCACCCCTGATGATTCTTATTTTAAAGTAATCTCCACACCAAATGTGGGGCTTGAACTCACGATCCCAAGGTCAAGAGTTTCGGGCTCTGGTGGTGGCTACTTTTAGGTTCTGGCAGAAATTCGGGTTGCCTTTTGTTATGGGGTATCTGAAAAATAATTTCTGAAAATAACGGGAAGTATCAGTGGATAGGAGTGGGGCGGGGATAGGGAGATGACGACGCAAGGGTTTGGTTTTGGAAGTGTTCCCGGGATGCATAAGATGAAAATTAAGTCAGGCAGCAGGCTTAGCTCTCTAAAAGCCCAGCTGTTCCTCAAGGTAGACGGGTTTCCTGTACCCACTCCCAAACCCCCTTCCTGGCCACTCATCTCCTAAGCGGAAGAGGTGGGCATTGAGCGAGGGCCAGGCTGGGACACAGAGCTCACTGAAGATGGGGGTGGAGGCAGAAAAGGGCTGGAGCCTGAGGTCTGCTTCCTTCACAGAGACCTGAGTCTGAGGCCGGCCTCAGACTCGGTTAGTTCTGTTAGTCGACTCAAACCCTGCGATTCAGGTCCTGGCCTCATGGCTCCGCCCACTGGGGGCCCACACTACAGTGTGGCCCTTTAAGATTTCATCCTTTGCTTGTGGCACTCTCCCACCCTAGGCCTGGGAGAAAAGTTCAGGTCCTGGCCCACCCCTGGTCTCTGGGCCCCCCAGTGGGTGGAGCCACCAGGCCAAGATTCTGGCTTCTGGTTGTCTGTTCTGTTTTTAAATTTAGTACATTCCTCAGCCCTGCCTGCTCACTGCGGGGAGGTCAAGTCTGGGGTTCTGGGCCAGGATTTCTGGTTTGGGGGAGTTCCTAGGGCCTTCCCATAAGGTCTTCCCCGCAGGTGCAAGCCTGGGGGAACCAGCCTGCCTCCTGGCCCCGGGAAAGTCCTTCTCGCTTTCTAATTTCCATCCGGCCTGAAATGGGCTTATCCCCTCTCCTGTTTTCTGGCCTTTGCGGTACATGGATTCTTAAACAGTGGAATGGGTGAGGAAGGAGGTGATGAAGAGTTGTTAGGCAGGAGGGAGGCTAGGGGAGCAGTGTGGAGGTGGTGCTGGGGGTGAGGAGCCCAACGGGCTCAGCCAGTGGTGAGGCAGCGAAGCCCAAAATAGTGGCAGAGGCTAAAATTGGCACCTAAGGGGAGTGCTGAGCTGGGCTGGAAACACTGGCTGGAGCTGCCTCTGAGCCAGGCCGGGAGCTGCGGCATCTGGGTTGGGCCTCCTCCCCCTCCTTCCCCTACACTTTTTGGGACCAGAGTCAGGCAGGACCGTGCAGACACAGGATGCTCTGCCCCAAGGCTCTGCAGAGAAATGCGAGAGCCTGAGAGGCAGAAATGAACTGCAGTGTGAAGGATTATAGTTAGGTTGGGGGAGGAAGTTTGCAGCAGCAGGAAACTCGGCAAAGGTGGAGGGTGGCTCAGGCTGCGGCAGAGGGCCCCGAAACAATGCCCCACTGCACGCCGCCGCTTGTGGGGAGACTGGCCAGGCCCTGAGTGCCCCCCCGGGGCGGGGGCGGGCCGGTGTCCAGCCTTTCGGCTCCGGCCTAACAGCCAACGGAGGGAAGCGGGGTTAGACACCAGGAAGGACTTCCCCGGCCTCCCGAGAGGGGGCGGGGCCCGCGCCCGGGCCGGGGGCGGGGCCGGGGCGGGGCTGGGGCCGGGGGGCGGGGCCGGGGGCGGCCGCCGCTCGGGGCGGGGCGGGGGGCTCGCGGGAGAGTCCTCGGGCGCGCACCCTCGCCTCCACGCCCGGTAAAGACCGGCCTCTCGCTTCCCCTCGCTTCCCCCGCCCTCCCCCTGCCCTGCCCCCAGCGGCGCGCGGGGCCTGGCGGCGCGGGCGGCGGGGCTCCCTGCAGAGCGCGCGGGGCGGGGGGCCGCGGGGCTCCCGGGTAGAGGTCGGCGCGGGCAGGGCGCGGGCAGGGCGCGCAGGGCCGGCGGGGCGAGCGGCGGCCAGCGCCCCGGGCCCGGCCCGGCGGCCCCCGCCCCCGGCCCGCGGGGAGGCTCGCGTTTGAGGAACTGCGCGGGGCCGCGCGCGCGAGCCGCCTTCCTGTCCCGGGACCGCCCGCCGCCGCCGCCGCCGCCCCGACCATGTCTCGGATCGAGTCGCTCACGCGCGCGCGGACCGAGCGGAGCCGGGAGCTGGCGAGCAAGGTGGGCTCTGGGGGCGCGGGGCGGCGGGGCCGGGAGGGAGCGCCGGGCCCCGGGGGGCGTCCCGCGCCGCCCCCCACTCCCACCCCCTCCCGGCCCGACCGCCCGGAAGAAAGTTGCTCCGGGAAGGGACCGCGCGGGAGGAGGGAGGTGCGCGTGTCGGCGGGGCTCCCCTCGGCCCGGGGGCCCCTGCGCCCCGCGGTCGCCGGCGTGCTCATCCCCCTTTGTCCCCGCCATCCGGCGCAGGGGCCTGGAGGGGTGGTTTCCCGGTTCCTCCCGCCCGCACCGCCGCCGCCGCCCCCCCCCCACCCCCCAGACAAAAGTCAGCCCCTCCTCCCCCCGCAGATGGACTTTCCAGCTGTGATTCACTTCTCCCCTCTGGTAGGCGGGTGGCTGGGGTCGGGACGGCGTACTTCCCCCCAGGAGCCATCACCCTCAGGCGTCGGGAGCAGAGGTCTTTGTGTAGTTGGGATCCTTTCCTCCGTCCTCCGGGGCCCTGGGCACACCTGTTTCTGGAACACAGGGCCTCGGGTCGCCGTCCCTGTGTGACCCGCCAGCTTCCAAGCCCCCTGTTCTCCCTGCGTGAAACCCCGAGGGTGACCGGCTGGCCGGCTCTGTGCCCCTGTCGCCCCTCCTCCCTCCTCTCCCTAGCCCTTCCTTCACTCTTCATCCTGGGACCCATTCACCTTCCATTTCCAGAGTCTGGGGTATAATTATCCTTGGCCCTCGCTCCTTCCCAAGTATCCTTTATCCCTGTCTTTGTAGCCAGGCCCACTCTCCAACGCCGTGACCTCTGCACACCCCAGACCCCGGGAAATGAGGTGTCCGTGAACAGGTTAGAGCTGGCAGCCCGTGGCATGCAGACAGCGCCTCCCAGCAGCCAGGTCGCCCGCACTGTACCCATTATCAGGAGGGCCAGGCCCCCGCCAATAGCTGGTTTAATCTCTGGCTTCCCTCTGCCGCCAGTGCCCTGCCCCCAGTGCCCATCACCCCCACGGTGCTTGCAGCAAGGGGGCAGTGCCCTCTGCGAGCCCTGGAAAATGGTGGAAAGCCCTCCCACACTCCTCCTAACTCCTAGCCTGGCTACCTGTCTCCAGGCTAAGTTGGGAGAGGTTCCATCCTGGAACTTTCCCTTCGGGGGGCCGGGATGAGATTCTGCCAACAGGAAGGCAACTGGGGATTTGAGCAGAGCCTAAGACAGGAAGTGTGCTGGAGCCGTGGGGTGGCAGACGGGCTCTGCTCAACCCTGGCCCGGCCAGGCCCCAGCCCTGAGAGTCTGTTTATTTTTCAACCGTTTGAGCTGAGACCCTGGAGTAGAGCCAAAGGGGGGCGGAGAGGTTTTTTTGAAACCACGGAAATTTGGTTCCACCCTAAAAAGGAAAGCCAAGAGGGAGCCGTGGGGGGCAGACCTGGAGAGGGGTGTAGACAGGGCCTCTGGGAGGGTAGATACTGGGGTCCTTCTTCATCGGAAAGAGCTGGGGGGCCAGATACCTGGGTCCTCATGCCTTGGTCTTTCTAGTAGCGGGGGGACTGGGGCGCCTTCTGTCCTGGGGCCTGCTGTGGTTTGGGGAGTGGGGGCTTGGGGGGGGGGCTGAGTGGGTGGATCTGAGGGCAGAGCGCCGCAGGAGGAGGGTGGTTGTCGGTTTGGGTTGGTCGGAAGGGGAGGGCCGCCTCCGGAAAGCTGTGGTTACAGAAGGGGGGAGTTGGTGCTTGGCCAACAAACCCTGGATCCCCTCTTCCCCCTCCCCCAGCGCACCAGCTGTCTCCTTTCTTTTTATACTGTGGTGGGAAGTAGAGGGGCCCTGCTGGAAATGAGATTATTTGAGGAAGATGGTCTCCCCTGCTACCTATTTGGAGGGATGGGTCAGACCAAGCCCTGAGCCCACACCCCTGCCCCCTTCCCTGCCTGACACCCGGGACTTCTCAGAGGAGGAGAAACTGTGAGGGAGAATACCCCGTCCCTCCCAGCTTCACAGAGGCTGACTGCAGCCCCTCCCCACGTGTCTGTTCCCGTCACCCCTTTCTCTCCGCTCCCCATTCTTTCTGCTTCCTACCTTCCCTGGCTCCAGACCCCACAGGCCCCTTTCCCTCTGGCCCCCTGCTCTTCCCCCACCCAAATCCTAACCTTCATGTGTCAGAACAAAGGGTCCTTTCCTGTCTAGGGGCCAGCAGGGGCCTCCAGGACGGCCCTGGAGGCTGGGGTCCCCTTGGAGTCTCCAGGCCCCCAGCATTGGCGTGTGTGGGGCAGGTGGAGTGGGAGAGAGGGAGAGGCGATTTCTTTGTTCTGGGTAAGGAGAGGTGGCTGGCTTTGTGTGCAGGATGGACTGGGAGAGGAGCTGGGCCGGGGGAGGAGGGCTGGGTGAGCAGGGAGGGGCTGACCCGGCTGGCTGGCAGTTTTGTAAGGAAGTTTTGCAGGAACTGAGGGTCCCGGGGTGGTTGAAGCTTTTAGGGGCACAGGAAGAGGTTCTAGGGTCATGGAGGTTCAGGACCGAGCCGAGGAAGGGAAGTCACTGCTGCAGGGGTTGCTGGTGCCTGGGGAAGGGCCGGCTGGGCTCAGCAAAGGACAGAGAGAGGGGCCTGAGCTCAGTCCTGGCTTCCCTGGAACCGACCTTGGATCCTGGAGGGGACAGATCTGAATGTGTGAATCCCATGCAAGCGTGTGACCTGTGTTGAGTGTGTGTGTGTGTGTGGCTGTCTGTCCCCAGATGCTTTGGGTTGCTGTCTTGAGCCGCGGTCACCAGATTAGGGGGCTCGAGCTTTCTGGAAGTAGTTCCATTTTTAGCTTCCGTCTCTGGTTTGAGGGCCGTCTAGTAGCCTGAGTGAGCAGATTGGCCAGGGCTCCTGGAGCTGGTGAGAGATATGGCTGAGGGAAGCTGGCTGGACCCTCCTGGGTTTGTTTGTGTGTCTTGGGGGAGGGGGTGCAGGCAGCAGCTGCCCCCTCCCAGCCCAGCCGGCCTGCCCTGTGCCAGGAGGGCAGGGAGTCCTGGCACGGCTATTGTTCGCCTGCACAAATGCCCGTCTGTTTGCCTCTCCCCCCCGCCCTCCCCTCTGCTGTCTCTCTCCTGACCCGACAGGTGTGGCCGGGCAGGGGGCAGGCTGGGGTCCAGGAGGCCTGAGTTTTCAGGGTCCCCGGCCTGATTTTATTCCCCATGGCCCTTAGCGCCCCTCTGCTGCTCCGCCAGTGTGCCCCCTCCGCCCCCGTTGTCTGGCGTGTCATTCTCATTCATCGAGCAAGCATTTATTAAGTGCCTTTGTGTGTCCGGTGATGTCTTTCTGTGTTACGTTTCCGGCTTTGGCCACCTTCTCCTCGGGCTGCTGCCTTTATCTTGTCGCCGGGAAGCTCACAAAGGAGCAGAGCCTGGCCTTCCTCTCAGTCCTGTGGCCAGGCACCCTCTGTCTGCTCATTTCCCAGCCCAAAGCCCCCACCCCCACGACCCCCTGCACTCCACAGCCTATGACTCTGCGCCCCGGCTGGTCAGGCGCTGAGCCGCAGGTGACTTGGATCCCAGCGGGACCCTCGGGTGCCTTCTGGCCACCCTGCAGGGGCCTCACCATCTTGAGGAAGGGGCTGTGGCTCTGAGCACCACATGACTGCCCCGGAGGTCGTGGCGTGGACGCCCGGTGGAAGAATGAGCGCCGGGGCCTTGCTGGGAGAGGCGCCCACCTGCCTGGGGGGCTCTGCCATCCACTGCCGCCCACCAGGGAGCCCGGCTCCCAATGCCTTCCTCACACACAGCACCATTTTCCTCATTTCGCCGCCGAGGGAGGCACAGTGCGGAGAAGGGGGAAGACGGGGACACTGCCCTCGTCCCCTCGCCTTTCTTGCCCCCAAGTGACCACGATCTGGAGGGACAACGGAGGGGAGCTTTGGGTCGGCCTCTCCGGGCCCCCAGAGGAAACCCGCAGGGTCTAGGCTCAAAGGAAGTGGAGTAGAAAGAAGGGGGGGTGCTCCAGTGAGGACCGAGGGGTCCCCGGAGCGGGGTGAGGGTGCTGCTGGACCCCGGGCCTCAGTGTCCGCCGTCCCTCCTCGCAATCGTCCTCCCTTCCCTTGCAAATGTGCGCCCAGTGCCTGCTGGACAGGCCGCCGAGCCAGGGGACCGACCCAGTGTGCCTTCCTCCCTGCCTCCCGATGCCAGGCTTCCGTGGGGGCGGATGAGCAGGGCTGACCAGTCGGAGGACTGAGCCCCGAAGCAAGGGCTTCTGCATGTTCGGCGTGGCCAGTGTAGATCAGGGGTCGTGGCCCAGTGCTTGCCCCACAGGCTGTCCTGCGGGTGGGTTGGAGCCCAGCGGGACCGTCCTCAGAATACCTGGGAAAGAGTAGGATGGAGAGGCGGGCACCACTCACTGTGTCTCAGGGACAGCCTCCCCCCAGTGGCGGGTCCTGGGTCCTTCCGTCCCCCTGGCCGAGCCCTGGGGCGGGCACAGGCTGCCACAGGACAATAGCACTAGGCGGTGCCAGGGCCGCTAGCTGCCCGAGGTGGGATGTGCTGCTGTGGCTGCTGCCCGCTGCTGGCTCACCTACAGAGGGGGCCCCTCGGAGAGAGGGTGAGTGTGGGGAGCAGAGGGGCTGGGTCCTCTGTGGGGCGTCGACGGCAGGCAGGGAAGGGCCCAGAAGCCCTGTGCTCTGGCTGCGCGTCCTCGCCCTCCCTCCCCTGCCTCTGTACAGGGGGAGCCTCCAGGTGGCGGAGGGCGCAGGGGGTGGGGAGGGGAGTTGCACGGGGTGGACCCGCACCGCTGCCCCTTCCAGATGTGGTTTTTCCCGTGTGATTTTCATGTTTGCTGGTTCGCCGCTTTCAATTCAAGCCCAGCGAGCGTTCAGACTTCTCATTGGTGTCCTAGAGGAGGCCAGGAGTGCAGGGGAGAGAGGGTGTGCGGCAAGGGGAGAGATGCAGGCACTTAGTCTTTGAGGTCCTATATGGTTGTGATTCCGAGGAGGATTTGATCTTCTAAGGAGCTATAATTTGGGGCAAGACAGGTGAAGTTAGCCCAAAGGGAGAATTTTCTAGAGGTCCAGATGGGTAGGTACCAGCGTAGAAAATTGGAGGCCTGGAACACTGGAGGCCAGGACCACAGGAGTCAGCTTCCCTAACCAGGCCTGGGAGCAGGGCGGGGCGGGGGGGGGGGGGGGGGCGGGGAGCGGGTGAGAAGGGGAAGGCTGGTGGGGGGGAGATGACCCGGAGGAGGGAGGAGACGAGGAAATGGGAAGAGGAGGAGGAGGGGGGAAAGTGGGTGATCGGAAGTGGGGAACAGACCCTGAGACCCCCAGGCTGTGCTTGTTGGCTGACAGACCTGGAGCTTCTGAGTCGGGGGTGAGGGGAGGACCCTGGACCCCAGAGGCCTCAGGCGCTGTGGCCACTGTGCTGTTGACTCAGCTCCTACACACTTCCCTTTTCTGTCCCGAGCCCGGAGCACCAGCCCCGCACCAGCGCAGTGTGGTTCCCCCCAGCCTCCCAGCTGCTGTGTGCAGGGGCCGAGAGGGCCCAGGCCAAGGGCTGTCCCCTGGCTTTACATCCTCTGTCCCAAGGCCCTGGGCAGTGTCCTCCACTTTAGGTCGCCTGCCCTCAGCTTCAGCAATCTGAGCCCCACTCTGGTTCCTGAGAGCTTGGAAATCTGGCGGGGGCGGGTGGGGCGGGTCTTGCCAGCCCCTGTCCTGTGTGCTACCCTCTCTGTACAGGGACTCCAGGGGTCTGAGGTGACCACTGAGGAAGGTCCTGGAATAGGCAGGAAGAAAGGCAGCCCATTTTCCCACCGTCTCGGGCTCTTGGGGAAGCTTAGGGACTTGAGGGGCAGAGGAGAGGAGACTTGACCTGCAGAGGCTGGGGCTGCAGGAGGAGGGAAGGCCGGGACAGGGATGCCAGCCTCCGGGACCCCAAGGAAGGTACTCTGTGCCCCGTGTTGCCGGAGCCGGAAGACCGGTGTCGTGGCCGGAGGGTGGAGGGTGGAGCCAGAAGGGGCTCGGGATGGGAGTGGGCAGTGGCCGCGGGCACTGGCCTAGGTTTTGGAGGGCAGCATGAGGAATAAAAGTCCGGCTTCCTGCCGGAAGGACGGAGACCCGTGGGCTGAGTTTCCTTCCTCAAAGAGCCCAGGGAGGAGGAGTGACCAGGCTCTGGCCTCCCACGGGGACCCTCGAGTGGGGTCCTGACCTCTGGGTGGGGGCGACGGTGGAGGCATTCTGCCCTCCAGCCAATCTGAGAAGGGGCTCTCCTGCCCCCCACCGTGACTGCCTAGCCCGCGACACCCGTTGTCATGGTTATCAGAGCAGCTAACTCCCATGGATTGGAACGCGCTGGTGAGCTGGCACCCTCTGCTTCGCCTGCTCTCCCTCCTCTGCGCATCTTCCCTGCTCGCAGGAGAGCGCACAGCAGCCCGGGGGCGAGTGCAGCAGGGCTGGGAGGTGCGGTGAGGACGCAGGGGCTGGAGCCGGCGAGATGAGCGGCCACCGGAGGCAGCCCAGCCGCAGGGGCCAGGTAGGCCGGGGGCCGGCGAGGTCGAGGCCGGTCGCTCCCGACGGCGGCTGCCGCTGACCCCGCGGCGGACCCTCCCGTGGGAAGCGCTATGTCTCCGGCAGCCCCACGCGCGGGCTCTGCTCCCTCGACCCGCCTGTCTCTGGACGCCTTGGGCGCCGGCTGTCTCCCGGCCTCACTTCCCGTCTCTCGCCCCTTCCGCAGACCCGCGAGAAGGAGAAGATGAAGGAAGCCAAGGACGCCCGCTACACCAACGGGCACCTCTTCACCACCATCTCCGTGTCGGGCATGACCATGTGCTATGCCTGCAACAAAAGCATCACGGCCAAGGAAGCCCTCATCTGTCCAAGTGAGTCGTTTGCACCCTGGATGTCGCTCTGACCCCAGCCTTGCCCTCCGTCCTTTCTGCCCCGGATGCACAGGGTCACTCTCCCGGAGTCCCAGCCGGGCCCAGTGCTTCCCTTCCCTCCCTGCGAGGGATGGTGGCCGGGGGCACGGGGGAGGGGAGGCCGGTGGCTCCCTTTGCAGCTGTTGTCCGCTGGGTGTCCCCTGGCTCCCCGAGCAGCTGCTGAGGGTTAGGGGGACTACTTGGAGAAGGATCAGGAATGTCCTGGGGGCGGGGGGCGGTGAGGGGAGCCGGGTGGCCGGCTGGGCCTTGCACCTGGTCCTGCCGGTCTTCCTGGGCAGGACTGGACATTCGGGGCGTCAGGGTCCCTTTTTGCTCCTCCCTTTCTATCGACTGGGTGGAGCCTGAAATTTTTTAGCCTCTGCAGTTTGAAGCAGAGGACAGGATCAGGACCATCCGTCTCAAATTTCTAGTGTGACTGATAGAAAGAGGGAGAAGAGCAGGGATGTGTGTGTGTGGGGGGGGCGGGTAGAGGTCGGAACGCCTGACCTTCGCCCGCATCTGAGGGTTGCCCTGCAAGCAGGAGGTATAAGGCGGGTGCTGTCCTTCCCCGCACGCCTGCGCGCCCGCCCAGAAGGCTCCCGCTCCCCCCAGTGTATAGCAGAGCGGCCTCTGGCTGCAGCGCCTCTGAGATCTTCACCTGCTGCCACGGCAGGACCGGGGCTCTAGCCTCTCAGCCCCCGTGGAATGGGGGCAGGAGTCCCTGGAAGAACCAGTTGGGCCTCCCCGCTTCCTCCGTCCCCGACTTAGAGTGAGGAGGGCGAGGAGGGAACCCCAGTCTAGACCCCGCAGAGGCCTGACAGAGGTCCCCATCGGGAAGCTTGTTGCCAGGGGAACCGGGGAGGCAGGCAGCAAGTGCTATTTTGAGAGCAGGTGGAAAGCGGAGGTTTGATCCAGAAACACTGGGTGCTGGGGGTAGAAGAAGGGAGCTCCGGGGGAGTGGGGCAGCCCCAGCCCCCTCCCGCCCTCCCCTCCACCCCACCCTGCTGGCCTTGTATTTGTGGAAGTGAGCCTGGGGCTGGGTATTGTCTGTAGGAGTCGGCAGAGTTTCCTGTGTTGGACGAGGCGGAGGAAGCGGGAGAGGGCAGAGGGCTGAGGCGTGTTGGGGACAGGGACAGCCTCACTGCCAAGGCCTGGCCACTCTTCCTTTCCTTTCCTCCTCTTTTACCCCATGGCAGGGTGGGTGATGGGAGAGGAGCAGCTGGAGTGTGGGGGCTGTGGGTCTGCCCTGGGTGGGGGACAGGCCCCGGGCCTGGAAGGGGCAGGCGGGAGTCAGAGCCGAGCGGCGGGGAGGGCCGACGGGCTTTGGAGAGGGACCGGGCAGGGCCTGTCCCCGCTCCAGCACCGGCTCTACTCGCCTGCGAAGTGCTTAGGCCTGGCTACAGTTGGTGGGTGAACATGTGGTTCAGCGGAAAGAACACGACCAGGGTTGCAATCCCGGCTCTGCCACTGGGGGGCTGACCTCTGGCAGGCGATTTGACCTCTGCGGGAGGCAGGCTCCTCGTCTGTAAAATGAGGATAATTGAATCTGCCCCAAAGGGTTGTTAGGATCAAGTAAATGCGGGCCACATGCTGGGCGCTCCGGGGACGCTGGCCGCCCCCCTGCCCCTGGCCCCCACCCAGCTGCTCCGTGCCTTCTCCTGTCCCGTGGGCGTCCTCTGCCATCTGCCACTCTCAACCACCCCTGTGCTCCTTGAGCTCAGCGCTGGCAGCTATAACCCCCCCTTCCCTCTGGTCCACCCCTCAGATCACCTTTGAGTCGGGATTGCTTAGTTGTGGCGGCCCCCTCTGCCCCCTCACCCGATTTCCTGCTGGAAGGAAGGGGGAGGCGGAGGGGAGGGGAGAGGAGGGACGGGTGTGGTAGTGGCTGAGAGGTCGGGGACGAGGGGAGTCTCCGAGTGCGTGGCCAGGGGGAGACGGGTGTCTGCGTGTGGGTGCGTCCCCTCCCGTACCACCCGGCCCTCCCTTCACCCTCTCTACCCCACCCCACCCCCCCAGCCTGCAATGTGACTATCCACAACCGCTGTAAAGACACCCTCGCCAACTGCACCAAGGTCAAGCAGAAGGTGAGACGGCCGGGAGGGCAGCGGGCTGGGGGAGAGGGTAGTGAGTGTGCCTCTTCCTTCATTCCTTACCCTGTGTTCCTCCACCCCTCTCCTCGCCGTGGGGCGGTCCACACCGTGAGCCACAGGCCTCGGGCCCCGTGCGGCCAGCCTCCTGCTCTGGGCACGGCCCCTTAGTGCTGGGCTCAGCCGCCCTGTGCCCTTGACCGTGCTGCCGGCCTTCTCCCAAGGGGTCAGCTGCCCAGCGCCTGCCCGTGCCTGCGGGGGTGACCCTTGGTGACGGCTGTCCTCGGTGTCTCTCTTTTGCTCTGTCCCACAGCAACAGAAAGCTGCCTTACTAAAGAACAGCACTGCCCTCCAGTCTGTTTCACTGCGCAGTAAGAGTGAGTCGTGAGGGCACGCAGGCGGCCCCTCCCCAGAGTACCCCGGCTCTGCTGCCCCCTTGATTGGAAGTGGATGCTGGGGCTGTCGGGGCAGAATTGAGATGGGGGTGAGGGCCCCGGGTTGGCTGGTCTCTCGAGCATGGACGCTGCCCTGGGGGTGTCGGAGGCAGCTGTCACGAGCCGGTTCGGACGGCTCTGGTGTAACAGAGGAGCAGGTGCTTAGTCAGAAACACCAGAGTCTGAGTCCCCACTTGGCCACCAACCGAGTCGCCCTGGACAAGTCTGTTAACCTTTCTGAGCTTCAGTTTGCTCATAGGCTTGTTTGGGGGAAGAAATGAGACAAGACAGATGTTACTGCACACGTGTAAGCTGGCACCACTGTGATCCTTCCTTGACTGGGGGCAGGGCTGAGGGTGGGAGAGGAGCCTGGGAGGCTGCAGCTTTGACACCTGCTCGGTCTCCCCTCCAGCCGCCCCCCGGGAGCGGCCGAGCTCCGCCATCTACCCCTCCGACAGCTTCCGGCAGTCTCTGCTCGGCTCTCGCCGCGGCCGCTCCTCCCTGTCTTTAGCCAAGAGCGTCTCCACCACCAACATCGCTGGGTGAGCCTCTGCTTGGGGAGGGGACAGCCAGGCGGGCAGAGAGTGGCAGTGGGGAGCAGGAAGCCCGCGGGGCCCTTCCCGCCCTGGGTTCAGAACTGTAGATGACAGGGAAGGAGGAGGACTCAGGGTGAGTGCCCCTCAGACCCCAGCCTCAGTTCCCCACCTGGGGAGGGCTCTCTTGCCCGAGTCTAGGTGACACAGACCCTCTTCCGTCAGACACTTCAGTGACGAGTCCCCCCTGGGGCTGCGCCGAATCCTGTCCCAGTCCACAGACTCCCTCAACATGCGGAACAGGGCCCTGTCCGTGGAGTCCCTCATCGACGAAGGTGAGCGAGCGCTTGGCCCGGGAGGCCTGCGGGTGGCCGGGCGGGAAGGGTCTCAGGGGCCTGGACCCGGGGAGGAGCGTCAGGCTCTGAGTCGCGGGCCCCGCTGGCATCCAGGTGCAGAGGTGATCTACAGTGAGCTGATGAGTGATTTTGAGACGGACGAGAGGGACTTTGCGGCCGACTCCTGGAGCCTAGCCGTGGACAGCAGCTTCTTGCAGCAGCAGAAGAAGGAGGTGATGAAACAGCAGGACGTCATCTATGGTGAGCCTCCTCCTCCTTGACCTTGACCGGGCCTCTTATCTGTCCTCCCCCCTGCCAGCCCCCTGACCCTGCCAGCCCCCCCCAGACCCTGAGAGCCCCTCGACCCTGCCAGCCACCCCCAGACCCTGCCAGCCCCCTGACCCTGCCAGCCACCCTACCCTGCCAGTCCCCTGACCCTGCTAGCCCCCCCAGACCCTGCCAGCCCCCCCAGACCCTGCTAGCCCCCCATACCCTATTAGCCACCCCCGACCCTGCTAGCCCCCCCAGACCCTGCCAGCCCCCCCAGACCCTGTTAGCCCACTGCCCCCCCAGACCCTGCCAGCCACCCCAGACCCTGCCAGCCACCCCCGACCCTGCCAGCCACCCCCAGACCCTGCCAGCCACCCCCAGACTCTGTCAGCCCCTCGACCCTGCCAGCCACCCCCAGACCCTGCCAGCCACCCCCAGACCCTGCCAGCTCCCCCAGACCCTGCTAGCCCCCCATACCCTATTAGCCACCCCAGACCCTGCCAGCCCCCCGACCCTGCCAGCCCCCTGACCCTGATAGCCCACCCAGACCCTGCCAGCCCCCTCAGACCCTGCCAGCCCCCTGACCCTGCTAGCCCCCCCAGACCCTGCTAGCCCACTGCCCCCCTAGACCCTGCCAGCCACCCCAGACCCTGCCAGCCCCCGACCCTGCCAGCCACCCCCAGACCCTGCCAGCCCCCCAGACCCTGCCAGCCCCCTGACCCTGCCAGCCCCCTGACCCTGCTAGCCCCCCCAGACCCTGCTAGCCCACTGCCCCCCCAGACCCTGCCAGCCACCCCAGACCCTGCCAGCCCCCGACCCTGCCAGCCACCCCCAGACCCTGCCAGCCCCCCAGACCCTGCCAGCCTCCTGACCCTGCTAGCCCCCCCAGACCCTGCCAGCCCCCCGACCCTGCCAGCCACCCCCAGACCCTGCCAGCCACCCCCAGACCCTGCCAGCTCCCCCAGACCCTGCTAGCCCCCCATACCCTATTAGCCACCCCAGACCCTGCCAGCCCCCCGACCCTGCCAGCCCCCTGACCCTGATAGCCCCCCCAGACCCTGTCAGCCCCCTCAGACCCTGCCAGCCCCCTGACCCTGCTAGCCCCCCCAGACCCTGCTAGCCCACTGCCCCCCCAGACCCTGCCAGCCACCCCAGACCCTGCCAGCCCCCGACCCTGCCAGCCACCCCCAGACCCTGCCAGCCCCCCAGACCCTGCCAGCCCCCTGACCCTGCCAGCCCCCTGACCCTGCTAGCCCCCCCAGACCCTGCTAGCCCACTGCCCCCCCAGACCCTGCCAGCCACCCCAGACCCTGCCAGCCCCCGACCCTGCCAGCCACCCCCAGACCCTGCCAGCCCCCCAGACCCTGCCAGCCCCCTGACCCTGCCAGCCCCCTGACCCTGCTAGCCCCCCCAGACCCTGCTAGCCCACTGCCCCCCCAGACCCTGCCAGCCACCCCAGACCCTGCCAGCCCCCCAGACCCTGCCAGCCTCCTGACCCTGCTAGCCCCCCCAGACCCTGCCAGCCCCCCGACCCTGCCAGCCACCCCCAGACCCTGCCAGCCACCCCCAGACCCTGCTAGCCCCCCCAGACCCTGCCAGCCCCCCGACCCTGCCAGCCACCCCCAGGCCCTGCCAGCCCCCTGACCCTGCTAGCCCACTGCCCCCCCAGACCCTGCCAGCCACCCCAGACTCTGCCAGCCCCCCTCCAGCCCTGCTAGCCCACCACCCCCCCAGACCCTGCCAGCCACCCCCAGACCCTGCCAGTCCCCCCGACCCTGCTAGCCCACTGCCCCCCCCCCAGACCCTGCCAGCCCCCCCAACCCTGCTAGCCCACCAGCCCCCCAGACCTTGGCCTCCAGCCCACAAGTTGCCGTTATGCCTCCACCTCTTGGGCTATTGGCGTCCCAGGTCCTGTCTTTACCCCATCCTTCTCCACCTTGAGTCCCTGCCTCTTCCGCGCGGGGCATCACACTGGGGGCTGTGGGAAACCTGGACGTGACAGGGCACGTGCTTCTTGGCCTCCAGCAGCTTACAGCTTGAGGTAGCAAAGCAGAAAGCCACAAGATGATTAGAAAATCCTGAGTCCATAACGGTGCAGAATGGCAACCTGGAAGAGACCTTAAAAACCTCACATGAGCCCAGAGGCCCCCAGCCTAGGCCGTATCACCTGTAGCCACGCTAAGGTAGAGTCCACATGACCTGTGTCCCCACAGAGCTCATCCAGACGGAGCTGCACCACGTGCGGACGCTGAAGATCATGACGCGCCTCTTCCGCACGGGGATGCTGGAAGAGCTGCAGCTGGAGCCCGGAGTGGTCCAGGGCCTGTTCCCTTGCGTGGACGAGCTCAGTGACATCCACACACGCTTCCTGGGCCAGCTGTTGGAGCGTCGGCGCCAAGCCCTGTGCCCCGGCAGCACCAGGAACTTCGTCATCCACCGCCTGGGGGACCTGCTCATCAGCCAGGTGAGAAGGGGCGGGGCCCATACGCAGAGGTGTGATCGGACGCTCAGATTCTGGGGGGGTGGAGCCAGGAGAGCTGGAGAGGCCCGCGGGCGTCCGGGGCGGGGCTTACGTCCGGGGGGCGGGGCTCATTGCTGACCCAGCCCCGCCCTCCAGTTCTCAGGTGCCAGCGCAGAGCAGATGCGGAAGACCTACTCCGAGTTCTGCAGCCGCCACACCAAGGCCTTAAAGCTCTATAAGGAGCTGTATGCTCGGGACAAACGCTTCCAGCAGTTCATTCGGGTGAGCAGACCTCTCCAGGACCTGCGTGCAGGGCCTGCAGGCCCTTTCCCGGGGGGCATCGTGTGCTTTCCCAGCCCCGTGGAGCCTGTCCACCATAAGCCCTCATGGTGGTAGAGCGAATGCCCAACGTGGGGCTCAAACTCACGGCCCCGAGGTCAGGAGTCACACGCCCCACTGACTGAGCCGGCCGGGCTCCCCTAGAGCAAGTGCTTTCCGCTGCTTTGGTTGGTCCTTGTAGGAAATCCGTGGCGTGTGGTCCCCGTTTTCCAGGTGCAGCCCCCTAAGCCAGCGGAGGGAAACGGCCCAGTTAGGGCCCGCACCACAGCTCAGGCTCCAAATCCAGTGTTCTTTCTCCCCTTCTCCCCGCTCCGGCCCTGAGCTCTGCCCGTGCCCTTGTAGAAGGTGACGCGTTCGGCCGTGCTGAAGCGGCATGGCGTGCAGGAGTGCGTCCTGCTGGTGACCCAGCGCATCACCAAGTACCCGGTGCTCATCAATCGGATCCTCCAGCACTCCCACGGTGAGGGAGTGGGCCCGGGGAGGGGCGTGTGGGGAGTCTGTCGGGTGAGAAAAGGCTCCGTGACCAGGGAAAGGGCGGGATCAGATGCAGAGCCCCTGGCAACGTCCGAAGACG
This sequence comes from Leopardus geoffroyi, assembly GCF_018350155.1. Lineage (NCBI taxonomy): Eukaryota > Metazoa > Chordata > Mammalia > Carnivora > Felidae > Leopardus > Leopardus geoffroyi. Next base: position 1,816,441 of record NC_059338.1, on the reverse strand, counting down.
GGGTCAGGACACCGTGGGACCTGGGGCCGGACTGAAGCGGACTGGCCGTCCCTCATGCCAACCCTGGGCACCAGGGACTGAGGAGGAGCGCCAGGACCTGAGCACAGCACTGGGGCTGGTGAAGGAGCTGCTATCCAATGTGGACCAGGACGTGCACGAGCTGGAGAAGGGAGCCCGCCTACAGGAGATCTACCACCGTATGGACCCCCGGGCCCAGACCCCCGTGCCTGGCAAGGGCCCGTTTGGCCGAGAGGAGCTTCTGAGGCGCAGGCTCATCCATGATGGTTGCTTGCTCTGGAAGACGGCGACGGGCCGCTTCAAAGGTCAGTGGTCAGCGCGGCAGGCCAGGCAAGAGCCTGGAGCCAGATGTATAGAGAGAGAAGCATCCAGCCCCTAGGATCTCTCTCTGCAGCCCTACGTCTGGGGGGCCCCGTGGGAGGGAAAATGTGGTCTCTATTGCAGCCAAAGTCCGAGTTCTGTATTTAACTTCACGGACCACACAGGGGCTTCCTGGTCAGGATTTACCCCTTTCTTTGGTCCTTGCGTGCCCAGAGAGCCAGCAGTCTTGATGAGAAAGACGGAGCGACTCTAGGACCAGGGGCAGCTGGTGGGGCTGCAGAATGGGCGGGGGCTTTGGGAGCACAGACAGGGAAGGCACAGAGCAGGGAGCAGAGCCCAGTGAGGGACAGGCGGGCGGGGGAAGACACAAGAGAGAGGGGATGGGGGGGGGGTGCCTTCTCAGCCTCTCTTCCCAGACCGCACAGGCCAAGCCTTTCCTACCTCAAGCAAGGCAGAGAGAGTAGCAGGCCTCGGCTTTGGGGGTGAGGAATGAGGGAACCTGCTCCCTGGGCCTGAGTCTGTGTCTCATGTCATGAAGTCCCCACCGCACAGGCTGGGGGACTGCTGTGCCTACCGCGCCTGTCTTCATCCCTTTCCCTCTTTTCCATCCCTCCCACGCAGCAGCTAAGAATATAAACCGTGGGGGTTAAAAATAGCAAGGCTGGAGAGCTTTATTTCTGAAGCATTTAGCAAAAGCCCTCCCCTCTGTGTGCCCACAGTTTAGTAAGATCTCCAAGGGCAAAGGGTGAGCGTGTGTTTTTTTGACCGTGACATCTGAGTTCTGGGGACTTGACCTTTTGTTTCCCCGTCATTGCTAAAGTCTAGGACTCAGGATCTGAGTGGCTGGAAGGTGGGGCAGAGAAGGACGAAGAAGGAGGCCTCTGGGGTGGAGGGAGATGGGATTATTCAGCCGTGGGAGAGGTGGATGTGACGTCCTCCTGCGCCCTGCCCCTCGAGCACTGGGAATGTGCCAGGCAGGGGGATTTGAGGTCAGATAGCCTAAAACCCTTATGTCGGTTGCTAGGCATAGAATTTAAATGTATGTATTTTTTTAACTTTTATTTGTTTTGAGAGAGAGAGAGCAGGGAAGGGGCAGAGAGAGAGAGAATCCCAGGCAGGCTCCGCACTGACAGTATGGAACCAGATGCGCGGGTCTCGAACTCACGAGTAGCGAGATCATGACCTGAGCCGACATCAAGAGTCAGACACTCGACCGACTGAGCCACCCAGGTGCCCCAAGGCATGGAATTTAAAGGCTGAAAAGGGGTGGCCCGTCCTGCTCTGGGGATGCTTTTTGCCCTCCCCCAAAACTCTGGACTCTCTCACCCAGAAAATACAAATCTGTGTTGTATTAACATGTAAAATTGCTTCTGCGACTTCAGAAGGTTTGCAGAACCCCTTAAAGACCAGCAGCAGACATCCTGGGGTCTGTCATTCCTGGGTTAAGAAACCAGCATCAGTTTCCTTCAGAGGCACTGGTGACCCCCTGTAGTCTTCTCTAGCCGGGAGGCTGTTTGATCCGGTGGCACGTGCCTCTTCTCCCCTGGCGTTTCTTTTTTCTTTTTTTTTTTTTTAACATTTTATTTATTTTTGCAAGACAGAGAGAGACAGAGCATGAGCAGGGGAGGGGCAGAGAGAGAAGGAGACACAGAATCCGAAGCAGGCTCCTGGCTCTGAGCTGTCAGCGCAGAGCCCGATGCGGGGCTTGAACTCCTGAACCGCGAGATCATGACCTGAGCCGAAGTCAGATGCTTAACTGACTGAACCACCCAGGCGCCCCTCCCCTGGCATTTCTGAGGTGTAAGAATGGGCGGGTGGGAGGCCGCAAAGGTAAGAGGAAGCAACCGGAAGGAAGAGAGGCAGGAGCCCTGAGTGGACACGTTGGGCCTGGTTCCTGAGAAAGAGGCAAGCGGCCGCCCAGGCCTCTGAGGCTGGCTGCTCTCCCACCTCTCCCCTGCCTCTGATGCTGGCTGTTCTCCCCCCTCTCCCTCTGCCCAGATGTGCTAATGCTGCTGATGACAGACGTACTGGTGTTCCTCCAGGAGAAGGACCAGAAGTACATCTTCCCTGCCCTGGTGAGAACTTCCTCCTTCCCCTTTCTCAGCACAGACTAGTGCTATGGGTTCTTCTTCCTTTTCTATGCGACCCGGAAAGAACCCTAGAATCTTCCGGAGTCAAATGGCTCTTACTGTAACCATTATTGTAATATCTCATAAGGCATAAAAACAGCTAACATGTATGGTCACTGCGTGCAGGCACTTTTACACTGTCAAGAGGTCCATTATTAATCCCCTTGTTGCAGATGGGGAAAGTAAGCCTTTAAGGTGTTTTTTACGTGTTTTTTCTCTTAAGTTGATTTATTTATTAGTAATCTCTACACCCAGCATGGGCAGGGCGTGGACCCACAACCCTGAGATCAAGAGTAACTCACTCTTCTGACTGAGCCATCCGGGCCCCCAATAAACATTAATTAACTTGTCAGAGGTCATGTGCGCTCCTAAAGTCCCCTCTGGCTGCACCACAGCTTTGTGCCCTGTATTGCAGGCTGGCCCCGCAATCCTTTGGTATTCCAGAAAGATTGAAGACCGAGAGACCCTTATTTCCCCCTTTCTGACCGGCAGGACAAGCCCTCGGTGGTATCGCTGCAGAATCTGATTGTACGGGACATCGCCAACCAGGAGAAAGGGATGTTTCTGATCAGCGCGGCACCCCCTGAGATGTATGAGGTCCACACAGCATCCCGGGATGACCGCAGCACCTGGATCCGAGTCATTCAGCAGAGCGTCCGCGTGTGAGTGTGTGCACGTCCGCGGGAAACCTGCAGCCGAGGGGCCTGGGCCACAGCGCGCCCTCCCTGGGGGAAAGAACCCGGGGTTGAGAGGTGGAGGCACAGGCTGGGGGAGAAACACGACGGCCCAAAGCCGGGATGGTCACCGGTGTTCACGTATCCTGTACAGTCGTATTTTCTGTTAAGACAACCCGGAACACCTTGCAGCAACGGGAGCTGACAAAGCACCACTTGGAGCGGAAGCTGTGACTTAACCCTGACCCCTAACCCCTGAGCCCTGACCCTGGACACTAACCCCTGACCCTAAACTGGACCCAGACCCTAAACCCCAATGATGAGCGGACCCTACCCCAACCCCCATCCCCTAACTCTAACCCTGACCATACCCCAACCCCCAGCCCCTAGCCCTAACCCCTGACCCCTACCCCAACCACTAACCCCTAACCCTAACTCCTAACCCCTACCCCAGTCACTAACCCCGAACCCTAACCCCTAACCGCAACCCCAATGCCTAACCCCTAATTCTAACCCTAACCCCAAACCCTAACCGCTAACCGCAACCCCCTAGCCCCTCACCCTTAACCCTAATCCCTAACCCTATGGTGGCCTGTCTGACGGCCCACAGTACAGTTTAAGCTGCATGAACACCTTGGTCTGTAGGCAGTGAACCGTTACTTGGATTGGATTGCATTTTATTTTTATTTTCTAAAACTGAATGAAAAAGGGAATGAAACCATTGATCCTGGAGGTAAGAGGAGTAAGTCTCATGCACGCACCTCGTACGGGCGAGGCAAGAAGGAAATTGCTCAGTGTGCTACCTCAGCCAACCTCCAGCTTCCATTAGACACACGTTAGAGTTGATGTCCTCAGCAGTGCTGTGTCTTTTATGATGACAAAAAACAAAACGCATGTAAAGTTTCAGAATGGATCCTTGAAGATGATGCCAAAAGAGAAACCCAATAAGGATATTTGTAAATTTTTTTGCTTTTAGAACCGGATTTTCTTTACTTTGTAATATATAACCATTTGTTTACTTCGGCAATTTAGACTTTTGGACAAATTTTTTCAAAAATGTACAAAAGTAGGACATTGCCTGTTCTGGGAAAAGTGCAAACCACCTGAGCCATTGACAGTAGATCCCTGGAGGCCTCTTTATTAACAGCTTTCGTATTTGTAGTTGTGAAAATTAGAATTAATGTTACTTTTTGTAATCGATTTATTGAGCTTTTGCCTTGTTCAAAGCACTGTTACGTTATCTCATTTAATTCTATCAAAAAACCTGTGAAGAAGATATACCCATTTTTCAGAGGAGAAACAGAGAGATTACCACCTGGTAAATAGTGGGACCAGGCTCTGGCCCCAGTTTGCTTAACGCCAAAGCCTGTGTTTGCCCGTGCTCATGGCGCTCCCCTGCAGGTGGCCTGTGGAGAGGTAACACACACACCAGTACAGACAGATGATGGGTGTGAAGGAAAGCAGGGGGTCAGGAGTGACTAAAGCCAGGGCCTGGGGCTGGTGACTCTTACCGGAGAAGCAGAGAGCATGGAAAGGCGGCCGATTCCTGATCCCTCAACCCCACCCGACCTGTTACCCCTCTAGATGCCCATCCAGAGAGGACTTCCCACTGATTGAGACAGAGGATGAGGCCTACCTACGTCGAATCAAGAGTAAGTCCATCCACAGAGCTCGTTAAGTAATTACCATACATCCACACGATGGAATACTATGGAACTATTTAAAAAGGGACGTGGCTCTTGAGGGCTGAGGTAGATCCGTAACCAGACTGTCTCGTTAGGTAAGAGGGCAAGGTTTAAAACCACGCCAAGCGTCTGCCACCACGGGTGTAAAAATGATGGGGAAAGGAGTGCGTCGCGTGCCCCGTGTGTGCACCTAGTACCCTCAGAATGAAGGGGAACCAGGACGACCAGGGTTGAGACATTAAGTTACGTGTTTTACTTTTATCGGTTAGACTGTGAACTGTTCTACAAAAAGACCGACAAAAATCAGTTTCCTTTTTTTTTTTTTTTTTTTCAACGTTTATTTATTTTTGGGGACAGAGAGAGACAGAGCATGAACGGGGGAGGGGCAGAGAGAGAGGGAGACACAGAATCGGAAACAGGCTCCAGGCTCTGAGCCATCAGCCCAGAGCCCGACGCGGGGCTCGAACTCACGGACCGCGAGATCGTGACCTGGCTGAAGTCGGATGCTTAACCGACTGTGCCACCCAGGCACCCCCAAAAATCAGTTTCCTAAACAAGGTAGAAGGTGATTTCTCTCCGGTCCAGAGGTGGGAAGTGCCGGGTAGTCAGTACAGCTGTGCTGTCTGTCTTTACCCAGCGATCCCTTGTCTCCCTGTCCAAAGTGGCTACTCCAGCTCCCGCTGGTACATGTACATCCCAGCTAGCAGGGAGGTGGAAAGGAACGGGGAGAGGTTTCTGTTTTAAGATTAAAAAAAAAAAAAAAAAAAAAGTTTATTTATTTATTTTTGAGAGCGTGAGTTCAAGCACGAGTGGGGGAGGGGCAGAGAGAAAATCCCAAGCAGGCTCCACGCTGTCAGCGCAGAGCCTGACACAGGGCTCGAACTCATGAGATCGTGAGATCATGACCTGAGCTGAAACCAAGAGATGCTTAACCGACTGAGCCGCCCAGGCGCCTCTATTTTATTTTTCAATGTTAGTTTATTTTTGATAATTTATTTTTGAGGGAGGGGGATGGGAGGGGGAGGAGCAGAGAGAGAGGGATACGGATGATCCAAAGCTGGCTCTGCGCTGAGAGCACAGAGCCCAACACGGGGCTGGAACTCCTGAACTGCGAGGTCATGACCTGAGCCAGAGTTGGATGCGTAACCGACTGAGCCACGCAGGCACCAGGCACCTCTGTTACTCCTTTCTTGGAAGGGCTGATCCGGAGAGACAGTCTGTCCGCTGGCCAGAATTCAGTCCGTGGCAGTTAGGCTGCCGGGTGTAGTCTAACTGGCAGCCATGTGCCCAGATGAAATGTGTATACATTCTCCAGTTATAGGAAGATGGGAGGATGAAGCCTGGGGACACCTGCAGTCCCTGCCACAGGTCGTCTCAGTTTTGTTTTTAAAGCAGAAGTGCAGGGGCTCCGGGCTGTCTCAGTTGGTAGAGCCTGCACCTCTTGATCTCCGGGTCGTGAGTAGGGTCATGAGTTCGAGCCCCACGTTGGGCATGGAGCCTACTTTAAATTTTTTTTTTTTTAATGTTTATTTTTGAGAGAGAGAGAGAGAGAGAGAGAGTGCTAGTGGGGGAGGGGCAGAGAGAGAGGGAGACACAGAATCTGAAGCAGGTGCCAGGCTCCGAGCTGTTGGCACAGAGCCTGATGCAGGGCTTGAACTCATGGATTGCGAGATCATGAGCTGAAGTCGGACACGTAACTGACTGAGCCACGCAGGCGCTGCATGGAGCCTACTTTAGAAAACAATAAGTGAATGTATTACTTTTCCCTGAAGAAGTGTTGTGTTTTTTTGTTTTTTGCATAAATGCCAAAAATTCAGCATCAAGTCCTACCACTGAGCCCAGGCCTGGCCTCTGAGCCCTCGGGCAGCCTTTCCGCTGCTGGCTCCCAGGCCTCCGCGTGCTCACCCGTCCCTCGTCCACAGCGGAGCTGCGACAGAAAGACCGGGCGCTGGTAGAGCTGCTACAAGAGAAGGTTGGGCTGTTCGCCGAGATGACCCATTTCCAGGTGGAAGATGATGGTGGCGGGGTGACCCTGCCCACCCTGCCCAGGGGCCTTTTCCGCTCCGAGTCCCTGGAGTGCCCTCGCGGGGAGCGGCTGCTGCAGGATGCCATCCGTGAGGGTGAGGGGCCCCCCCACGTGACCTCACAGAGCGTGGGCGCACAGACAAGGGGAAGCCCCATGGGAGTGCCCGCTGGTGCCCGGTGCGGGAAGGAGGCCTGGTCCTTGCTGAAGTAACCTCTGCCTCGTGGGTGGTGGTATGATGGAGCCCACCTGTGCAGGGGGCTCCCCCAGATGCCTGAACGTTGCCGGTGCCGTGGGAGGAGGGTGCCCCCCACCACTACCCCCCCCCCCGCCCCGCCCCTACCAAAGGTTCCACGGCTCCTGTCTTCACGTCCTCCCTTCCCTGTAGTGGAGGGCCTGAAGGACCTCCTGGTGGGGCCCGGCGTGGAGCTGCTCCTCACGCCCCGGGAACCAGCCTTGCCCGTGGACCCGGACAGCGGCGGGAGCACGAGTCCTGGGGTCACCGCCAGTGAGTGCGGGCTGGGGCTGCGGTGGGGCGGGGGTTGGAGGGGCCAAACTGCAGGGCCCTGAAGTCGGAGCTCAGCCTGTCCTTTTCCATCTTTGCAGATGGTGAGGCCAGAACCTTCAATGGCTCGATTGAACTCTGCAGAGCTGACTCCGACTCCAGCCAGAAGGTGGGTCCGCAGGAGGTGCCGGAACTGGCAGAGGTGGGGAAGGGGGCGGCCGGGCTGTCGGCCCCTGACACAGAGCTGTCAGGGACACGCTCCAGGGACCTGGTGCCTATGAGTGCCCATCCTTGCCTGTCTCTGCAGGATCGGAACGGAAATCAGCTGAGGGCTCCCCAGGAGGTGAGAGGGATGTGAGGAGGTATGGCGGACTGGAGGGAGGGTGTGGTGTCTGAGAAATTGGAGCCCAGCTCAGAGTGGTGTCGGGGAGAGGCTACATCGGAAAGTGTCCAAAGGTTGACTGTCCCCAAACCCACATTTAGTCGCCTTCTGGGCAGCTCTCCCACCCTGAACCTTGGGCCCTGTCCCCACCCTCTCCTCTGTCCTCAGGAAGCGTTACAGCGATTGGTCAATCTCTATGGACTTCTGCACGGTCTCCAGGTCGGTGGGGGCGGGGAGGAGCCAGAGGCGGGGTGGGGCAGGGGTGGGGGCCCGTCAACCTGGCCTAGGCACGCTCCCCTTCCCCCCCCCCCACCACCCCCCACCGGGTTCCCCTACACCTGACTGTCCCCGTGCGCCCCCAGGCGGCTGTGGCCCAGCAGGACACCCTGATGGAAGCCCGCTTCCCCGAGGGCCCCGAGCGGCGGGAGAAGCTGACCCGAGCCAACTCCCGCGACGGGGAGCTCGGCCGCAGCGGGCCGGCCCCCGCGGCCCCCGACAAGCAGGCCACCGAGCTGGCCCTGCTGCAGCGTCAGCACGCGCTGCTGCAGGAGGAGCTGCGGCGCTGCCGGCGGCTGGGCGAGGAGCGCGCCACCGAGGCGGGCAGCCTGGAGGCCCGGCTCCGCGAGAGCGAGCAGGCCCGGGCCCTGCTGGAGCGCGAGGCCGAGGAGGCGCGCAGGCAGCTGGCCGCCTTGGGCCATACCGAGCCCCCTCCGGCCGAGGCCCCCTGGGCCCGCAGGCCCCTGGACCCTCGGCGCCGCAGCCTCCCGGCCGGAGACGCCCTCTACCTGAGTTTCACGCCCCCGCAGGTAAGGAGGCCCTGAGCCAACCGGGGACTCGAGCCCGAAGGCGACCGGCCGAGGCCAGAAGCACTGGGGGGCCGGGACGGGCGGTCTGGGCGGCTGGGATAGGCAATGGGGCACAGAACTGGGCAACTGGGGGGCTGGGACGGGCGGTCAGGGGCACAAGGCGCTCAGCGGTGCTGCCCTGGCTGAGCTCATTCCTCGGCCTGCTGCCTTTCCTGCCGGCCCGTCACAGCCCAGCCGAGGCCACGACCGCCTGGATTTGTCTGTGACCATTCGCTCTATCCATCGACCCTTTGAGGACCGAGAGAGGCAGGAGCTGGGCAGCCCCGAGGAGCGGCTGCAGGACAGCAGCGACCCCGACACGGGCAGCGAGGAGGAGGGGGGCAGCCGCCTGTCCCCTCCCCATAGTCCGCGAGGTGAGGCGCAGAAAGGAGGTGGGGTGCCGCCCTTGGCTGTGTGTCCTGGGGACATTTGAGGTGACCCCTAGTTAACCTCCCAGGGCTATGGTGACTCCTGGGAGGGGCACAGAGGACACACCTGCAGCCTCTTCTGATGGTGAGCGGGTGGCGGAGCTCTAGGAAGCAAATGTAGGAGCCTCTGTCTCCTCCAGTGAGTGTGATCTCAGCCTCTTCAAGTAGAAATAGGTTTCTAAGAAAAAAAAAAAAGAATTCTAAGACCTTCCAAGTTCTCATAGTTTGTTCAGGAAACACAAAATAACCAAAAGCTAGTGTGCCTTTATGTAACCATCTTAAAATATTTTGTATCTTATTTGTTTGTTTGTTTTTAGTTTTATTTATTTTGAGAGTGAGAGAGATGTGGGCTGGAAGGGCGGGGGGGGGGGGGACTCCAAGCAGGCTCTGCATTGTCAGCACAGAGCCTGATGTGGGGCTTGAACCCACAAACTGTGAGATCATGACCTGAGCCAAAACCAAGAGTCAGATGCTTAACTGAACCCCCTGCCCCCGGAACCCCATTTAAGATTTTATTTTTAAATAATCTCTGCACCCAGCGTGGGGCCACTTGAACTCACACCCCTGAGATCAAGTCCCATGCTCCACTACTCAGCCAGCCAGGCGCCCTTATTTGTTTATCTTATTTTATTTTTAATTTTAGAGAGACAGAGGACGAGCAGGGGAGGAGCAGAGAGAGAGGGAGAGAGAGGGTCCCAAGCCGGCTCCACGCTGTCATTGGCAGAGGCCAATGTGGGGCAAAAGCTAGTCGGATGCTCAACCGACTGAGCCGCCCAGGCGCCCCAGAGTATTTTGTATTTTATTGGCCAAGCCGTATCCTCCTATCCTCAAGAAGGGAAGCGGCACACAGGTGTGGGAACATTACTTTGCTGACATGGGGCGGCGTCAGTGTAGGGGTGCAGCTGCTCGCAGAGCGGGTGCCCTCTCACTAACGCTGCCCCGTCCCCCTTTAGACTTCACCCGAATGCAGGACATCCCGGAAGAGACGGAGACTCGCGACGGGGAGCCTGTGGCTTCCGAGAGCTAAGGGGGCCCCTCCCCCGTCCTGTGCCCCCATGAAGAACACACCGAGGGAGGCAAACTCTGGGGACTCCGATCCGCCAATGATGAGGGAACATTAGAACTGCTGATTGTCCTTGTCAGCTCTTGGGCTCCTTGGACACCTGGGGCCGCTTAGGAAGCTGGAGGAATTGGGCCGCAGCGCCCCCTGGTGGCATCCAGAAGCTACACCACAGATGCCAGTTTTTCATGCCTTCTTCCCTCTACTTTAGGAAAATTTATTTATTTATTGTTTATTAGTGACGCAGGGAGTGGGGAGATTTAGAGCACCAGGGACATGGGAACCAAGCCATAGGGATCAGGGGGCCTTGTCCTGTAACACTACTGGGGTTTATTCAGGCTTAACCGTGCCGCTGCTGGGTTCTAACCCTGACGCCCCTCCTGGGCAACACCGTCTGTGAGGAGGGGCTGCACCGCAGGACCCTGCTGACCCCCCCCCCCCCGCCCCCCAAGAGGGGCTGTGGGCAGGGCCACGCCCCTCTCCCTCCCCCTCAGCCTCGCACTGCTCTTCTCCCTTGTCCCTCCTCCCCGGGAGCCCCAGGGACACCGCCTGGCTTCCGGAGCTGATGGAGGAGGGGCTGAGGTGGCCCTAACGGCTTTGTTGGGGGGGGCGAGGGGAAAACCCACGGGACCAGAATGTTTTTTTGTTGTCGTTGTTTTCTTTTTTGTACCAAAGCCAACTGCACGTGTTTTCTATTTTTAAGAGATGATTTTAGGCAATTAGAAACCACAGCCTTCTATCTCCGATTATCAGAAGAGCTTGAGGGGTGGGGGGACCATATCCTCATCTACAGTAATGGGGGACCTATTCTGACCTCTTCTCCAGCCGTTTGGGAAAAATGTTCTAGGGTGAGTTGGGAAATCTCCGTGAAGCCTGACCTCATCCCCACCTCAGCAACCGGGACTGAAACCTCAGTGTGAATTTTGGGGATTTTTCAGTGGACCCCCAGTGCCCACCAGCCCCAGCCATTTTCTGCCAATTTGATTGTTAAAAAAAGAAAAAAGAAAAAAAAAAGATAAAGCAGGGAAAATTAAAGACCTGGAACCCCACAAAGTGCTGTCTCTAGGTGTCTTCTGCCCCCCTCTTCCCCTGCCGGGGGCACTGCTGGGGGTGGGGGGAGGGGCAGGCACCAGCTGCTTCCCCCCCAACCCCCGAAGGGGCCTTTCCTCTCACAGGAAGCGGGCATCTCACTGAAGACAGGCCACTGACAGGAGAAGCTGCCCCAGCCCGTTTTGTCATCGTGGATGTCCCCAAGCATCAGGGTGGGGTGAGGGGCACTTGGGTTCTGGTGAAGCACCTGCCCTCCCCCCCCCCCGCCCCCTTTGTGTGTCCTGCTCAGAAATGACGTCAGCCTGTTGCCCCCACGCCTCCCTTCCGGACACAGTTCCTGTCGGCCTGTCCCTAGAGTCACTGTGCCCCAGTTCTGTGTTGTGTCACAGCCCCCACGCGACCTCTTCCAGAGGCGGCGAGAGATTACGTCGGTTTCAGTTCTCGGTTTCCGTTCATTTTACTTCCTGTTTCTGGTCAGTACCTGGGGTGGGGGGGAGGAGGGAGGGCGGCCGGTGGCCACGTGCTGGTGCGCACGCTCGCTGGTACTCACAGGCACACGCACTGGTGGTACCCTGGCTGGCACAGCGGAAGGCCTCCGCTGAGGAGAGGAACTGAAATCAGCTGGGGGGCCGGCTTGGGGCCGCACCTCCGTCCTGGACGTCTGGCCCACGGCATCTGGCCTTTGGCAGGTGCTGTCTCCGCTGTTCTGGGACCTGAGGTGGGCAGGTGCCCAAGGGAAGGTTGCCCGGCCGGGATGCCGGAGCCAGCCCTCCACTTCCCCCCTGAGCACCGGCTTCTAGTGTGCTGCCTCCTTGGCTGGGGGCTGGGTCCCAAACCTGTTAGGGGCCAGCGTTGGGGTGTGTGTGTGCGGGGGGGTGGTGATAGTGCTCAGGCCAAGAGAGGGCAGTGCGGGCTCCTCCAATGTCACACAGCCAGTGAGGGATGCTGGTCAGGGGGAAGGGGAGACCGGAGCCCCGGAGCTCAGGGTGGACGTGGGGAAACCCATGGCTCATGAGGACAGCACTGGTGTATTCCCAGCAGCACTGGCCCTCTGCCACCTCTTGGGCCTGAGACCTGATGTCCACCCCTCTCTGACCTGGCTGCTCCCGTAGATGAGTCTTGCAGCTTTCCGGGTTCTGCCCGCGGTGCCCTCCCTAAGCCCTTCTTCTGGAACACAGTCAGCGTCTGTCCTCCCCACGGCGGGTTCAAAGCTCTCTGGCCGCTTACCGCAGGGAGCCAGGGCCCAGCTTCTCACCAGTGCCTGCCTTCCACTGCATGGAGCGCCCAGCTGGCGAGCGGGCCCTCCTCACTGCCCCTCCCCTGCCTTTCCCACCCCTCTCCTCTCCAAGGTTAGATGCACATGGTCCCTCATCTCTGACTTGGGCCTGTTTAATTCAGTATTTACCAGGGCACCTGGGTGGTGCAGTCGGCTTACTGTCCAGCTTTGGCTCAGGTCATGATCTCGTGGTTCCTGGGTTCAGGCCCCGCGTCCGGCTCTGTACTGATGGCTCAGAGCCTGGAACCTATTTTAGATTCTGTGTCTCCCCGCTCTTTGCACCCCTCCTCCATTCGCATTCTTTCTCTCTCTTAAAAACAACCATTAAAAGAAAAAGAATTCGGCAAGGTGCATGCTCTCTAAAAAAAAAAAAAACCAAAACCAAAACTAAAGAGAATAATAAACTCAATATTTACCTCCAGGCCCCATTAGCACAGATGCCCCCTGGGAGCCAATATCCCAGCAAAGCCATCAGAGGAGCTGCAGGGGTGGCGAGAGGGGAGGATTTTCCATCCTGAATTGACTGGGAACAGGATTTCCTATCCTGACAGACGTGAACCAGTTTAAACATCAAAAGGAGGAAACTAAACATCAAGCAGCTAATTAAATGTCGTTGACATGGCTTAATGTCCTGCTGTCGCTCTGGGTCCTTGGGAGGCCAGAGTGCTCTCCCGTATCACTGCTGGGTCTCCATGGATGTGGAAACCAGAGGCCAATCCCTCACTCAGTTCCTTTCTTCTTTTTTTTTCCGATCTCTCTCTTTTTCTGTTGCTCTGTACTCACCACGGAGCTTGAACTCACGACCCTGAGATCAAGAGTCCCGGGCTCTTCCAACTGAGCCAGCCAGGCAGCTCTCTCAGTTCTTCATGTGAAACTTCCATTTCACTCCAGGGCATGTAAACATTATCCCAAACGAGCCATCTCTGGCCCATCTCTGGCCGTGGATCCCTGTCTCCCTGCTGCCGCCTGTTCCTTCTTTTCCTCCTCTTCCTTCTCTCTGATTCCATTTTACATGAAGCGTAAGAACAATAGCCAACACACGACTTCAGGTACCGTTGAATCCTCAACACCCCACTTTACAGATGAGAAAACCAGTAGAGACAAGTCACTTACCGAGGTCCCTCCGCTGGTTAGCGTCAGAGCTAGGATGTGATTCTGGGTGCTTTGATCCTCTGAGCTGCACACTTGGGACAGGAGGGAGGGACACCCTCACGAGCCTCTGACTCTGGCTCCCACTTCTCTGGACGTGCCTGCAGCCCCCTCTTCTCCCAATCCCTCCGCTCTCTCTCTCCTCCCTACGCCCCACCCACATCCTTGCCTTCTCCCCACTTCTCCCTCCAAATCCTTGTTTAAGGATGGACACTCAGGGTGTTTACACTTGGGCCTGGGCTGATGCCAGAGACCAGCAGGACTCACGCAGGGCATCCCCCTGCCCGAGGACTCCGTTTTCTCAGCTGAGGTCTGCAGGCCCCAGGTTTCTCTGGGCGCCACTGGGAGGCTGTACGGTGGAGATGGCCGGGGGGGGGGGGGACACTTTTGGCTCTGGCACCAGAGAGCAAGGGTACACCCTATTTGGGGTGAGGGTAGGGGTGTCGGGGAGGGCAGACAGAGGGAAACAGGTGCTGGTGTGTTGACCTCTGACCCCTTAGTCTAGGACCCTCGGGAGTTTTCCTGAGAATGCTCACAAAAGGCAGAAACGGGGCAACGGAACCAGAGGTGGAAGCGTCCAGACAGTCGTGGATGATACAGGTTATTCTCCAACCTTCCTCCTTCCCCTTGTCCTACCCATACCTCCAGGTGAGCAAAGACCTAAGCTCCCTCACGTGACCCCACATTCCACCACACCCAGAAGAGATCAGAGACTCCCAGAGGGTGCCGCAGCCCACGCCAGCTCTCCCTAGGGTGCAGGGTTCTGCCCCTGGCGGAGCCCAGAAAAGGAGGGTAGGGTGTTCAGCACCCTTCCCCCAGGTGTCCCTTTGTCCAATTTGGTGGCCATGGTAGAAGGACCTCTCTCCTGGCAGAGTGCTCTCCACCCACCACCTGCCTGCGGTCTTTAGGGCCCCCAATTCCAGCCGGCCCGGGCCCTAGGGTCACAGCCTTGCTCACAGATCCCTGAAGGCATCTGCCAGGGCCCATCAGGCTCCTGCCTCAGGACGGCACGGGCTTCAGGCAGCCGTTGCCGTGTGGTGACAGGGAAGACGGGGGTATGGATGGCGTAGACAGATGCTATCCCAGAGCACCAGGTCAGACGTCACCAGCACTCCATGAGAGTGTCCAGGTGGTTGGGGAAGCGGCAGAGGAAGAAAGAGGCCTCCAGCGTAGGGACACAGTGGGCCACGCCCCTGCCACTCTGCCGTTGCCCAGCGACAGCCGCAGCAGGTGGTAGCCAGGGGACCCGGGGACCACGAAAGCCAGCGCCCCCGGCCAGTACCTGCCGTGGCAGTGCAGCAGACAGACGGGTGCCCCACACCTCACCCTCGGCCCCAAAACAGTCGTGGGCACCGTCACCGGGACGGCCACCATCCACACCGCCAGGGTGGCCGTGCAGGGCCAGGAAAGCGAGAGGCGGGTGCCTGGTCCGGCAGCCACGGCCACCATGCGCCGGGGGTGAGGGGGACGCTGGCGCAGACGTGGAGGACAGTGGCCTTCGGGGCCATCTTGCAGAGGGCACTTCGGGCCGGCGGAAGTCCAGGGCGGACTCAGGTGCCCAGAAGGGGAGAGTGAGGGCGGCCCCAGGCCTGCCAGGGCCAAGTTGAAGACAAAAGTGTCGGAAGGGGGCCGGGGGCTCGCCAGGCACAGCTCCCAGCACCCACAGCACCACCAGGTTTCCCTGCAAGCCGGCCGCCCCCACAGACCCATGGGTCGGGCCGACCGTGACCCTCAGGGCTAGGAACTGGCCTCGGGGCAGCGGGGCCCGAGCCGCTGGGGTGCAGGCGCCTCCCTCAGGGCCTGAGCGGCCGCGAGCCACGCCCCCGCCACGCCCCCGCCACGCCCCGAAGGGACAGGCTGCGCCCCACCCTCCGCCGGTCTTGGAGGGGCCCCCGGATGGGAGCGCCGGCCGCCCCAAGGGGCAGGTGCGCGGGCCGATGTGCACCTGTGAGCGGTAAGGGCTCTACCGGGGAGAGGAGGGGGGACAAGGGGGAGTCAGCCACTGGGGAGGGCAGACCCAAGCCTCCGCGCAGGGCGAGGGCCAGGGGTACCCCGTCTGAGGGATGACAGGAGCCAAACTTGGAGCCCCCTCCTTTCCTGACCTGGCGCGGGGACCCCCTTCTCTGCAGAAAGTGCTGTCTTGGGGCCTGGGGGCAGGGGTGGGGTGGGCACGAGGGCACGGAATCCGGATGGTTCTGGAGTTCCAGGTCTGCTCCTCACTGGCTGTGTGACTTGGGTAAGTTACTTCACTCTCCTGAGCCTCCGTTTTCTTGTTAGCATTTTCAGACAGAAGGTTCTGCTCCACAGGACTGGCGTGATTCAATGAGATAACGCATGTCAGGAAGCACTTTGTAGGTTGCTCTTTGTGTGAATGATTATTATTTCAAAGGAAAATCTGAGGGGTTCTGCTGGAAAGGAGCGGGGTACAGCACAGCTATCTGTTGTCACCATGCCCAGGGAAGAGTGCCAACTAAAACACGGGTCGGAATTCATTGCAGCAAGTGACCTTGAGGCTAAGGGCTGGGAGAGAAAGTGGGGGAGTCACAGCTTCCTGTTCATCGCCCCCTCCCGGAGCACAGCCTGTGGGGACCTGAGTGGCCCGCCCTCAGTGCTGCTCCTGAGTCTGAAGCTGTCCTGCCAGCCTGTCACCCCCTGCCGTTTCACCCTTTCCTGCTCTAGTCTGTGGAATCAGAGGCCGGCGGGACCCCCACCCCCTCCTCCAATCCCCGAGCCCATGTCAGAGACGCGTGGGTCCTGAGATACACCCCCACCCACACCTCATCCTGTCTCCCCATGATCTCAGTCCTAACTGGTAAAAATGCCTCACTGGGTCTTCCCCTTTTGTGCCCATACCCGTATCCTTTGCAAAATGTGCTGTGATGGGGAAAAAGAGAAGGTGGGAGGTGGGTAGATAAGAGAGGGCTTTCTTTCAGGCGTTCCAGAACATTCAACACCTTCCTGCCCTCTGCCAGCTAATTAAGATGCTTGAACTCCAATTCCCTTGGAGTGCTGGGGAGGAGAAGGGCCCTTCTGGAACACCAATCAGCAGTGGGTGTGATGAACCTCCAGGAGAGACCCAGACTGGGCGCCAGCCTGTTTGGGTCATTCAGCAAGGGGTGGGTATGGAGTGGGTGGCAGAAGGGACATACCGAGCCCAAGTTCAGGTGAGCCCCACAGGCCACCTGCTGGCCTTAGGGACTGTTCCCGGGTGCCTCTGTGCCAGTCCCTCTCTGTGTCAGGGCCATGTTTATTCTTCCAGCCACCCAGCAGCACGATGACTGGCCGTGAACTGGTCAGTGCATTGGACTTCTTTTTCTCTTTGATGGAGAACAGAAGTGGGTCAGAATTCCAGGGTTCTGCTACCCATTTTTAAAAATATTTTTGTTATTTTTAAGATTTTATTTCTTTTTGAGAGAGAGACTGCGAGAACAGGGGAGGGACAGAGAGAGAGAGAGACCGAGGGTCCCAAGCAGGCTCCACGCCGTCAGCACAGAGCCCCACGTGGGGTTCAAACTCATGAACCGCGAGATCATGACCTGAGCCGAAGTCTGAGGCTTAACCGACTGAGCCACCCAGGCGTCCCTGAAATATCTGGTCCTCTGATCGTTTGTCCTTTATTCATTTCTAATCTGAGTCCTTTCCTTGTTCTGACACTAGCAGCACCCGTGGTCACAAAGAGAGGTGACGCCACCAGCTGGCTCATCTTAGAACTTCACTTTGGATCCTTTTATTTTTTTATTTTGTTAGTTCGTGTGTTCATTCATTCATTCATTCACTGTCCACAGCGTTTCTTGAACCCTTATTATGTGTCAGGCTCTATGCTAGATGCAGGGGAGACAAAAAAAAGAAATATATGGTCTTCTCATATACTTTCTGAGATGGTTGGGATCGCTAAGATCATCTAATTCAACTTCTCTTTTAATAAGGAGAGAAAGTCGGTTAAGCATCCGACTCTTGATCTCGGCTTAGGTCCTGATCTCACCGTTCCTGAGTCTGAGCCCTGAGTCAGGCTCTGCGCTGACAGAGGCCTGCTTGGGATTCTCTCTCCCTGTCTTTCTCTTCCCTTCCCCGCTCTCACTCTCTCTTTCTCAAAATAAATAAACATTACTTGTTTTTTAATGTTTACGTAGTTTTGAGAGAGAGAGAGACACACACAGAGTGTGAGTAGGTGAGGGGGCAGAGAGAGGGAGACACAGAATCCGAATCAGGCTCCGGGCTCTGAGCTGTCAGCACAGAGCCCGATGCGAGGCTTGAACTCACAAACCGCGAGATCCTGACCTGAGTCGAAGTCGGACGCTCAACCGACTGAGCCACCAGGTACCTCACAAAATAAATAAACATTTAAAAAACAGTAAGGAGAGAAAGTGAGTTGCCCAAGGCCACCAGAGAAGTCGTGGCAGAGTCAGGACGTGAGAGGAAAGTCTCTTGACTTCTAGAATCTAGCGCTCTCCAAGACATCACGAAACCCTTTAGGCATTTCTTTCCCCCTATAATCTCTACCCCCTTCTGCAGGGCCCCAAGCGCCAGTCCCTGCCCTTGGGACACTCCTAGTCTTCAAGGGAGACAGCGCCAGGATGTGGACGGATGGACAATAGCCAGCTCCTCTCCAGACGGTCTTTGTACACAACCGCCAGGAGACAGGAGGACCCGGATCCCATGAAAGGATTTCGTTATTCCTCGCGTTCCTATTGTCCTCTGAAGCCAGGCTTTACCAGCCGGTTTTCTATCTCAGTTGGAGTCCCAGGACATGCAGTGGTAGATTATGGCATCTGCCTTACATAAGAAGGACTTCTAGGGACTGGGCCTGCCCCTCAGTCACCAGCTTTAGCCCACACGTCTCTCCAGCCCCACACCCCTGCGCGTGCACTCCCAAATCTTGGTAAAGGGGAACGGGAGGCAGGAGGGACAGAACTACTCCCCACCGCCCAGGCCCCCAGAGCAGGAGAAGGGAGCTTTGCATTTGCACTTGTGGTAGAGACAGATGTTCCCAGATGCTCCGGGGATGACAGATGGTAGGAGCAGGACACCTGACCCTAATCCAGACCCTCCCCCCTCACGCCACCCCCCGCCAACCACCTTGCCACACCTCCCCACGTCTGCAGAGACTCACTGCAGTTTCAGTAAGGGGCACGGGAAGCTTCAAGGTTCGTGGGCAAGTTCCAGATCAATCTCTCTCTCTCAACTTTATATTTGGGAATAGTCTTAGACTTACAGAAAAATTGCAAAGGCAGAGATAGAGATCTGTCTTTCATTGTCCACATTAAAATGAAACTGGCAGAGCATCAAAAATAAAAATAAAAATCTTAGGGATAAATTTGACTAAAGACGTGCAATCCTGGTACACTGAAAACTACGAAATGCTGCCATGAGAAATTAAAGAAGACCTAAATAGGGGTGTCTGGCTGGCTCAGTTGGTAGAGCAGTTGACTCTTGATCATGAGTCATGAGTTTGAGCCCCACTTTGGGTGCAGAGATTACTTAAGGAAAAGGAAGGAAGGAAGGAAGGAAGGGAGGAAGGGAGGAAGGGAGACCTAAATAAATGGAGCGGTATAAATGAGTTCATGTGCTGCAAGACTCAACGAGATATCACTTCTCCTTATAATTGGTATGTAGATTTAATGCAAGTCTAATAAAAACTCTAGCAGGCCTTTTTAAAAATAGAAATTGACAAGCAGATTCAGAAATTCATATGGAAACACAAAGAGCCAAACGATTTTGTAGAATCGCCAAAACAATTTTGCAAAAAGGTAAAGTTGGTCTACTCAAACTATAGCAACAGGGGCGCCTGGGTGGCGCAGTCGGTTAAGCGTCCGACTTCAGCCAGGTCACGATCTCGCGGTCCGTGAGTTCGAGCCCCGCGTCGGGCTCTGGGCTGATGGCTCAGAGCCTGGAGCCTGTTTCTGATTCTGTGTCTCCCTCTCTCTCTGCCCCTCCCCCATTCATGCTCTGTCTCTCTCTGTCCCAAAAATAAATAAATGTTCAAACCAAAACAAAACAAAACAAAACAAACAAACAAAAAAAACTATAGCAACAGTAGTCAAGACGGTGTGGTACCAGCAAAAGGACAAACATCAGTGCAGCAGAACTGGAAGTCCTGAAATAGACCCACACGCTTATGGCCAGTTGGATTTTGACAAAGGTGCAAAGAAAAGTCATTGAAGAATGCACAGTCTTTTCAACAAATGGTTATGTAACAGTTGAATATCCACATTAAAAAAAAGAGCGTGCACAAGAGACCTCCAATCCCTACCTCACACCATGCACGGAAATGAACTCAGAGGGTCATAGATCCAAATGTAAAACCTGAAACCCCAAAACTTCTACCAGAAAACAAAGGAGAAAATTTGTGGCCTTAGGTCGGGCAAAGATTTCTAAGGTACATCAAAAACATAATCTACAAAAGCAAAAACTGATAAATTGGACTTCATCGAAATTAAGAACTTCTGCTCTTTGAGAAACACTGTGAAGGAAATGAAAAGACAAGCCACAGACTGAAAGAAAACATTTGCAGACCAGAGATCTCATAAAGGATGTATCTAGAATACCTAAAGAGCTCTTGGGGCCAAGCCCGGGTGGCTTAGTAGGTTAAGCGGCTGACTTTGGCTCAGGTCGTGATCTCATGGTTTGTGCTGTCAGCACAGAGCCTGCTTTAGGTCCCTGTCCCCATTTCTCTCTGCCTCTCCCCTTCCCCCCTTTCTCTCACAGATAAAAAAATAAACATTAAAAAATTTCAATAATAAGAAAACAACTTTATTTTTCAAATGGGCAAAGGATTTGAGCAGATACTTCATCAGAGATGATGTGGGGATACCAAAGAGGCACCGAGAAGATGCTGGACAGCATCGGCCATTAGGGAAATGCAAACTCAAACCACGATGAGCTATAACACATCCCTGGGAGGATGTCTAAGATGAAAAACTGCCCACAGCAAGTGCTAGCAAGGAAGTGGCGGGAACGTAAAATGATATAATCACTTCGCAAAACAACTCAAGGGTTTCTTGGGGCGTCTGGGTGGCTCAGTTGGTTGAGCGTCCCACTTCGGCTCGGGTCACGATCTTGTGGTTCGTGAGTTCGAGCCCAAACCAAGTCGGTGTTTTCTTAAAAAGTTAAACATATGCTTCATATGTCCTAGGCATCCCGCTCCCAGGCACTTACGCTGAGAAATCAGGGTATCCGTTCACATGAAGACTTGTACACCAACGTTCACAGGCACTTCATTTGACGTAGCTTCACGCGGACAAGTCAAATGGATGAGCTGCTTACGCATCAGGTGAATGGGAAGCCAATAGTGGTAAGTTCGTACAGTGGGGTGCCAGCCAACACCGAAGCAGGGTGCGTCCTTGTGCGCAAGGACAGCACGGAGGAAAGAGTCCTGGTGGCCGCCAGGCCAGGGCTGCGGTCCCTCCCGGCATCTCCACTCGCTCAGCACCACTGCCCCGCCCACCCCGCCACCAGGTCCTGCCCGCGCAGCCTCCAGGCTTTGCAGTGTGTTCCTCCTCATGGTGCAGACTCCACTTGCTCTGGGCGAGGCTCGCCCTCGTGTCCCCCCTGGGCTGCCCAGGGGCTCTGAGTACCTGCACCCCCCTCTCAGATCCGCCCCATGGGTCACTCCCTTCCTCCGGGGTTTTCCGCAGGCCTCCTTTACTGCAAAGAACAGAGACTGCCCTGAGCTGCCTCCAGTGATGAAACACGTTCAAGGGGAGGGATGATGTCAGTTATGCCAGGATGCTTGAAAACCCTCACCCTTGCCCCACCCGTCCTCACCTCTGCTTTCCTTCCTTTGCTGCAGCAGGCAGCACGGAAGAGTAGAGCCAGGGGCGCCCAGCGGGCTCAGGGTACAGCATGCGGCACTTAACCTCAGGGTAGTGAGTTCGAGCCCCGTGCTCCTCATGGAGCCCAGTTAAAATTAAAAAAGAAAGAGTTGGTCCAGAGGTGCGATTTTAGAGTTTGAGCGGACCCGACTGGACTCAGGGGAAATAACGGGAAGACGCCACGGCCCTCAGGAAGCAATGTTTATTCTTTCACTTTTCATGTGGTTCCTGCTGCCCGCATCTCTGCACGGACCAGTTCCTCTGCCTGGTCACAGCCCAACGCAGTCCCCTGCGCCCTGACACAGCACAAGTGACAACCTTTCACAACCACAGTTCTCTGGGTCCAAAAATCCTCGGGAAAGACTGTCTTCTCTTTCCTTATTAAAAAAAAAAAAAAAATTTTAGGGGCACCTGGGTGGCTCAGTGGGTTGAGCCTCGGACTTTGGCTCAGGTCACGACCTCGCGGTTCATGGGTTGAGCCCCGCGTCGGGCTCTGTGCCTACAGCTCAGAGCCTGGAGCCTGCTTCGGATTCTGGGTCTCCCTCTCTCTCTGCCCCTCCCGCGCTTACACCTTGTCTCTCTCTCTCTCATAAATAGACATTAAAATTAAAAAAAAACAAAACAATTTTTAAGGGGCGCCTGGGTGGCTCAGTCGGTTGAGCACGTCTGACTTCCACTCAGGTCATGATCTCACGGCTTCGTGAGTTCAAGTCCTGCATTGGGCTTCATGCTGATGGTGCAGAGCCTGCTTGGGATTCTCTCTCTCTCCCTCTCTCTCTGCCCCTCCCCCGCTCACACCTTGTCTCTCTCTCTCTCTCTCTCATAAATAAATAAACTTCGGAAAATTAAAAAAAAAAAAGAGCTTTTAAAAAAAGTTTATTTATTTATTGAGAGAGAGTGCACTCTGCCAGCGCAGAGCCTGATGCGGGTGAGATTGTGACCCAAGCCAAGATCAAGAGTTGGAAGCCTAGGGGCGCCTGGGTGGCGCAGTCGGTTAAGCGTCCGACTTCAGCCAGGTCACGATCTCGCGGTCCGTGAGTTCGAGCCCCGCGTCGGGCTCTGGGCTGATGGCTCAGAGCCTGGAGCCTGTTTCTGATTCTGTGTCTCCCTCTCTCTCTGCCCCTCCCCCATTCATGCTCTGTCTCTCTCTCTGTCCCAAAAAATAAATAAATGTTGAAAAAAAAATTAAAAAAAAAAAAAGAGTTGGAAGCCTAACCAGCTAAGCCACCCAAGTGCCCCCCTCCCCCCCACTAAACCAAGAATGTTCTTTAAAAACAAGAGTATTCTTATGTAACCTCAGTAGGATGATCAAAATCAACAAAGTAACAATGCTACAATATTATCTAGTCTAGAAACCTCACTGAGATGCTGCTAAACGTCCCCTGTAACATCTTTTATAACAAAAGAAATCTCAGACGTGAGTAACATTCAGTTCTCATCTCCTTGCAGTCGCCTTGAATCGGGAACAGTTCCTTAGGTTTTGTATTTCATGACATTTTTAAATGTTACATATTTTTAAAGAGTAAAAGTTATTTGTGTAACATCCCTTGGTTCGGGTTTGTCTGATATTTCCCACGATTAGGCTCATGTATTTTTAAGGAGTAAAGTTTAGTTGTATAACGTTTCTCAACTTGGGTTTGTCTACTATTTCCTTATGCTTGGACTTGGGCTATAACATTTTTGGCACTGTGTTCATTTAAGAGTATCCCTCAGGAAGGTGCGTGCCACCTGTCGCTGGTGACGGAAGTTAACATCTTCCATCACCGAGTTAAGGTGGTATCTGTGAGGTTTCTCCACTAGGAAGGTACCATTCTCCCCCTACCTTTTTTTAAAGTTTATTTATTTATTTTGAGAGAAAGAGAGAAAGAGAAAGGGAGAGAGAGAGAGCAGGGGAAGGGCAGAGAGAGAGGGAGACAGAGAGTTCTAGGCAGGCTCCAGGCTCCGAGCTGTCAGTACAGAGCCCAGTGCGGGGCTCGAACTCGCAAACCGGAACATCAGGATCTGAGGCGACACCAAGACTGGGATGCTTGACGGACTGAGCCACCCAGGTGCCCCCGCGTTCTTCCTTTTGTGACTAATAAATAAATGTCTTGTGAGGAGCTGCTCTGCGACCATGTGACTGTCCCGTTACTCCTCTTTGACCCACTATCTTTAGGATCCATTGCTGATTCCTGCCTGCATCACTTATCACTAAAATAGCTGCCAAACGGTGGTTTTGAGGATGTTAAAGCCATAGCCTTTTCCTGACAGGCGTTATTTCTCTAGGACACTTAGTCCTGTAAGACTTTGTGGCCCAGCAGGAATGCACACCAGAATTTTGCCCATCCCCCGCTCTGCGGCTCAGGACTCTGAGGAGACCTGCATCTGAGAAGGACCCTTATAGATTACGGATCACCTCCAAGCCCACTGGTTGTAACCCTGGGAAAGGTCACGATCTGGTGGGGCAGTGCTGCGCTGAGGTGTGTGTGATAAGCCGAGATGTCAGGGGTTTCCCCGCTTCCTCGGGCTCCCCCAGAAATCCACACTCGGTGGTCAGGAGCCTCGTTGTGGCCAATCAGTGCGTTAGCTTCAGTCACAAATACTTAGTATGGCAAGGAATTCGGTGTGGACTAGAATTTGACGAGAAAAGGATTAATTTCCCTGGATCTGACCGTAAGTACTTTCAGAAGACAGGAAGAAAGAGTTTTCTCTAACGGGATCACATAACTGCAACTTTTTCTCCCTGTGCCTTTTTAGCAGAGGACAAAATGTTGATCTCTTTTGGGACTGCTTTCCTTGAGGCTCTGAGGAACCATCAATACACTTTACTAACCTCCTGTTTTGCTAAGGGGACCTCCAGAGCCTGACCCGGTCTCCCAGCTGGGCCTTGTCGCAGCTGACTTCGCAGTGGGAAGGGCTCACCCACTCCCGACGGCTCCACAGTCCCACCGAGGGGCGATTTACCCACATCCTTTCTGGTGGGGCGTGCGCCAGAGGCTCCCTGAGGCCAGCTCAGGTGAGCAGCGGCGAGGGGACCCTGTAGTACTTTAAGCTACACTGGGGGAAACCTCTCAACGGTCAAGGACACAGCACTAAGTACAGGCAGGCCTCACCGAGGCTAGATCTGGGGCTCTACAAGCCGCCTCTTTTTTTTTTTTTTTTTTTTTAAACAACGTTTTATTATTTTTTATTTTTTAAAATTTATTTTGAGAAAGTGAGAGCGAGTGAGTGAGCAGAAGGGCAGAGAGAGAGAGAGAGAGAGAGAGAGAGGGAATCCCAAGCAGGCTCTGCACTGTCAGCACAGAGCCTGATGCAGGGCTCGAACCCACAAATCACAAGATCATGACCTGAGCCAAAGCCAAGAGTCAGATGCTCAACCCACTGAGCCACCCAGGTGCCCCAAACCACCTCCTTTTGAACAGCTGTTCCATTCTTCTCTTTCTTGATGGATTTCCCTTGTAAGAAGGTGACAAAAATTACAAAGCTATTTTTAGAAGTGCCAGAAGAATTCCTCAATTGGAAATCCTTTTGTTTGGAGAAATTACTCCAAGTGTCGGAGGTAGAAGGTGGTGCCCCAAAGGCCAGGGGTGCACGTGCTGGAGAGCTGGTGCAAGCCCACCATCATTCTTTCCTCCTTCCTGCTGCGGCCGAGGACCGGGCCCAGACTGCGAAATCCAGTTTGGCATCTTCCAAGTTTGGGCTGATCTACCTGCCCTGGACACAGGAAGGGGTCGGGGGCACCTGGGTGACTCAGCCGGTTAGGTGTACGACTTCGGCTCGGGTCATAATCATGTGGTTCGTGAGTTCAAGCCCCGCGTCGGGCTCTGTGCCGACAGCTCGGAGCCTGCAGCCTGCAGCCTGCTTCGGATTGTGTCTCCTTCTCTCTCTGCCCCTCCCCCACTCACACTGTCTCTCTCTCTCTCTCAAAAATAAATAAAATGTAAAAAAAAAATTTTCCAAGGAAAGACAGAAGTGGTGACTATCCATTCTAAATGAATGGATAAACTGGCCTATCCATACAATGGAATATTATTTGGCCGTAATAAGGAATGAGGCACTGACACACGCTACCACATGCACGAACCTTGAAAACAAGATGCTAAGTGAAAGAAATCAGACACTAAAGGTCACATATTCTATGGTTCCATTGTGTGAAATGTTCAGAATAGGCAATTCCAGAGAGACAGAAAGTAGATTCGTGGTTGCCTTAGCAAGGGAAAATGGGACGTGTCTGATAATGGGTGCAGGGTTTCTTTTGGGGTGATGAAAACAGTCTGGAATGAGATAGTGGTGATGGTTGCACAACTTTGTGAATTGAGCGCATAGAGTACCCTTTTATTTTTATTTAATGTTTAAGTAGGCTCCGCGATCAGATCAAGGAGGGGCTTGAACTCACCACTGGGAGATGGAGAGTCACATGCTCCACCCAAGGGCCAGCCAGGCCCCTCCCCCCCAGTACCCTTTAGAAAAGGGTAATACGATTCACAAATCACAAATTTTTTTAAATGTAAAAAAATAATGTAATTTCAATCAGACTCCCAACAACATTGTGTTTTGGGGAAAAGGGGCAACAGGAAAACGATGGTGTTTAATCTGAAATTCTTTGGAAAAATACACCTGTCAGAATGGGCCATGAAATGTAGATGAAAATCGGTTTGCCCTAACAGATTAAAATTGAAATAGAATTACCCAATAAAAACACCGTAGCAAAGGAACGGATCAACGCAAAAGAACGAAGAAACATAATAGCGTATATATAAAATTTCACACACGATAAACGTGGTGTTTGGATGGAAGGGGCATTTATTAAATGCTGAAGGGAAAATACTACGAGTTTGGCTTTCAAATTAACTTGTATTTTATTAATCCTACTGTTGGGGCGCCTGGGTGGCTCAGTCGGTTAAGCGTCCGACTTCAGCTCGGGTCACGATCTCGCGGTCCGTGAGTTCGAGCCCCGCGTTGGGCTCTGGGCTGATGGCTCAGAGCCTGGAGCCTGCTTCCAATTCTGTGTCTCCCTCTCTCTCTGCCCCTCCCCCATTCATGCTCTGTTTCTCTCTGTCTCAAAAATCAATAAAAACGTTAAAAAAATTAAAAAAAAAAAAAAAAAAAAAAAAAAAAAAAAAAAAAAAAGCTGTTTAATCCTACTGTTAATACCCAGAGTTCAAGAGACCCCCAAAAAACGAACCACCAGAGTCCAGAGCCAAAGCCAAGCGGCAAGGGTCGTTTATTGCAGGTTCGAACCCGGTCCTCCGTGCACTCGTTGCCGGTGACGCTAAGAGGCCCCGAGTGAGGTTTTTACAGCCCTTTTATAGACAGGTACAAACAAGTCACGGGGAAATCAGGGATTTTTCACAGTTACAGAGCTGCAATTGGTTGATATTTAAATTTGAACACTTAGCAGAATTCGATTGGTTCCCGCCTTTAGGTCAAACCACAACTGGGGGTATGGGTATCTCAATGATTGGTCAGGAATACGCGGGCGCGCCAAGCAATTGTACAGAAGTGGAACAAGCTGGTTAAGTTTCAGTCTGCTCAGGCCTCTCATTCCCCCCTTTCTCAAGTACCTGAGGAACCAATCTTGGGTCCTACAGTGTTACCTAATCAAGCTCGCTCTCCATGTCTAGGAGCTGATACTGTGGCCTAAGGACCATAATCTGAATGGTGTTTAGTCTGTCCCTGATAAAGTTCATTATTTTGTTGATTATAATAGGGCCGAAGGTAAAAAGGAGGAGGAGGCATAGTAGGGGGCCCAAAAAGGGAAGAAGGTAGGGGAGAAACCCGTGGAGTCCTGACCACAGTGGGTTTTCGGCTAGTTCTTTTCGTCGGCGTGCGAGGTCCTCTTGGAGCTGTTTAATTTTGGTCCGAACTATTCCTGATTTATTGGCATAAAAGCAACATTCTTCTTGTAGGGCTAAGCAGATGCCGCCTTGTTCTGCGGTTAGCAGATTCGACCCTCTTCTATTCTGTAACACCACTTCTGCTAGGGAATCTAGCTGATCTTGCAGATCCTGGATTGTCCCTGACAAGGCTTCGACATCGTCAATTAGTTGACGAGAGAGTCGCAGATAGGAGTGTATGGAGACTCCTAATCCTGCTGTCCCGGTAGTTAATGCGCCTGTAATTCCTAGGCCTACCAGGAGGGGGATAACAGCCACAGCTCGTTTGGATCTGCCAGTTACAAAGTCCAGACTAGGGATGGGCATGGGGGTTTTTCCTGGGACTAAGTCGATATCTGGTAGCAGGGTGGCCAGGATGCATACTCCAGTGCAATTGTGGGGAAGATAGGTGTAGGCTAGGTTATTTCCGCAGACGAAAACAGTGGTGTTGGTACTACGGAAGGAGGAGTTGATAGTGATGTACTGGTGGCATTGGGCAAGAGATATGATCCCTACATCTATGCTGTTATTCTGGGAGGCAAGATTATTTATAAAGCAAGAGGCATCGAACGGGCTAATGAATTGAACGGGGAAGGGGTCAGGTAGGGAAGAAGGAAAGCAGTCATTGGTTATGCTGATATCAACTTCAGTGGGGATGGCGATGGGTCGGGGAGTTTGCTGGGGTAGGCAAAGCCAACAATCTTGGGCTAGAGTCGGGTTAGAGATGTTTAAGAGTAAGAAAGTGGTTTCTAGGATAGACATTGTCTGAGGGTCTAACTCGTAAGGGCTGTGCCTAGGGAGAACTAGGGGGTGGAATTAAGCCGTGGATACAGATGTTCTGCGAGGTCCTTAAGCCTCGTTTGCGTTTCCATCTGTCTGACAGCGTCTTGGGGTCCTCCACCGCCAGACACATGTATGGGGGTTCGGGGGTTCCAGCAGACGGCGGCTCCAACTGAGCCAGAGCAGCCAGCTTGAAGTTGCGTATTGTTATCACTGGCTATCGCTGCCCTGTTACTCTGTAGGATGGCCGTAAAGTAGGCAGGGGAGTTGTCTGGCCCTATACATCGCTGATAGGAGTCATAACAAGAGCTGTGCACCGACTCCTGGAAAGTGGAGCAAGGGCATTTTGTCATGGGGGGCAGGGGCTTGGGTTTGTCAACACATAACCACTGCTGTTGCTGCAGTCCTGTGGTGTCATAGGTCTGGGTTAAGTAAGCAGTTGTGGTCCCACAGTCTTGGGTTTGAGTGTAGCTTCGCTGTAGACCCCCTCTTCCTACAGAGCTGGCTACTATTCTTTTACTGTGTGGCAGGGCAATGGTGCTAACCACGCCACCTCTGCAATCACAGGGCCTTCCATACAGAGCTTGTAATAATCTCTGTTTGTCAACGGGGGTATTTAGTTCTCCCTCCAGGAGTTTGAGGTTGAGGGCTAGTAGGACAAGGGTCACTATCCTGAACGTGTTTAGGGGAGGCACGGCGCAAGGTTAGTTTGAGGGGGTTTTTCTTACTCTGGTCTACAGTCCAAGTAGTATTTCTATCAGTGTGTCCCACTAGGTCAGACAGGCTTAATGGTGTGGTGAATCCAGGTAGGGAGGTTATCTACCTTGATGGCGGTGGGAGTTGTCAGGATGATTTGGTAAGGTCCCTTCCATCTGGGTTCAAGGTTCTCCTGCCGGTGTCGCCTGACGAGGACCCAGTCTCCTGGACGATACTGATGGGGAGTGGGTGGGGGCCCCGTCTCACATCGTTCTCTTAGTTTAGGCCACACGGCCTCATGAACGCGCTGTAGAGCCCTGAGACAAGACAAGAGGCTGTTATCTTGGTCTAATTGAATGAGCTTTGACTTAAGATTAGGTATGATAGGTGTGGGTTGGCCAAACGTGATTTCATAGGGTGTAAGATTAGGTATGATAGGTGTGGGTTGGCCAAACGTGATTTCATAGGGTGTAAGGCCCAACTTGTCCGGGGAGTTGCGAACCCTGTACAGAGCGTAGGGGAGTAATTCTACCCAATTAGCGCCAGTCTCCATAGTCAATTTAGTAAGGGTCTCTTTTAATGTTCTATTCATTCTTTCTACTTGTCCTGAGCTTTGGGGCCGGTAGGCACAATGTAATTTCCAATCTGCCCCAAGTACGGAAGCCAATCCCTGACTTACCTTAGAGACGAATGCAGGTCCATTGTCTGACCCTATCATTACTGGAAAACCATACCTGGGCAGGATTTCTTCGGGGGCCTCGGGGTCCATGGGGGTGTACTGCCTAAAGGCTTCCATTAATCTTTCTAAAAAGGTGGCAGGGCTCTCTGTCTTACCTTGTACGACCGAGTACACTTTGGCCAAATTGGTGGGCTTGTGTGCTGCAGCCCGGAGACCCGCCATTAGAGTCTGGCGATAAATGGGCAGTCGTCCCCTACCTTCTGCCGAGTTGTAGTCCCAATCAGGCCGAGTCAGGGGAAACGCTGCATTAATGAGGTCAGGGTTAACAGTGGGTCGACCATCTTCCCCGGGGACCACTTCCGCGCTTCAAGTTGAATCCTCTCCCTTTCTTCCGTGGTGAACAGGATTCGCAAAAGCTGTTGGCAGTCATCCCAGGTAGGCTGGTGGGTGAACATTATGCTCTCTAGGAGGGCTATAAGATCTCTAGGGTTATCAGAAAACCGAGCATTTTGGGTTTTCCAATTATAAAGGTCACTGGTGGAGAAGGGCCAATACTGGAGTCGGGGGTTGCCCGTTTCATCGGGGGGTCCTATTTCCTGCAGGGGTAGGGCCACAGTGGAGTCGGGGAGGTGAGAGCTTGGCTCACGCTGGGTGCGCCCTCGAGTTCGGCCGGCTGGCCCTTCGCGGTTGGTTTCATTTTCAATAGGGCTTGGCGAGGCTGCTGCCCCTAGCCTCCCCGGCTCCGGTGCAGCTGCTGCTTCCCGTCCTCCTGGTTCCCCTTTGGGGGCAACCAGCGGGGCGACTGGTGGGGCGGCTGCTGCGGGCAGGGCCTGGGGTGCGAGGGGAGGGGGATGATAGGGTGGAGGGTCCAGGGATAGTAGGTCCTGACTATCAGGCAATATGGGATTTAGGAGCGCTGAGGGGGTTCGCGGCTTGGTTGGGTCAGTGGAGCGGGCCTCGAGAATCTTACAGGACCCTGAGGAAAGGAAGGGAGACATCCAGGGTGGAGGGTTTTCAACAAGATCCTTCCCAGACGAGGATATAGGGAACCTGGTCTGGATGGCCTTCCTTTCCTGGCAGGAGGGTTTTGGCCTTGACCTTAGCAACTATAGGCAAACAAAAAGTGCCCTCGGTAGGCCAGCCCACCCCGAAAGTGGGCCACTCAGACCGGCAGAAAGTGATAAGTCTCGACCGGCGGATGTCCAGGCTTAGGTTATGGCCTCTAGTCTGGACATCCCTGAAATTAGCCAGAAGAAGGGAGAGAGATGTACTCTGGTTCTGTCCCATAGTCTGTATAGGAAGAAATAGATGGGTCAAGTTAGTTTATGTTCCCGGAGTGAGCCGGATATACCTGCAGAGGAGAGGAGACAAGTTAAATCGCAAGCGCGGCGGCAAACAGAAAGTGCCTTGGTGAAGAGACCAGATACAGAACGGGTGTCTGTAACCCGAACAAAGAGTTCCCATGGGCCAAAATGGTGCCCCAGACGGGTGCCAGAGGACGTCTCCTACTGGTCCCGACTGACTGCCCTATAGCGCGTCGGCCAGGGCTGTGTCAGTCTCTGATACAGATCCCGCGGCGGGAGAGCCAGAAACGAACAGACAAACAGGAACGGACAGAGCCGGCTCACTTACCCACCGGTCTCAGAAATGACCCGTTGACTTGGGGTCTGGTGGGTTTGGGGGTATCCCGGACGAGCCCCCAACGTAACGCCCAGAGTTCAAGAGACCCCAAAAAACGAACCACCAGAGTCCAGAGCCAAAGCCAAGCGGCAAGGGTCGTTTATTGCAGGTTCGAACCCGGTCCTCCGTGCACTCGTTGCCGGTGACGCTAAGAGGCCCCGAGTGAGGTTTTTACAGCCCTTTTATAGACAGGTACAAACAAGTCACGGGGAAATCAGGGATTTTTCACAGTTACAGAGCTGCAATTGGTTGATATTTAAATTTGAACACTTAACAGAATTCGATTGGTTCCCGCCTTTAGGTCAAACCACAACTGGGGGTACCAATGATTGGTCAGGAATACGCGGGCGCGCCAAGCAATTGTACAGAATCGGAACAAGCTGCTTAGGCCTCTCGCTACCAGAATATAAATTTATTTGAAACACAGCACTCCATGCTAGTCGTTCAACCTAGAGTCTCCTAGCAGCTTGAAGACCCGCCAAACGCCGTCGGTCCGCGGCGTCCCGGCCCCAACCCCGGCGGGGCGCCCCGGCCCGCCCCCCTTCACCTCCGCCGTCCACGACCCACTTCCAGCCCAACCCCGGCGGTGCGCCCCGCCCGGCGACCCTCACCTCCGGGGTCCACAACCCACTCCCAGCGCCCCCAGACCCCGGCGGAACGCCCCGGCCCGCCCCCTCCCCTCCGCTCCCGCGCCCAGCCGCCGGCGCCCCCTCGCGGCGCGCCCCCGAGGCCCTGCTCTGAAAGCAGTGGTTGGCGTGCAGACGTGAAACAACTAGAGAAATTTCTCACATGACCTTTGGGACGAATCATTTGCCTTTTCCTAAGCAGGTAACTGAGTGAAGCGGGCCAAAGTGGCGGGAAGGCTCTCTCCCTGGCCAGAGGCTGGGCCTCCACACAAACGTGGCTGGACCGGGGGACAAACTGTTTAATTCTCCGACTCTTGCGTATTGTCTTGTGGGCTACCTACTTGCCCACAACAAACATGGATTCTCCTCGCCCCAATTGCGCCTTGATATGCTCTGCGGCAGCCATCTTTCTCCAGGGCAAGCCGAAAGCAGGAAGGGCACACCCTACCTGTCTCGGATAATGCCAGACGCCTTGAAATCAACAAGAGTCCAATTGGAACCGACGCTTTCACCGGAACGGCTTTTCCCCACGACCGGAAGGGGCTGTGCGTGAGGGCGTTGGGGGCGGAAGTGACGGGAAGGTGGTAGTGGGGTAGTTGGCGGGTGGTTGAGCAGAGCCGGTCGCCATGTCCGCGGGGAGCGCGACACATCCCGGGGCCGGCGGGTAAAGCTTCCTGGGCGAGGGCATCGCGGCTCGCACGGGGCAGAGGAGAGACGGAGGGACCGTTGGGAGCTGCGTATGGGTGTGGGGGGGGAGGCGTTGAAGTGGGAAGTGTACGTATTGGAGGGTTGGGCTTTTGGGGAGAAAGACGGTGAGCAGGCCTTGGGGCCCCCGAAAAAGGCCGGCAGGGAGCAGAGGGAGACGGAAAGCAGGGACTTTTCGGAAGGACTGGCCAAGAGGAGGGGCAAAACGGGGGCATGTGGGACAGAGTGGAGTTTTCTCAGAGGGGTGATGGAGTAGAAAAGAAGTAGATTCTGGAGTAGGGTCGAAATTAGTGAGGAAATACTGCAGTAATTGTATAAAGAGAGGTGGTCATTTTAATATTGATAAGAGACTTGAGGGTGTAAAGAGGGCACGATAGACGGCAAATGGGGTGCTAAAGCGTAGTAAGGGGAAGAATAACAGGAATAAAGCTTTGGGGCCCAATATTTTCCTCTTTTTCCCGGTAGGCGCCGCAGCAAATGGGACCAACCAGCGCCAGCCCCCCTTCTCTTCCTCCCGCCGACGGCCCCAGGTGGGGAGGTTACCAGCAGTGGGGGAAGCCCTGGGGGCTCCACAGCTGCTCCCTCTGGAGCCTTGGATGCTGCTGCTGCTGTGGCTGCCAAGATCAATGCCATGCTCATGGCCAAAGGGAAGCTGAAACCAACGCAGAATGCCGCCGAGAAGGTATTTGAAGTTGAAGGGACTCTGCTAATTGCGATGTTAATAAGGGTTGTTTTGTAGTTGTGCGATCCAAGAATCCTGTGTGTAGAGGAGAAAACCCAGACCCAGTAATTTAAGGATCACTTAGTTTTGGAACATATCAGATGATATTTTGTCATTTGTTTTTATGAGGCAGCTTTGGTTGGTTTGACTACATTTACGGATCAAATAGCTCATCTTGTCTTTGTTCTTAGTTCGGCCTGCTATCTACATAATCATTTAAAGCAACGATGTAGTATATTTTTCACCACATGTGCATTTTCCCTGAAGTCACATGAGAAAGTCCAGGTAAATCAGTGAGCTTTAAAATGTCTCTAGTCAACTCTGCTCAAAAATACATTTATAAAATGCCCTTTATAATTAGAATCTAATGAACGTCTACAGTGTAATTAAACATGAAATAAAGTGAACCGTTTATATGTTGGTTGGTTTGCTGTTTTCATACAAATTGGTCATTTTATAGAATTTGGTCGTTTTATAGAATTTGTGGTATAACTAAAATCTCACCACTAGACTGGATCTGAACTTTGAAGTCTTTAACTTATCCTGTAATAGGAAACCAGAATCTTCTACAGGACGATGCCTATAGTGGCTGTTTGTAGTGCTAGAATGCATGCTTTGCACTTGAAAGAAATCCTTATAATTTTAAGGGATGGATTACTGTCTCCAGTTTACAGAGGATGGAAATTGGGCGTGCGTGTGAATGTCAAGTTGTGTAATTGTGTAAGATCTGTCATGGTTGGCACACGTGTGACTTCAGAGTCGCCTCGGACAACTGGGTGTTTAGCTTTTGCGTGAAAGCCTCTGGAGTTGGAGAATTCAGTGTGTTCCAAGGCTGCTTGCTCCATTATAATTCTCATTTGAAAAAAAAAGTTCTTCCGGGGGCACCTGGGTGGCTCAGTCAATTGAGGCCATGATCCAACTTCGGCTCAGGTCATGATCTCATGGTTCGTGGGTTCAAGCCCCACGTCGGGCTCTCTGCTGACAGCTCAGAGCCTGGAGCCTACTTCCGATTCTGTGACTTCCTCTTGCTCTGCTCCTCCTCTGCTCATGCTCTCTCTTTCTCAAAAATAAATAAACATTTACAAAATTAATGAAAAAATAAAGCTGACTTCCATAGTACCTGTGAAGAAATGAGTTCTGTGTTTGCAAATGCAACTTAGGTGAGCAGCGACTGTGTTAATTATAATTAATACGTTGTGATTATTTCACAATGTAACCGTATATCAAAATATCCAGTTGTTCACCTTCAGTATATGTACACAATTTTTGTTTGTCAGTTATACCTCAATAAAGCTGGGGGAGAAAGGAAAATACAATTTTTTGTTAGCTGTCCTGTGTATGAGTATGATATCAACAGGCCATAATGTGTCTGGATGTTTAAGTATTCAAGTTCGGCAGAATTGGTGGGAACTTCTAGTGAATTGGAAGTTCGTTATTCATCGTATTTTGATGGTTTGCAAAGATTGAGTCCGTTGTCCGTTTGTAAGTTTTACAAGGGGCTGTAACACGCTGGTGATCATGGAGTGCTTCTTGAGTAATAAAATTCTTAATACTGATGTGAATCACTTATTTTTTTTCTCTCTAAAAAGCTTTTGAGCTCAGCAGGCGGCAGCACACACATATAGTGGATTTAGAAGCAGAATAGCTAGATGTGAAACCCAGGGTCCTCGGTTCTTGGCCTTAGATATGTCGTGGAGCCCCAGTTTTCCTCATCTGATGGGGTTGGTGACATGTGCCTGGGTGGTCCCCGACAGTGGCTGCTGCCTCCTGTAGCTATTTAAATTAAAATTTGAGTGAAAAGTAAAATTTAAAATGGAGTTCCTCGGCAGGGCACTTGGACACGAGGCTGACGGCGCCCACGTTGGACTGCCAGGTAGCTCCCACTGCCGGACGGCACTGCCCACACCTTTGAAGGTGGCCCCGGGGTTCAGGGAGGTGAGGTGTGCTTGAGCCAGCGTGCTGAGTGGGGGGCTGAACAAAGATGAGATGTTGCTGAATCTAGTTTGTGTCCGTGATTTAAAAACGTGTCTGATAGGGCGTTTGGGTGGCTCAGTGGCTTAAGCAACCAACTTCGGCTCAGGTCATGATCTTGCGGTTCGTGGGTTCGAGCCCCCGCATAGGGTTCTGCGTCTCCCTCTCTCTCTGCCCCTCCCCTGCTCATGCTCACTCTCTCTTTCTTTTTTTTAAATTTTTTTTTTTCAACGTTTATTTATTTTTGGGACAGAGAGAGACAGAGCATGAACGGGGGAGGGGCAGAGAGAGAGGGAGACACAGAATCGGAAACAGGCTCCAGGCTCTGAGCCATCAGCCCAGAGCCCGATGCGGGGCTCGAACTCACGGGCCGCGAGATCGTGACCTGGCTGAAGTCGGACGCTTAACCGACTGCGCCACCCAGGCGCCCCGTCACTCTCTCTTTCTTAAAAATAAATAAACGTTAAACAAATATTTAAAATGTATCTAATGCATAAGGAAGTAAACTGTATTTTTATCTTCCTGGAGCAGATTTGTGGGACGTTGGTCCAAGGCAAGAAAAGGTTGGGGAAGGCCATCTTGGGATGAAATTTTTCTTGAATAACTCCAATCCAGCTATCTGGAGTTGCCTACAGTTGAAGTTGAAAGAAGCCAGATCAGATTTTAGGATTTTGCGTGACTTTTCATCCATTCTCTTAGTTCTTTAGTAGAAAGTAATGGGTTGTCAGGTAGAACTGACCGGTGTTCCAGGTCACTGCAAGGATGAATGTAAGGTGCCATGGCCGCAGCGGTGGCACAAAGGCAGCGGCCGGTTACACAGGTGAGGTGCATGGGTTGCTGGACTCTGCCCTGTATTTTTTTTTTTAACTTAGTTTTTACATTTATTTATTTTTGAGAGACAGAGCACAAGTGGGGGAGGAGCAGAGAGAGAGAGGGGGACACAGAATCCGAAGCAGGCGCCAGGCTCCCGGCTGCCAGCACAGAGCCCCATGTGGGGCTCGAACCCACAAACCGGGAGATCACGACCTGAGTCGAAGTCAGACGCCCAACCGACTGAGCCACCCAGGCGCCCCTGCCCTGCATTTGACTGCACGTACGGCTAGCTGGTTGAGGTGCAAAGCACCACAACTTGGTCTTGTGATTTTCCCCGTGAAGATAGCAGCGTAGGGTTTCTGGGATTATGTGATCGCAGAAACGCACACGTGGCTGAGGTTACAGAGAGACCTGAGGGTTGCCTTCAAGTCAGTTGACCATACTCGGTGTCAGTCCAGTGAGGTTTTGTTTGCTCGTTATGTCATTTTTTGCAGAATCACCCAGGAGCGTTTCCAAAGTGTGTTTGCAGGCAGGTTTGGGGAACGGTAAGGTGGTGGTGGGACTTGGGAAGCGCCAGTTGTAAATTGCACAGCAGAAAGATACTGTTTCTTCTTACAGTCTTTTTGATCTAATTGCTCTTTCTTGGTAGCTTCAGGCTGCTGGCAAAGGCCTAACTAGCAATAAAAGCAAGGACGACCTGGTGGTGGCTGAAGTCGAGATCAATGACGTGCCTCTCACGTGCAGGAACCTGTTGACTCGAGGGCAGACTCAGGATGAGGTGGGGAGATGTGGGGCCTCTCTGGGGACGGCGGTGGCTGGGCGTGGTCTTGTGAACGCGGAGAGCGGCGTCAGATACTTATTAGCGGGTTTGGGTCATAATCTCCAAAGTCAGGGTTGGGTTGAATTAACTGCAGAAGGACTTCCTAGTGAAGGTGAAGGAGCCGATGTGGGTGGACTCCCTGGGTCAGCTTGAGCAGGAAGCGATTTCCGACATGGGAGGGATTCCCGTACAGACGTCATTCCTGTCTGTTGGTGGAATGAACGCATGGGGAGAATCCATCCCGCTGCCTGTCGTCGAAGTCGGTCAACTGCCACATCATCCTTTTAACAGAATGTTTCCTTTTCAGATCAGCCGACTTAGTGGGGCCGCGGTGTCAACTCGAGGGAGATTCATGACAAGCGAGGAGAAGGCCAAAGTGGGGCCAGGGTGTGTATGCACTTCCTCTGCTTTGGGAAAAGATTGGACACGGGCTCACGTTAGTGTGTGTTTCATTCTGAGGAAATAGGTGTAAATATTTGGTCAGCAGCTTGCTAGACGTACACGCATGCTTCGTAGTAGAACTTGGGAACATCTCAGACGTGCGTAAGGAGGGTCGGCAGCTCTCGTCCTTCCTGCTGCTCTTTGATTTTTCATTTCACAGGTAACGTTTTCTTAGAGGAAACACATTACAGGAAAGTGTCAGATGAGACAATTGCTAACATTTAACGGACACGCTTCTAGATTTCTGTGTGGGAATGTTTCCCCCAACAAAAGGGCGTGTGTTTTGTTGTGATCTCCGTCTAAAAAACATCCTTTTGTCCGACTCCTTGCTGTTTCCAGGGTGGCTGGATTATCTGTGTAAACATCTCGTCCCCTTTAGTTCGTCTCTCCCATTACTCGGTGTTTGGGGGCGGGTACTCAGGCAGTGCAACATTTTTCACGTTGGCCCAAACCAAATATAATTAGGAAGCAAAACTTGCTCCCCACCTGAGACAGTATATTGCAACTGTGTGCACGCCGGTTGCTGTTTTGAACTTTTTTGTCTTTAGACCCAGCTCTTTTTTGCTGACGGCTTGTCATGAACTGTATGGTTATCGAAGATCTCTGTCAAAATCTGAATCTAAGCCACTTTACGTTCAGAGTCGAGAGTTGCTTTGGTTGCGGGCCTCACAGCCATGGGTCTGTGCGCTCCTGTCACTGTCACGCCGGTCATTTGGATAGACGAGAGCATGTCTGCACGTAACCTGTTAGCCAACAAAAAGGAATTTTCTCAAACATCCGGTTGTCTCGGTTGACTAGATCCCCGTATTCAGGAGCCCATAAGAACAGATTTGATCCTGTGTGGGCTGGCTAACGTGAAGCAACCAGAAAAGTTTATTTAGCCTCAGCTTTAAACCACGTTCTTAAAAATTAGCAACAGTCATTTCTGTGAATATGGTGCCTTTGCCTTACTTGGAAAGTATAAACGTTACAAATTCGGTGGCCCATTTGGTTCCTTTGGTTATGACCAGTTTGGGATCATCATTTTGTATTTCTCTTTCTAGGGATCGTCCGTTATACCTTCATGTTCAGGGCCAGACACGGGAATTAGTGGACAGTAAGTAATGGTTGGGCTCACATCTGCTTTTTGGGAAGGGCAAAGTATAGGGCTCTAAGTAACAAGTTGGCAGAATGTTCCCGGGCTGTGCTAACTCGTGTGTATGAACCGCTTACGAGTGGGCTGGGGGTTTAGAGAGGCTGAGAACCACATACTTGGGGATCCTCTAAAACGGATTAGTACATGGGCACCTGAGCGTTGACCTTTGTCACGAGCTGGTAGTCCGTGCGTTCATCCCATTGGTATAACATCTCACCCTGTTTTTCCACAGGAGCTGTAAACCGAATCAAAGAGATCATCACCAATGGGGTGGTCAAAGCCGCCACGGGGACGAGTCCAACTTTTAATGGTGCAACAGTCACTGTCTATCACCAGCCGGCGCCCATTGCACAGCTGTCCCCAGCTGTTAGCCAGAAGCCTCCCTTCCAGTCAGGGGTATGTTTGGTGGAGAGATCCCCTAACAGCTTTGCCATTTCTGTAAAATTGACATAGGCCACAGAAAACGGGAGACGAGAAGAACATAGAAAATCCTGAAATTCTGACCTGAGAGTTCCCTGCTAGTGCTGGCCTGGTGACGCGCCCTTTGGAAAGGGCGTTGACGCAGTCGAGGGCACACCGTTCGCTGTGAAGTTAGTGGTTTGGTTCTGTGTCTGTAAATGTGATGGCAGCTGGAGGACTAAGAAGGCTGAGTCTGGTGAAGCAAGACTCTGCTGATACAATCCTCCTAGAGAACAGGGTGGGCGAGAGCAGCCCTCACTGGAGGACACCACGGGGCTGACTGCACGACCCGACACGCCGCTATCGCGTCCCGGGAGACCGCACCGGGCTCTCACTGCCTTGCGGTGGCCTGGGCCGTGGGCGTGCTTCCTGAGCCTCGAGTCTTTGCTTTATGCCTGTTTTGCTGAACTGAGGAAGGTGTTAATGTTCTAGGTAGGTGCGTGGGATAGGCAGATCTCATTTAAATTAAGTTACTATAGGGGCGCCTGGGGGGCTCAGTCGGTTAAGCATCCGACGCTTGACCTTGGCTCAGGTCATGATCTCAGGGTTTGTGGGATCGAGTCCCACGTCAGACTCCATACTGACAGCGCAGAGCCTGCTTGGGATTCTCTCTCCCTTTATCTCTGCCCTCTCCCCTGCTTACGCACTCATGTGCACACGCACTCTCTCCCTCCTTTTCAAAATAAACGTTAAAAAAAAAAAGAATTTAAGCTGCTTTGTAAAGTTTATTTTTATAGGCTCATGGTAGAAATTATTTGGAGTCCTTGTTCTAACAGTGATTAAAGGTATCTGGAGGATTAAAGTCTTGCGCATAATCATTTTCAAGATTTGCATTTAATTATGTGTCATGTTTAATCTGAGGTGTTCTGTTCTTCCACAGATGCATTATGTTCAAGATAAATTATTTGTGGGTCTAGAGCATGCTGTGCCCACTTTCAATGTCAAGGAGAAAGTGGAAGGTCCAGGCTGCTCCTATTTGCAGCACATTCAGATTGAAACAGGTGCCAAAGTCTTCCTAAGAGGCAAAGGTTCGGGTTGCATTGAGCCAGCATCTGGCCGAGAAGCTTTTGAGCCTATGTATATTTACATTAGGTACGTGTGGATGGGTGGGGCTGAGGACATTTGAATGCTTGTCACCAGATCAGTACAGGCAGGGATAATTCAGAAGGTGTAAGAAAATAGGTTTAATAAACCTTAACGTGAGGGACTTAGGTCAGTACTAGCAATAATCAATTTGTAGTTGCTTAATAAGAATGATTGAAATAGGAGGTGGAATTGCCTTTTTTAGTATTCAGGTTCTTGGGTTTTATACAATCTCTGACCCTAAAGTAGCTGCGATGAGCCTAAAGTAACCTTTTTTTAAACCTACGACAGTATTCGTGTACTTTATAGTGATTTTAGTGGCTTTTAAAAGTCTTATGTCAAGAAGTACTATAACTCAGAGAGACCAAAAAGGGTATGTCTCGATGATACTGGTTATATCTTACAGGGCTTCTATTACATTATTTTGTGATTTTCAGAAAGTTAGATTTGTGCTGCATTAAATGTATTAAACTTATAAACAGTATACGAAGTGAAACTCGATTCTGTGTCTTTTACTTTTCTCCTCTTTGAATTTTCTGGGTCTTCTTTCTTTGCAGCCATCCCAAACCAGAAGGCCTGGCTGCTGCCAAGAAGCTCTGTGAGAATCTCTTGCAAACAGTGAGTTCTGTTCGATTGTCTGATATGCAGAGAACTGCTGTGTGGGGCTGTGTCTGAGCCCTCTTCCCACCTGCACTGGTTTCCGAGAGCTTCAGTAACAAGTTGCCACTGACTAGGTGACAGAAACGTATTCTCTGACTGCTCAGGAGGCCAGACACGCAGAATCCAAGCGTGGGCAGGGTTGGCTCTTTCTGAACAACACCGTGCGGGAGAATGTTCCACGCCTCCCCCGGCCTGCAGCCCTTTGCATTTGCGCCTGGTGTCAGCAGAGCTCCGTTCTCTGTCCCGGTGACACCCGGCCTACTCCTGCCTCTCCTTGTCCATCTGTCTCTGAGAAGGGTGGCAGTCCTCGGATTTAGGGCCCGCTGGAATCCAGTGTGACTTCATCTTAATAGCGTGTATCTGCGAGACCTTGTTTCCAAATAAGGTCACATTCTGGGGTTTTTGGCAGATGTGACTTTTGAAAGGACACCATTTAAACCACACCGTTCTGGCCACTAACATTCTCTCTAAGGAAGTCAAACTACCCTAGCATGTCCTCGCTGGTGTGCGGTTTCTTCTTTAGGAGGCATTTCAGTATGGAGTTTTGGAAATGTGCAGGCCTTCGGTGTGAAATCTCAATGTCCTCAGTTACTTAAGTAGACGATACTTTTAATCTCGGTCAGGTTGTTTGCTGTGGGCCTTCCAAGTTCTTTTCAACAGTAAGTTTGGCTAAATAAGGGAGGAAGGTGGAACTACGATGGTTTAAAACCAATCGGCAGTGCTTTGGCCTAATTGCTTATTTGAGTATTCTTTTTATTCTGTAGTCTAGTGACCAAAAGTTAAACCGGGAGGCCTCTTTGCGTAGCACCTGATGGAAACCAGGTTTGGGGTTGACTGTTCAGCCTTGTGTTATTTGATACGTAAGGGTTCCAAACTTTTGGGAAGCTGTTTGCTTTGCTTCTGCAAAGTAACCTGATTGACCATCCTTTGTACCAGACAACTGCCCTGACCACCCCCTGGCTTTGTCTCGTTGCTGCGTGCGGCGACTCAGTGGGATGCCCAGAATGAAGAACTGGATGGCGGGGGGCGGAGACATACTAGCTCTGTGCTGAGCCTTGAGCTCCTTGAGGACAAGTCCAGCAAATAAAAGAATGAATGATTTCTCATTAGTTATATTGACAACCTTAGGAACTTCCTACCTTCTGTATCTGTGTGGCTCTGGGTCTCATTTGGGGGATTTTAAATAATCTCTACACCCAACATGGGGCTCAGATTCACAGCCTTGAGATCGAGCGTCACACACTCCACCCATCGAGTTAGCCGGGCACCCCGTGCCTTATTAAAATGTAGAGTAAACAGGTCTCAAATAGGTGGAGATACCAGTGGAAATCTTTTAATCCCCGGCTGCTTTAGTCCCAGAACCAGACCCTTGTAAATAATCCACAAATTGGGACTGTCCCATATGAATTTGTCTTCCCTTCTCTTGCAGGTTCATGCTGAATACTCTAGATTTGTGAATCAGATTAATACTGCTGTACCCTTACCAGGTGTGTATGTCTCAAAGTGTTTAACGAAGATAAATGCGTTGTTAGCGATATCTGTGTGTGAAATAGATACTTAAGGCTAGACTAAGCGTGCCAGGGCACTCAGAACCTAGGGTGATTTGAAAAGCCATTCGTACCTCAGTAGTTTTCTTCCCTAGAGATTAAGTTAATATTCAGCTAAAATGTCTCATTCTGCTGCAGCTGATTAAACACTTTTTTTCTTCCCCCTCAGGCTATACACAACCCTCTGCTATAAGTAGTGTCCCTCCTCAGCCACCATATTATCCATCCAATGGCTATCAGTCTGGTTACCCTGTTGTTCCCCCTCCTCAGCAGCCAGTTCAGCCTCCCTACGGAGTGCCAAGCATAGTGCCACCGGCTGTTTCACTGGCACCCGGAGTCTTGCCAGCATTACCTACTGGAGTGCCCCCTGTGCCAACACAATACCCGATAACCCAAGTGCAGCCTCCAGCTAGCACTGGACAGGTAGGACGCCAGGGCGGGAGCCGGACGCCGCCGTGCTGGGGGAAGCCGGGCGGGGGAGGGGTGCGGACGCAGCGTCGTCGTTCAGAACAGGTGTCTAGTTATGGTGCAGCGGGAGGGGTTTTCTCCCGTTCCTCCTGCGTTCCCGCCACCAAGCTACCCGAA
Source organism: Leopardus geoffroyi (assembly GCF_018350155.1). Taxonomy (NCBI): domain Eukaryota; kingdom Metazoa; phylum Chordata; class Mammalia; order Carnivora; family Felidae; genus Leopardus; species Leopardus geoffroyi. The sequence continues at coordinate 1,773,829 of NC_059338.1, read as the reverse complement.
GGCTTCGGGGGACAGCGTGCACACACCAGTGTGTTCGTCCTCAAGCATGTGGCACCGGCAGACCGGTGTGTAGAAGAGGGGTCGGCGAGCTTCCTCTGGAATGCTGGCCGCCGGCTAGGTTGGGTGTTGCGGGCCCTGCGGGCTCCGTCACGCCTGCCGTGCCCGGCCGGTGGGCGCACGCGCGGCCCGAGACGATCCCGAGTGAGTGAGCGTGGCCGTGCTCCGGGAACACTCGAGTCGCAAGTGTACAAGGGCCACAATCGTAGTTTGCCTGCACCTGCCTCCGGGAGAGGGGAGCCAGCCCACGCCACGCCTCCACGCGTTTGGAACGGAGTCCCTAAGCTTCGAAGGAAATCCACCATAGGCAGGGGTTCCTAGGCCAAGGGCTACACGAGCTTTGCCAACTTAAGGATCGTAAATGCTCTCACGGAATTCTCAAACTGTGTAAGAAACTAGAATTTTCGGAAAGGGTAGGCAGCTAGCGCATCTGGATGGATGGTGTCCAACCCTACGTCCATCAGAGAGCAGAGGGAAGCTAGTGAGTGAGCGCACGGTGATTGATGGCGGGCCCTTGACCGTGGGCCTCTCAGAGTGGACCTGTGCCAGAGGAAGTGCAGCCCCGAACCATTGCCCAGCCTCCTGATCGGTGGGCTGTGAGCACTGAAGGGGGCTGGACAGGGAGAAACAGCAGAAGACTTCGCTGAATTCTGGCGGTGACCCTGAGGCCTAATCACGTGCCTTCTGTGTTTGGCAGAGCCCTAGTTCTCCAGCCGCGCTGGAGAACTTGAGCCGTTCTTGAGCCGCGCTGGTTTGGGACCAGAAATGCATATGGTGGAGCAGGCTCTTCAGGGTTGGGCTTGAGAGAGCGGGCGGCCCGGGCCCCTCATGCATTCCCGGGTTTGAGCTGTGCCTTCCTGGAATATAATTCAGCCTATCCAGTCTTTGGTTTCCTTATAGAGAATGGGCGTGGGACGCCTGGGTGGCTCAGTTGGTTGAGTGTCTCTCGATCTTGGCCCAGGTCAGGAGTTCAGGCCTCCGAGTTGGGCACCGCCCTGGGTGTGAAGCCTACCTTAAAAAAAAAAAAAAGAAAAGAGAAAGAAAATGGGCGTAATGATAATATCTCAGAGGTCGAAAAGGTTAATTGAGGTGACCCACGTGTTCAACAAGTAATGGCTATTTGATAAGACTTGTTTTATCTCTCTGACGAGTGCTGGGTCAGTCCTTATTCCTTTTTGGAACAATCTCTTAAAACATTAGACTCCCCGGGGCGCCTGGGTGGCGCAGTCGGTTAAGCGTCCGACTTCAGCCCGGGTCACCATCTCGCGGTCCGGGAGTTCGAGCCCCGCGTCGGGCTCTGGGCTGACGGCTCAGAGCCTGGAGCCTGCTTCCAATTCTGTGTCTCCCTCTCTCTCTGCCCCTCCCCCGCTCGTGATCTGTCTCTCTCTGTCACAAAAATAAATAAACGTTAAAAAAAAAAAAATTAAAAAAAAAAATTAGACTCCCCGTTGCTATGACAACTTACCCACGGAAGTGGCAGATGGACTTGCCTTTGCCACGAGCGTTGGCAGCCTTCATGATCCAGAAAGAGCTAATCGCATTGATTAGAGGAGCTTAAATTGGAGAATATTTGGCTTGTAACTTCTGAACTAAGTAAGTGGCTAGAATTTGTATTATTTGTTGGTCACGTTTGCTCCTAATCGCCCAAGTGCACAGCAGATTTTTCCTAAGAGTTGAGAGCACCTTAGAGATCGTCAGTTTTGCATTTCCCTACCGTCAGGGTGGGAAGGCTGTACTGTCACCAGATGATACAGGAAGGACACTAGCGACGAGAGATACAGGATTTCTAGGATACATGTGCATCATTAAAATGTATTGTAACTATTGTGTCCTTAAACTGACTGGGCATTCTCACACCATTTTTCCCCTTGGTTTGTTTTGGTCCCAGAGTCCGATGAGCGGGCCTTTTATTCCTGCTGCTCCTGTCAAAACTGCCTTGCCTGCGGGCCCCCAGCCCCAGCCCCCGCCCCCGCCCCAGCCCCCACTCCCAACTCAACCCCAGGCACAGAAGAGGCGATTCACAGAGGAGCTACCAGATGAACGAGAGTCTGGACTTCTTGGATACCAGGTTAAATAAAATACTTTTACTTTCCTCCCCATACCCTACTGTATCTTTCCTTTAAAGAAAGAAATTCACATCTATGCCAGTTGTTTTCCCAATAACGAGGATTTCTGTTTTCTGGAATCCATTGAGATGAGGGTTTTTTCCTTGGGGGATTAACTGAAAGCGAGAATGAGTCCCTTTGGGTGGGTTTGTCTTTGGGGTCAATATGATAAAATCCAGAACTCCACATAGAGAGAAGTATAGGTCTCTTATGACTGGCACCTGGAACGAGTCGTGTAGATTTCTGCACTTCCTCTTACACAGCACTCTTGAAAGCCTCAGATAGTTCTCGCTTCCCTACACATCTCACCAAAAGGTATCATTCTACCTCCCAATAGTGGTTTGTATTTAAACCTTAGCTCCCAATTTACTATTCTGTCTCTCCATAAGAAAGAGTGATTTTTTTCCTCCAGTCCCCCACCGCCCGCAGAAAAAGGTGGCCAAAATGTGCTTCTGTGCATAGTTACAGTCATTCGAGTATAGGGTTTTTAAAAATATTATTAAAATGTTTAGTTTTGGTGCAGTTTTGTTTCATCAGGAGAAGCACCTGCGCTTTTTGCCACAGTCCTTGAAGCCTTCTTTGAAACACGCTTTGAAGCATTTTTATAGTTCTAGATGAAGAGTTGAAAACAGATGCAGGTAGCATAATCAATCATGATGTCCCCGAGCAAGTCCTCCGTAGGGAAGAGTGATCTCTGTTTGGGCCGTGGTTACGCCCCAAATCCCAGAGAGCTATGTAGTGCAGATTACTGCAATTGACCAGAAAGACAAGGCACTTGACAGTTACGTTAAGGAGCTAAAGTCTGTACAGCAGTTGTAGATTTGCTAATGCCACTGTATTTTTCTGCTCATAGCATGGACCCATTCATATGACTAATTTAGGTACAGGCTTCTCCAGTCAGAATGACATTGAAGGTGCAGGATCGAAGCCGGCAAGTTCCTCAGGCAAAGAGCGAGAGAGGGACAGGTAAGTTCGTTGGCGCGGAATTACATGAATGTATTAAGACGTCCTCTGTGTGCATCGCTAGTGAGAATGGTCATTGCTGTGGGCTTCCCGTGTTCTAAAACTGTAACGAGATCCTTTGGCTCAAATAAGCTCCTGTTCTTTGTAACGGATACGCTAATGGAGAATAGGACGCGCCTCCCAGTCTCCGGGCCGCTGTACTCGACTTTGAATAATTCAGTGCTTGTTCATTCAGGCATCTTCCTTTACCTTCACTGCCTGCATCTTGGCCGTTTTCCTAAGCGTAGGCAGGGACAGGAGTCTGACGCAAGCCAAGTTTGCTACTCAGAGTCCTAGAACCTGATGGGTTGAGGTACTTGAGTGGAGGTCCGGCCTGCCACCCGGGGCTCGCACTCTCCTGTACCATCCTTTGAGCCTTCACTAGATGAGCCTAACTTCTCCCAGCAGCGCATTCTTGTTTTGGCCCGGCCCAGCCTGGCTGTGTAGACAGGCCTTACAATCTGACAACTTGATGGTAGCTCGAAGGGTGGGGTCAGGCGGAAGGGGTAGAAGTGGATGCTTACCTGCTTCGTGTCTGCTGGACAGGTTATGATGGATTGAATCTGTCTGAAAGGGCTGTCACATTTTTTCTCCTAACAGGCAGTTGATGCCTCCACCAGCCTTTCCAGTGACTGGAATGAAAGCAGAGTCTGATGACAGGAGTGGTACTGGGGCCGGAGCAGGGGGCCATGGTGAGTGAGGTGTAGCTGGGGACACTCGGGTGGCTAAGACTGTTCCTAAGCTGTTAGTTTTCTGACCTGATGTTCACTCAGATGGCACTCATTCAGGTGTTTAATCCAGCTTCTAAAATCTACAGGCTAACGAGAATACTTGTTTTTATTTAAAAGGACGACGTATAGTTACACGGGCTTTAATTTTCAACTGACGTGTGTCTAGGAAAGAGTTAGTTCACTTACGTTTTATGCATAGCATTCAAGCCCTAGGAAATACTAATGATCGGTAGGTCAGTTCAAAATTTTGTTGCCTTTGTTATCTGAATACCTGGAGGTAATCTGATGCAGACTTGAGGACTGGTATTTCGGGGCACCTGCCTGGCTCAGCCAGTGGAACATGTGACTCTTGATCCTGGGGTCCTGAGTTCGAGCCCCAAGCGTAGAGCCTACTTTTAAAAAAGATTGATTTTTCTTTGTATTGGGAGCTGAGCTACTTCTCTCTGCATGGCTCTATCGATTGAATGGTCAGCCTGTGGCTGTTGAAAAAGCATTGCCTCTTAGTATCCCAGAACTCTAGATGTGTAGAGGAATATGGGGCCACTCGTGTTCTTTGCCTGTAGTCGTAATAAAAGTGAGCAAAAGAAAATACATTTTTTTCTTTTCTTCTTTTTTTTGAACTCTTTAAAAGGTGAAATATTAGCCTCCGGAGACTCACTTGCTAACTTTACTTTTTTTTTTTTCTTTTTTCTTTTTTTTTCTTTTTTTTTTTTGTGTTTCTTTTTTCTTTCTCTGTTTTCTTACATGGTTCTGGTGGACTCACATTTGCTGATGCTGGTGCTGTTTTTCGTGTGATCTTCAACGTTTTTGGGTGACCATTGACCCTGTGACCTCAAAATGGTGTCCAACTAACCAATTACAATTAACATCTTTTTTTTATTAACGAATTTATGGTATTATCTTTTTGTTTTGTTTGTTTTTTTTTTTTTGTCTTGGTGGGGAACGGGGTTGGGGTTGTTTTCTCTATTCTAGATTATCCAGTCAAGAAGATGAAAACCACGGAGAAGGGATTTGGGTTGGTGGCTTATGCTGCAGATTCATCTGATGAAGAGGAGGAACACGGGGGTCATAAAAATGCAAGTAGCTTTCCACAGGGCTGGAGTTTGGGCTATCAGTACCCTTCGTCACAACCACGAGCTAAACAGCAGATGCCATTCTGGATGGCCCCGTAGGAAACAGTGGAGCAGAGCTTTGACCCTCGGTGACTCTCTTTAGCAATAATGCATGCGTTTGATTTAATAAGACTCTGGGGCCTGTACCGGGAACCATCTTGGACCTTTGCAGAAGTTAGAGATGCAGCGTCTCCTTTCTCAAAGTGTCTCGTTCTTTTTACAACATCCCTGTTTCTGCAGTGGCATAGCATCTGTTCACATTTACTTAGAATCACAAGTTTGTCTCAGAAGCTTTTTAACAGTTGGTGAAATGTGCTTGGTCAACAGAGCCTCCCAACAGGGTCATTCCCATATCCATTTGACCTGGTCCAGCCCAGCCTTTTCCACATGAATGGCCCCTATTCTGACGAAGAGAAGGTTTTATTTGTATTTTACTACTGTTTGGTCAATTTTGATGACAACTGGCTACAAACGACGCCTTACTATTTATTAGTGGGGAAATGATCTTAAGACCATCCTTTCCTTTCAGCACCTTTAAATCTAAGGACAGTGCATCCCTGTCTCATTTTTGCATTCTTTTCTGTTTTTGGAAACTTCAGTTTTACTAATTTAAAACTGTTGGATATAGCTGGATCCTGAGTAGGAAGATTCAAGTCTTTTGTTTTTTGTTCTTTCTTCCCTGTGTCTTTTTACTGGGATGAGCCAAAGCTGGCACCTTCAGGCACTCTTGTCTCAGAAAGCCATTGCTGTTTTTATTGCCCTTCTAAGCTCCATGTCGTCAGCTGGGTCAGAGAAAACTGCTTGATCAAAGCTGGTCAGAACTCCTCACAGAAATGAAACACAGTGGTCTGCCTCTCAGAACTGGTTGCAGCTCAAATAGAGAGATTTGACCGCTCAGTAGGATGGATGGCGGACTTAGTGACTGAAATTGCAACTTGTCCTTTTTCTTGGCATTACAGGTTTTGCCAAAAGAACTTTTTTGTATCAAATATTGACGTGTGAAAGAAGGAGCTAGTCTGCTGAACCAGGAGTAGTTTGAGATACTGAACTGTCATTTTTGCACATTTGAATACTTTGCAGGCTGGCTTTGTATAAACATATTCTCTGGTTTCCTATATGTTGTAAATATTTAGACCATAATTTCATTATAAATAAATGTATAAATATTCTGTTGTGGTTTCTCTGTTCTCTTCTACAACCCATCCATACGCTAAAATGTATAAACTTTTACTGATAGCTTAATGGAATTATAGCCCACCAGAAAAATACATACACGGGCCCAGAAGTTTCCATATAGTTCCAAGAATTGATGACTTAACAGAGTAAACTCTTCAAAGTCCAGACGAAAACATCGAGGATAATTATAGTGGACTCCCTCCGGTCTCGTATTTTAGCCCTCCTTTATGGAACATGGTTAGAGAGTGAGGTACATTTTTTTTTTTTTTTTTAAACGTTTATTTTTGAGACAGAGAGAGACAGAGCATGAATGGGGGAGGGTCAGAGAGAGGGAGACACAGAATCTCAAACAGGCTCCAGGCTCCGAGCTGTCAGCACAGAGCCCGACGCGGGGCTCGAACTCACGGACCGCGAGATCATGACCTGAGCCGAAGTTGGCCGCTTAACCGACTGAGCCACCCAGACGCCCCTGAGGTACATTTTTAAAGGACATAGACACAAATTATGCTTGAGAAAGCATTCTTAAAAAGAAGGGTGGGTAGAAATTTCAGCAAAATTTGCCCGGTGCCAATTCCTTTCAGACCTGTGTGTACCACCTAACACGGAGGTGAAGATAGTGCTAGTGCCTTCACTATTGCTGTATATAAAGGCCGTGGGGGTGGGGGGAGGGGGAGTGTGTGTGTGTGCTGGGTGGCTCAGTTGGTTAAGCCCGAGCTTGATCTAGGCTCAGGTCATGATCTCATGGCTTGTGGGTTCAAGCCCCACATCGCGCTCTGTGCTAACAGCGCGGAGCCTGTTTGGGGTTCTGTCTCCCCCTCTGCCCCTTCCCCGCTTGCTCTCCATATCTATCAAAAACAGATTTAAAATTTTTAAGTGTTTTAAAAGCCCTGTGAACAGTCTTGAATTATTCTTTAAAATCTCTTAATTTCTTTCTTGGGGGGGGGGGGGAGGTAGTACATTTGTCTTTAAAAACCTAGTTTTGAAATGCCTTTCATTGGGTCACCTGGACAGCCCCAGTTGGTTGAGTGTCCGACTCGATTTGAGTTCGGGTCATGATTCTGCGGTCCTGGGATCGAGCCACCGATGGGGCTGTGCGCTGAGCGTGGAGCTTGCTAGGGATTTTCTCCCTCCCTGCTTGCACTTTCTTTCGAAAGGAATTTTAAAAAATAAAAACCGAGATGTCTTTAACGTACATGCGTGTCAATGTGGAACTGTGCTCAGCCTAACCACAGTGTTGGTGTGAACGAACCTCTGGTCTTCCAGACCTGACCCGCAGTCCCTGTAGCTGTGCTTTGATGGAATTTGGTTTTTCCGCGGTTAGGCCGGAATCTTGGCCTCTGCACTATTTTCCGGGAAGGTCTGGTGGGTGCCCATTTCGTACGTTGCCTCGTTACATTTGGCCAGATTCGTTTTTTATCATAAACGACACACAGCCCCGGTATGTTAGTCGCCACAGAGGCCCCCTCGGTCCCTTCCCGAGCCCGCCGCCTCTTCCCGCGCGCGTGCGCACACCCGCGAGCGGCGCTTCCCCCCCCAAGCAGGGCGGGGCCAGGCGCGCGTCACCCGGCCCCGCCTCCCCGCCGTGGCGCCATCTTCCCCGGCGACGGGAGGGGTCACAGGTCTGCGCCGGAGCCTCGCGCGGGGCTGGCGGGCGAGGTGGGGGTCGGCGCGCCTCGGGGGCGGGGGCGGGGGGCGCGCGGAGGAGCCGGAGGCTGAGGGGCGGGCTCCTCGTGGCGGTGCCGGCGCCCTGGTCCGAGGAGGCTCCAGAGGTGTTTTGCCTCTTTTGTTTTTTCCTCTGGAAATAGCAGGACTTGGGAACGCTGTGCGGTGTCGCCGGCCGGACTGCCCCGGGGAAGGTGAGGAGGCGGCGGCCGGCCGGGGACCGGGGGACCGAGGGCCGGGGGCGCAGCGCGGGCCGGTGGAAGGGGCGAGGGCCGCGGGGCAGGGGCCGGGGGCGCGGGACCCGGGCGGGTGGAGGGGGCGGGGGCTCCGGGTGCGGCCCGGGTCCAGCGCGTTCTTCTCGCTCGCCAGGTGCGCGTCCCGGGGGGCCATGGACCCGGGGCCGCGCCCCTCCGGCAGCGGCTGCAGCAGCCCCGCGGGCCTGTCCCGGGAGTACAAGCTGGTGATGCTGGGCGCCGGCGGCGTGGGGAAAAGCGGTAGGTGCCCTTGTGCTTCCAGTTCACCAGAAGTGGGGGTGAAAAGAGCTCGTCTCCACCCCAACCAGGTGGCTGTCGTGCAGTGGTGACCCTTGCGGTTCTTCCCGGGGGCCACTTCTCTGGATTGTAACTTTCCTGTCTTGTTTTGAAGCCATGACCATGCAGTTCATCAGCCACCGATTTCCAGAAGACCACGACCCCACCATCGGTAAGTCACGTTACGGCGGAAGTTTCCAAACAAACTCTCTGGACGCGTCTTGGCCTCAGTTTTTGAAACGGTTTTTTCACCAGTCATCTTCTGAGCCTTTTTCCGTGTCTGAGATATTTTATCGAGAGGGTCACAGAAGTTGGGAGCAAATGAGCATTTGTTTTTTCCTGCCTTCACTCTGAATGTGTGTAAGCCCTTTTGGGGACACTCTCCTTCCTTACCTTTGTGTGGTTCCTGGACTGCATTGCCAGGTGAAAGGAAAAGTTTCAAGGCCACCTAACAGACGCCTTTGCTGTCACTTGTCTAAGGGTCTCTGGCTCTGTAACTGTGAGTCAGCTGATTTGAACTTCCACAAAAGGAAGCAGAAAAACAAGTCGAGCCAGCCTGCTGAGCTCTTACAACTCGGACTTGCACACTGGCCTTCTTCCACTGGCAGCTCTTAGTTTACTTCCTTATCCCTCAAGTTGATTACGTACGAAGGTTAATACTTAATGCCCTGCTCTTGGCAAAACTTGGTTGGAGTAGCAAGTAATTTTCGTTCTGCCTTTTTAAGAAAGGTTGTCGTTCTCTACAAAGACAGAACATTACTGCCATTCCTGAGCTGTAGGGAAGCAGGTTTGATTCTACGGGGTTACATCCCAGGACAAAATGAAAAGTGGTGGGGGAGGGGACAGGGGAGGGCCCAGAAGGTCGGCCATGCTGTTAGTATTTTCAGAATGTGACCCTAGGTGGTGATCCCGGGTCTCTGGGAAGGATTTCCACTGGGTGAGGCCTCTGCTGCTGTTTTCCACAAAGCCAATGAGTGTTCTGTGCTAAGCCAGCTTTGAATGTAGTCATTTTATACCGTAAATGCTCCTGTGACTTGAGGAACATATAAACAGTCCTTGTTTTTTTAAAGTTTATTTTTACTTATTTTGAGAGAGAGAGAGCTAGCAAGCGGGGGAGGGGCAGAGAGAATCCCAAGCAGGTTCAGCACTGTCAGTGCAGAGCCTGACTTGGGGCTTGAACTCACACAAACCGTGAGATTGTGACCTGAGCTAAAATCAGGAGTCGGGTGCTTATCTGACTGAGCCACCCAGGCGCCCTGGTCCTTTTTTAACGTTTATTTATTTTTGAGACAGAGAGAGTGCAAGTGAAGGAGAGACAGAGGGAGACAATCAGAAGCAGGCTCCAGGCTCCGAGCTGTCAGCACAGAACCTGACACAGGGCTCGAAACCATGAGCCATGAAATCATGATTTGGGCTGAAGTCTTGACACGTAACCAACCGAGCCACCCAGGAGGCCCCGGTCCTTGTTTTTTTAAATGTACAGTGTTGTTTAGGGATTCAAACTATGTTGGGAATTCTAGGAATAAACTCAGTTTAGGACTTGGGATAATTTACTGAGAATTCCAGAAATATTTGTTCTTTTTTCTTAAAAACTCCTACTTGTTCTTGAAAAAGTTAATGTTTTTTTAAATTTTGACGTTTATTTATTTTTGAGAGACGGTGTGCGAGCAGGGGAGGGGAAGAGAGAGAGGGAGGCACAGAATCTGAAGCAGGTTCAGCCCAGAGCCCAACTTGGGGCTCAAACCCATGAATGGTGAGATCATGACCTGAGCCAAACTCAGGTGCCCCCAAAAAGTTAATTTTTTCAGTTTTTTTTTTTTTTTCACAGTCAGCTGCTCTCCTGATGGTATTACCTGATTCAATAGCAAATACTCCCGTCTCTTGAGTTCCCATTATGTACCAAGCACTGTAGTGGGCCCAGAGGGTATAGTGGGGAGCAAAAAAATTTGACCCTTGCTCTCATTGAGTTTATGTATTAGGGGGTTTTGTTTCAAACTTTGGTGACCCTAAGAAGAAAAGCTTTACATTGTACCCAGTACACATGTAAGTGTCTGTGCCTGTGTGTACGTGTACCTATGTACGTATATACACGTAACTAAAATATCAGGAAGCTGTATTTATGTCACTATATGTGGTGTGCTCTTAGGATTTCTTTTTCCTTTAGAATTTTGCTTATTTATTTTAATGCCAATCCCATCCCATTAAGTTCATTCACAACTCATTAATCCTAATGGATCATGACCTGTTGTTTGAGAAGCAATGGTGTCGTGGGCTCTTTATCTTGAAGGAGAGTCAGAAGCAGGGATTCAAGAAAAAATGTTGAAATACAGTGGGGTGTATTTGAATGATACAGATATTGAAGGATAGAAATATTGAGTGGGTTTTTTTCTTTTTTAAAAAAATTTTCTTGTATTTTTCAAGGTTACTATAATAATATGCAATGAAAAATTTTGTTTCATAGAGGAGAAATTATGACAATAGGGATTATCTAGAAAAAAGGAAATTATGGTTTTTTTTGTTTGGATTTAAAAGGAAGAGAAACCATAGTGTTTGGTCAAGTGCAACTATGTAATAAGGGGAAGACCTTTAATGTTTTAGAATTTCATTTACTTTATTTGTAAAATAGAGATAATAATGCCTACTGTGGATTATTGGCATATTTGTTATTGAATGAGTTAAGTATATAGATTACTTAGGATAATGTCTCACATCTAATAATTATTTAACAAATTGGTAAAGTTACTTTTTGAGCCCAATATTTAAAAAAAAAAAAAACAGTATCCTTTTATTGCTTAGGATCGTAGGTGAAACCTTAGGAAGAAGCTATGGATGAACTTATGTCATTGCTTAAGTGAAAAAAAACAAACCATAAAACACCTCAGCTGAAGATCCGATTTACATATCTTAATGGATTTAGCATGTTTCCTGAGAAAATCTGGGCACTGAGAGAACTTGGGTATAATCTAATTCTCAATAAGACAAATTTTGAAATGTTTATTTTTGAGAGAGAGCGAGTGAGAGTGCGCATGCACACATGCTCGCAAGCAGGGGAGGGGCAAAGACAGAAGGAGACAGAGGATCCTCCGTGCTGACAGCAGTGACCCTGACCTGGGCTCGAACTCACGAACTGTGAGATCATGACTTGAGCCGAAGTCAGATGCTTAACCGATTGAGACACCCAGGCGCCCCTCCATAAGATGAATTTTAAGGTTGTGAGGCGCTGGGTTGGCTCTGTTGGTAGAGCATTTGACTCTTGATCTCAGGATCATTAATTTTAGTTCAAGCCCCACGATGGGCTAGAGATTACTTAAAAAGGAAAAAAATTAAGGTTGCATATTTTTGTGTTTATGGGTTTATAGTAGTACACTTTTATTCCCTCCTGTAGAAGATGCTTATAAAATCCGGATCCGTATTGATGATGAGCCTGCCAACCTGGACATTTTGGATACGGCTGGACAGGTATTAAATCTTAGAATACTGTGTATAGAGGTGTTTTCACTCTGGTAAAGGGGAGGGGAAGGCTTACACAGAGAAGATCACCAGTTCATCTCTTTTAATTTTTCATGCCCTCTGACTCAGGATAGCAGGTAATTGATGTCTCTCTTCTTGAACCTGAAGTAATAGCTAATACAGATGTAGTTCTAGGTTGTACCAATGCATCAGTGATCCTGTTTCCCTCTAGGCAGAGTTTACGGCCATGCGGGATCAGTATATGAGGGCAGGAGAAGGGTTTATCATCTGCTATTCTATCACCGATCGCCGAAGTTTCCATGAAGTTCGGGAATTTAAGCAGCTTATTTACCGAGTTCGACGCACTGATGATACACCTGTGGTTCTGGTGGGGAACAAGTCTGACCTGAAGCAACTAAGACAGGTGAGGAGGACTCGGAAATATGATCTGTAGTCTTGGGAGGTGGGTTGTTTCACTACTTATAGATTCTTTTGCCCTAAGATAAAAATCTAAAATTAGTGTCTCCTCAACCTTGGACATTTTTCTATATCTACTAATTTGCAATTAGTTTGGATAAAATCTGAATGTTAGGACTCTGTTTACAAGATAAAACCTACAGGATGGTAATCAGGTAACAAATAGAATACCCATTAAGTGAAGGATCATGGAATGTTCATTTCTTAAAACCTTAGAAAATGAATTATCTATGTTGCAACAGGAGATGTAGGTTGGATTTCGAGATCTGCTTCTTGACAATGAGGATTATGTACTCTGGAAGGGGAGAATAAGAATTGGAGAGGATTATAGAGCAAGTGGTGCTCGTCTTCAAGTTACCAACAAAGTTTGAAGTCTTGCTGTTTGGTGTTAAGTCGAGAGAATAGTGGACGGGCACATTGTGACTGCTGATGGAAGCAGTGGACTGGTACAGACTTTTCGGAACTGGTTGATAGTAGATAAATTCATAATGCTTCTCTGTGAATGCCTGTTTGAAAAATCTATCCAGGAATTTATATATAAAATGTTCATTGCCAGGCTATTTGTGGTAGCAAAACGAAAGAGCCTAAGTGTTCAGACCTAGGAGAAATTATGGTCTATCCCTAATTGGATATCTCGATTTTGGATTTATTACAGTGTAAGGAAATTAAAATAACATACTTGGTATCTGTAATTACTCCCTGTTCTAAAAAGTTCTCTTTAAAGTAGATTAGAGGGGCGCCTGGGTGGCTCAGTCGGTTGAGCGTCCAACTTCAGCTCAGGTCACGATCTCACACTCCGTGAGTTCGAGCCCCGTGTCGGGCTCTGTGCTGACAGCCCAGATCCTGGAGCCTGCTTCGGATTCTGTGTCTCCCTCTCTCTCTCTGCCCCTCCCCTGCTCGTGTTCTGCCTTCCTCTGTCTCAAAAATAAATTTAAAAAATTAAAAATAAATAAAAATAAAAAAATAAAGTAGATTAGAAACAGAATCATGTAATCTGAAGGCAGAGGGAATCTTAGAATTCAACTTCCCGACTGAATTCTTCTTGAATACCTCCAGAGTTGAGCTCTCTTCCTGTTAGATCGCCCCTTCACTTGTCACTTTTTGGGGCAGTTTTAATTGTTTTCCATGGCTACCACTGTACATTTTCTCCTGTTTACATTTTGAAAGGTCACCAAGGAAGAAGGATTGGCTTTGGCCCGAGAATTCAGCTGTCCTTTCTTTGAGACCTCTGCTGCGTTCCGCTACTACATCGATGATGTATTCCATGCCCTTGTACGGGAGATACGTAGGAAAGAAAAGGAGGCCGTGCTGGCCATGGAGAAAAAGTCTAAGCCCAAAACCAGCGTATGGAAGAGGCTGAAGTCGCCGTTCCGGAAGAAGAAAGACTCCGTAACCTGAAGGGAAGACGTGAGGTGTTCCTCTGTGAACTGCAGGGCTTACTCAGAGCAGTCCAGTAACTTGCATTAGTGAGCACGGTGCTTGCTCTTTCTCCTGTTATGACCGTTACTTGAAATGTAACTGATGAAGGGGATATGCCTCGAGGGAGTTTGCAGTGATGTGGTGTTTAGAATACTGTCTTTTAGCTAATTCTGATTTATTAACCCAGTGGAGCACTGTCTACTTTTAAATTGTCACATTAGAATTTGATCTACCGATGTTTTGGGTTCTGTTCCTGATATTAGTTAATCAGTGTGGATTGTTTATACTCTGGGGGGATATATGTACCACGTGTGTTTGACTAAGCCCACAAGAGGGACTTTCTGCTATGCACTACTCCATGTTCTTTTCTACTTGGGTTTCCTGGGACCTTCTCGGGGAAGGACCTCACTTCTGCTCTCCCGTGCTTCCTGGACACATAGCGAGAACCTCGTAGGGAGGTCAGTGGTACAGTTCAGCGAGTAGCTGTGGAACTGCCTCCTGTTGCAGATGAGGGACCAACGAGATCAGGGAAGCCAGGCTGTGGAGGCGGCTGGGGGACCTCACTAGGGACAGGTAGCATCACAGCTGTGTTCCCAGGGCAGGCCTGGCTTTCCTGAGAAGTGCACATCTGACCCAGATGCACTGAATGGGCGAGGACGAACAGAAGCAGTGCGATGTGTGAAGGTTTCTTCTGTGAAGCTCTTTTGTTCTTTCGGGGTTTAGCCTCTGTTTACCGTCAGAGGTGCATGCTTTGGGAACCATTGCTGGATTACTAAACTCTTGTTCAGACCCTCGGTTGGGACAGCCATTGCCTTGTGCAGGTTTGTTTTTCCCCCGGAGATGCCCACACCCGTGCATTCCGTGCTTCCCAGTGCTTCCGTGTGCTCCCAGGAGAGTGGGGCCTGGCCACGTGTGTCGTAGGTCCCTCGTCAGACTTCCTGCGTCTTGCGTACGGAAGAGACATCAGGAGTTAGAGTCCAGTCGTGTGTGCCTCCTCAGCGCAGTCACCAGGCTCCACGCTCCGGGAAAGCCTGCGCGTCTCTGTGCTAACGAGCCAGTTGTGAAGCTTTAGAAAATTCCCGTGTGCTGGGTTTCTCCTTGAAGATTTCTTTACAGGGACCTTGTTGAGTTCACCTCAGGGTTGTCTGAACCTTGACGGAACTTAGCCTAAGAGAGTGCCACCTTGATATTTGGCGTAGCTGGGAGACGGTTGTCCTGGGAAGGAACAGCTTTAAATATTGGTGGTGAGTTCTCTTTTTTAGAATCAGGATTGTTTTGATACCTGGACTTAACTGTGTGTGGAGATTAAGTGCAAAAGTGCTAAGAATGATGTAGCATATATGGAACATCACATGTCACCGAAGTAGCGTTTGTGACCATTTTAAACTCTTGACGTGACTGTGTAGCACCTCTTAAAAAGTGCACACCTCAACTTAACTGATTTCCACTCTAATTACAGGCAGAAGGACAGGGCGGTTGTGTTTTTCCTCATCCTCAGTGGGCTGTATGTTCTAGGTTTAAAGAAAGGTGATTGTTGCAACTTTTTTAGCTAAGTAGCGGTCCCTTTTGAAACCAAATAAATTATGTCTTATGGTACTCAAGCCATCCAAAAGTGAGAGACCCAGAATTTGAATCTATGCAGGACGGAAATCTGATAGGAACTGTAGCACTTTAGCAAAGCATGAAGGTAGAGAAGAGACGTAGTGCAATTCTGTCGTACCAGTATTTCACCATGTGTAAATTTGCTCGGAGCCTTTTACGTGTGATGCCTTAGCTTCTCGTTACTAATGACCTAGGGAGTTGTACTTGGCGTCAGGCAAGACTTTTACAGCCATATGAGTATTCAGGACATTCGATGCAGCACAGAATATTGCCAGAAAGAAAGATTTGTAAGAGAGGAGGGAATTTATATTGTATATGAGAAAAATAACAAATTTGTGTTTTTAAGACTGTCACTGTCCTATCTTTGATCATTGGATTGATTAGCCCATTAGTTAGTATTGAGGATTCTATCCATGGTGCTAAATAGTTTGAGGGGGTGTGTTATGTGTAGGTAACAGCTCAATTCTTAGTGATCTAAGCGTATGTAATTGATAAACTCTAAAGAGTCAGGTTTTTCCAATTTGAGGGCATTACAGTCAGTTACTGCCTGGAACTTTGAAGAGAAACGTTCAGGGACAAGTGTAAAAGCGCTGGAACTGTCCGTGCCTGCGCCAGAGTGTTAAGTCACAGGATTTAGAAGAGAGTGTCCAGAAGGGATGTATTTTAACTTTATCAAATATTAGCAAGAATCGGTCTGCTGTGATGTTTGGGGGTTGCGGGGGGAAGGAGGAGACCAGTCTCTCCCTTATGCACTTGTATATGAAGACAGTTTATATGACACAATACAAAACTTTTCAACAACTCATTGGGCTTCTCCTTTACTTACTTGTGTGTGGGTCAAATGCTTGGGATTAGTGCATAAGGTCATTTTAAGAAGACTGAATACCGTGAGATTTTATGTTCTGGAAAGTACGGATTCCAAAAAATGTGAGTGCCCGCCACGTGCGGAACGCTGTGTCGAGTGTCAGGGCGCGTGCCGTGGAGCACCCCTTCCTTCAGAGAGGTTACCTTGGTGCACGTGCAGGGAGAGGGGCTAGAGGGAGGTGAGGCACCGCGGTCCAACTACTGAAGAGTCTCCGTGCTTCAGTGAGTGGGGTCCCACCTCTGCGTGACTCCGGACTCTAGTCCCCCGCCCCGGGCACTGTCCGCTGTCCTGGTTCCAGCAGGCCGGGGTACTCGGAGATGCTTGGTGTTCGGCCGTGCCGTCAGATGGCTTCGGGGGGGTGGGGGGGTGCAGAGTGAACTGCCACCACTGGGGCAGGGGCCAGGTGCCCGAGGGACCCTATCGAGACCCCAGCGTATCCAGAGAGAGGTGGAGCGGTGCAGAGTGGGGAGCCAGGAAAAACACGTTGAAAACAATAGCGTATTTGCCTCCAGCAGGAGGGTTACGGTTTCAAGTGTGTAAACTGAATGTGGACCGAGGAATAACTGCTTTACATGCAGGTCATTGCTTTTGTCCCCACTTCTATCAGTGGGATCAATGGGCCTCAGTGTTTGTAGAGGACTTAGTTCGGACATTAAAGGACTGTGTTTTTGTGTCCTCGTGACTTGAGTTGTGTTGAGCAGGTCAGTACCTGTCTGTGGGGTCCACTGTTGAATCCGAGGCAACGGAGGAGGCAGGATTCGCGTTTCTAAACTGACCTCTACGAGGTTAGGCGGTGGGGTTACAGTGTTCATGGGCCCCCTCTGCACTAAGCACTGTGAGACTGTGCAGGGTTTGAGGGGATATAAGATACCCTGCTCTTGACCTTTGATAAAATCTGCATTCACAACTAGATGTCAATCTGAAGGTAGTAGGTTACTTCAAACTGGGAATGTGACAGGAATTCAGAGAGGGAAAGAATTAGTGTGGCTGGGCCCAGCAGTGGGACCAAGAGCTAACAGAGAGGAGGCAAGTGAGGAGAGGTCGAATACCAAAGAGAGGTGCTTTCTGATATTCCTAGTGTTTACTGCTTATTATTATTATTTTTTTTTACATTTTTATTTATTTTTTGAGAGAGGAGAGAGAGAGAGCGCGAGCATGAGCGGGGGAGGGGCAGAGGCAGCACAGAGCCTGACGCAGGGCTTGAACCCACAAACTGAGATCGTGACCTGAGCTGAAGGCGGATGCCCAACTGACTGAGCCACCCAGGCGCCCCTTATTGCTTATTTTTTTTAAGTTATTTATTTTTGAGAAAGTGCAAATGGGGGAGGAGCAGAGAGAGAGAGAGAAAGACAGAGAACGCCAAGCAGGCTCCATGCTTTCAGTGTGGAGCCTGATGCGGGACTCGAACACACGAATCGTGACATCATGACCTGAGCTGAAGTCAGACGCTTAAATGACTGAGCCACCCAGGTGCCCCCATTGCCTTTTTTTAAAGTTTGTTTATTTATGTATTTATTTAAAATTTTTTTTTAATGTTTATTTATTTTTGAGAGACAGAGAAAGCGCGTGCGCGCATATGAGCAGGGGAGGGGCACACACAGAGACACACACAGAATTGAAAGCAGGTTCCAGGCTCCGAGCTGTCAGCACAGAGCCTGATGCGGGGCTCAAACCCACAGACTGCGAGATCATGACCTGAGCCGAAGTCGGAGGCTCAACCGACTGAGCCACCCAGGCGCCCCTTATTTATTTATTTTGAGAGAGAGTGTGCGTGTGTAAGTGGGGGAGGGGCCGAGATGCGGGGCTCGAGCTCAGTAATTGTGACATCATGACCTGAGCTGAA
Organism: Leopardus geoffroyi; assembly: GCF_018350155.1. Lineage (NCBI taxonomy): Eukaryota > Metazoa > Chordata > Mammalia > Carnivora > Felidae > Leopardus > Leopardus geoffroyi. The sequence continues at coordinate 1,755,798 of NC_059338.1, read as the reverse complement.
GTTGGACACTTCAGTGAATGAGCCATCCAGGCACCCCTATTATTCGTTTTCTTAAAAAAAAAAAAAAAAAATTATATATATATATATATATATATATATATATATATATAAATATAATATATGTATATATAATATATAAATGTATATATCATATATATATGATATATATCATATATATATTCACACACACTTTTAAATATGTATAGACTTAAAATGTATTTAATGTTAAATATTTATAGAAGTAATTTACATATAGTAATTCTATATAAAATGAAATATTAAACAAATATATGTATACATATATCTAAATAAACTTAGGAAGCTCCTGACAAATAGTCGGTAGTGTTGCTCCTTTTTGAAACTTCCAGACTTACTGAGAAGGGTAAGAGAACGGTGACAGAGAAATTTGAAGTCTTACCTTTTAGGAGTCCGTGTCAACTCTGACAAGCACTTGGCTTTAAGAGACGCTTCAGTACGGAAAATGTCGGATTGACGGTAGTCCTGGATTGTTCAGCTTCGAATTAAAGTTTGTGTTCAAACTGCTTCCTCCGTCCGTCAGCTGGGCTGGGACTGAAGCGTAGGTGGTGGAGTTGCGCGGGGCCCCGGGGAAGCGGCTGGGACTCTGAGTTCTCTAAGGAGATCGCTCGCCCTGTCCTCAAATATCTCTAAACGCTCTCACACAGAGACCCTTTCTTTTCTCCCCACTAAGATTGTGTTATAATTAGGTGTGGCATAAACTAGATTAAAAAAAGAAAATGGCGACTGTATTTGTATTTTACTCAATTTTGACAGGTTTTTTTCGGTGAAAGTTGAAAGATGAGTCTCGCCGTTCTTCCTTGCCTTACTGGTCACCCGTGTGTCAGTGGCGTGCCTCTGCGTTGGACTAGATCGCAGCCGCATCTGCGGGGGAAGCCAGGGCTGCGTCTGCTCTTGTCTGTGGAAAGCACGTGGTCCTCTGTTGAGTGGAGTCGCCTTGCTGCTGGTCTGGCGCAAAGGACCAAGCATGGTTTGGAGGACAGAATGGATTTTAGTTTTTAGGGAAATGCAGCCGGACGGCATAAGCAAGTTGTCCCGTACGTAGAGCCTTGTGGACCTGTTGCCCTTCACTGTCCGGATGGTCAGAGCTGGGGCACGGCCCGCTTCTTTAGGCTAAAACGAGTTAGTGAACCTGACTTAAGACTCCTGACACGGGGGGCACCTGGGTGGCGCAGTCGGTTAAGCGTCCGGCTTCAGCCAGGTCACGATCTCGCGGTCCGTGAGTTCGAGCCCCGCGTCAGGCTCTGGGCTGCTGGCTCAGAGCCTGGAGCCTGTTTCCGATTCTGTGTCTCCCTCTCTCTCTGCCCCTCCCCCGTTCATGCTCTGTCTCTCTCTGTCCCAAAAATGAATAAACGTTGAAAAAAAAATTTTTTTTAAAAAATAAAAAAAAAGACTCCTGACACGGGGTTTCTGCTCCCAGGAGGGTATGATTGTTTCGGAGGGGCAAGGCGATATAGGCAACATAAAGCCATGTTACCTCGACTAATTAAAGGAAAACGTTGAAAGATCTGGATTAAATTGGCAGGTAGAATTAGGCCACGAAGATTCCTCAGAAAGAGGAAAGGTATGACTTAGAGCAACAGAGAAGTTAAGAATCCTGTATGTCGGACAACTCCAGTGCAGGGCTGGAGAGCCGGGCAGGTGAGTTAAGCAAGCTCCAGGTTAGAGCCGGGGACGCGCCCCGTGTGTGGAGTACGTGGCGGGATGCCCCCAGGTACCGGCCTGCTCTGGAGCAGAGACTGCTAAGAGCTGTTCTGCTTTTTTCTCATTTTCTCAGCGTCACCTCTGGAGATTCTGATTTGCTGGCTCTCTGATAGGATCCAGGAATCTATATTAAGACAAAAACCTCCCCCAGATGATTCTGATGGCAGCCACGCAGGCTTTCCTAGATTAGGAGTCTCCGGGCTGAGTGATGCCGGAGAGCCCGGGGCCAGCATCGGAGGACTGTGCGGAGCAGTGACAGAGGGCTTGTCAGCAGGTGTGGGAAGTGCTAGTGGCTCTGTCCAGGGCGGTGTGGGGCTGGGGAGCACTGGGCGTGAGCGGTGAGAAGGTGGAGTCGTTCATGTGTGAGGGAGCAAGGGCTGTGGCTGGGGGACAAGCTTGTTATGAAGGAAGCCACTGGATGGAGCAAGGGACTGGTAAGTCCTTGTGTTCAGGGCATGTTGAAATCTCCAGTCAACTTAATTTTTTTTTTTTTTTTAAACGTTTATTTATTTTTGAGACAGAGAGAGACAGAGCACGGACGGGGGAGGGTCAGACAGAGAGGGAGACACAGAATCTCAAACAGGCTCCAGGCTCCGAGCTGTCGGCGCAGAGCCCGACGCGGGGCTCGAACTCACGGACCGCGAGATCATGACCTGAGCCGAAGTCGGCCGCTTAACTGACTGAGCCACCCAGGCGCCCCTCCAATCAACTTTTAAACGTGAGTTGCTCTTGAGACAAAGTTACTGACATGTTTTAGCTTTGTCTATTAGTCCTTGCTCTAAAAAACTCAGCACACACGGTCATATCATTAAGTCACCCAGTGTTTTGAACAGAAGCTGCTGGGGCTGAGGGCATGTCGTTTCCTGCCCTTCCCAGAGCTGTTTAGTGCTAGTTTCGTGCAGTTTGCTCTGAGCCAGGAGAAAACCTCCCATCTGCAGAACTATCCCCCATCAGAGGCTTCCCCTAGTTTCCTTGCACACGAGTGGTCTGTGTGAAGGTGAGTCAGAGTACGTGCCCCAGGACAGCGCAATCCAATGCCAACTGTCTGCCGACCGGAAAGCGTGTGTGCCCGTCAGGTGTACTTGGTCCCACCCAGAACACTGGGGCCGCTCTTACTTTCAGATCCTCAGACGCCCACAGGACAGCACATGGGTCTGGTGGCCGCTCACAGCCACTCGCCACCACCACCGCCTCCCAAACAACTAACAAAAACAAGCCTCCACTTCAGACCAAACTTCTTTTGAAACTCCCAGCTCAGTAGGAAGTAGGAAGAGGCCCAGGTTTTTTGTATTTGCTTTAGGTCTGCTTCCTAGACAACAGTTTGGCCCCCGCCTGTCTTCCTTCAGTCCGCAAACCTTTACTGAGCATCTGCTGGACGCCAGGCATGTGGCGCTGTTGGGGGTTCGGTGAATAACAACAAGCACAAAGGTCTTGACGGCTCAGTTCTGTTCTTCAGGCACCTCTGTTTTTTTGTTTTTGTTTTTTTGTTTGTTCTAGTGAGGCTCCACACCCAGCGTGGGGCTTGAACTCACGACCCTGAGATCAAGAGTCGCACACTCTCTGAGCCAGCCAGGTGCTCCCAGGCACCTCTGATTCTAATGTGCAGTCTCACGTGAGACGTGTGGAGGGTGAAGGGGTCGGGGGACGTGCAGGAATTTCCAGCTTCTTGATGAACAATTAAATGGCACCTTGGAAAAATGCCCGGGGAGACTGATTTGGTGCAAGTGAATGTCAGTCATGAAAATGTGTGGTTTCGGGGTGCCCGGTGGGCAGGCTCAGTCACAGGAGCGTGTGACTCTTGATCTTGGGGTTGTGAGCTTGAGCCCCACGTTGGGTGTGGAGATGATTTAAATGAACTTAAAAAAAAAAAACAAACAGAATAGAGATGTTTTCAGCTTTCTGAAAAATTATGCTCCGTGGCTAAATCTTGAATTATTGGCTCTCGGATTATTTAAAGAGGACCCCAAGCACTAGGCTGTCTTGCCAAGCCACACGGTGTGGAAGGTGGATGAGACTTTGTTAGAAGATCACAGGAGAAAATACTTTGGATGGAGAGAGATGCCGCACAGAAAACCATGTGGTGGTCTCCATTGCCCACCCAGCACCCACTCCTCCCTCCACGGGAATTGACATTTTATTCAGGAATCCACCCATTTCCCACACTCGGTTCCAGGACAGCCCTAAAGACGCTCCCATCCTCCCTGCCTGATGGACGCGGCAGTGACCACGTGCCACACTTGGGACCAGCGAGGCCAGAGGAGAGAGTCGTTGGAGGTTTCTGGGGATGGTTTACCTAGTTTTTCTGGGAGAGGCCTTTAGCAGTCTCCTCTTACCCCCTGTAAGTGGGCCTCTAAATAGCCTAAAACCTTCAGGATTAAGCCGACAACGAACGTCAAGAGTGAGCCCACAGAAAGCACCCGGGTCCCTTGTGGTATTAGTGACCTTTTGCCAGAGTCCCTCGGAAGCCGGCCCCGCCTGTGGGCTTCCGGTGAGGTGAGCCGGGACGTGTTCTTAATGTTTAAGCAATTTGAATTGAGGTTTCCTGTTCATCGTAGACAAAAGCGTCCTTAGTGCCAAGGTCCTCTTACCATTGTGGTTGTTACATTATCATGTTATTTTTTTCAGACTTATCACCTAGAAAAAATAGGCAAAATTATATATGTGCCATGATTGCCATCACAAGATAGTTCATTTCTTTTATTTCGTTTTATTTTTTTAGTGTTTGTTTATTTTTGAGAGAGTGTGAACAGGGGAGGGGCAGAGAGAGGGAGGAACAGAGGCTCTGAAGCAGGCTCTGTGCTGACAGCGGCGAGCCCGACGTGGGACTTGAACTCACGAACTGTAGTTGGACACTCAACCGAGCCACCCAGGCACCCATCATCATAAGATAGTTCAGATAGGAAGACGTGCTGAAATTAGTGACGATTGCCTGTAGATGGACTTTTTTCCTGCTTCTATGAACTTGTACTTTAGTTTACATGTTTTCTACAGTGACCCTGTGTGACACATCAGGAAAGAAATGCACAGGAAGTAAGACTAGAAGACAGAACGGTTGGGAAGGTTTGGGAATCTTAGCCAATTTTTTTTTTTCCTTTTCTCTCTTTTCCGATTTTTGTATAATATACCTATTATATCACTTTGTCATTTAAAAATGTTTTTTAGGGGCACCTGGGTGGCTCAGTTGGTTGAGCGTCTGACTCTTGGTTTCAGCTCAGGGCATGATCTCACAGTTCGGTCGGGCTCTGTGCTGACTGCTCAGAGTCTGCTTGGGACTCTGTCTCCCTCTCTGTCTCTCTGCCCCTCCCCCCACCCCCACACACACTCTCTCTCAAAATAAACTTAAAAAAATGATAAAATAAAAATGGTTTTTAGTTCCTTCACTGGAACTCGAAAAGAGCGGGGGCTTTCTCTCCTGCTTCCAGCATGTTCACACAGGGAGGCAATTTCCAGAGCAGAAGGTAGGGAAGGTGCATCATTCCAGACACAGGGTGCACAGGGGGGTCCGTGGAGCAGCCTCAGGGTCACAGCGGCCCGGGGCGCGACCTCTGAGAGGGGAGCAGGGACCTGCAGGTCTTTTCTTTCAGAGCGTTTCTCTGTAAATCTGTAGTTACATATTTACTTGTGCTCTGACCTGAGGGCAGCTGGTCGGCTGCTGAAGGCGCACAGGGGCGGGCCTCTTACTTTGCCGGGTATAAAGCTCTGGGTGCTCCAGGACAGGTGCTTGTTGAGGAGTGAACGAAGGTGAGAACAGAATCAGCCCTCTGGTAGATTCTGCTCTGGGGGTAGAAATACTTTGGGGTATAAATATTTCCAGTTACAGGGACAGGCTAATTAGCATCAAAGCCCTTATCTCTCTCCTGGTGGTTATGGTCTTAGGAATAACATTTTGAGAGGAAAACAGAAACACTAGAGAAAGGATTTTAGGTCTGGAGCCTGGAATCTGCATTTTTTCTTTTTTTAAAAATTTTTGTTACGTTTATTTTCGAGACAGAGAAACAGAGCATGAGTGGGGAGGGGCAGGGAGAGAGGGAGACACAGAATCCAAAGCAGGCTCCAGGTTCCCAGCTGTCAGCACAGAGCCCAACGTGGGGCTTGAACCCACGAACCGCGAGATCATGAACTCAGCCGAAATCGAACGCTCAACCTACTGAGCCACCCAGGCGCCCCTTTTCTTTTTTTTAAGTAAGCTCTACACCCGGTGTGGAGCTCAAACTCACGACCCCGAGAGCAGACGTTGCAGGCTCCCCCAACTCGGCCAGCAGGGCACCCATTCCCTGCCACCCCCCGCCCCCCGCCTCCCCGCCTCTGCCTTTTCTAACAAGTGCTCCAGATGGCCACGGATCAGGTGCTGTGGGGCCCACACTGGAAAGTGCGCCCTGGAACATCCCGGAGTCTGAGGACCAACCTCATTCCCAGTCACCGGCTCTCAAGAAAACCATGCACATGTCCCTGTGCGTGTTTAATGTGAGTCAGTCTTTATTTTGCACTTGTGTGGTGCATTAACAAAGTCCACGTACAAGATAGCGTTACACATTGTAGGTTAGCATTACAGCATTATGCAGTTTCACACAACTCATGTTAGCTTTTTTCCGTTTTTTCTTTTTTTTTGAATTTGACACATTTATTTTGAGTTTCATTTTTACAAGAGAAGACACAAGGTAAAGAAAGACGACCACATCGGAGAAGGATCATGGTGAGGGCAATGTCACTGTCGTGGCCATAATAAAAGCCTTCCAAGAAAAAGGACTCGTACCGTTCCCTCTCCTGAGCAAGCCGCTCCTGTCCCACAAGCCAGTTCTCTCTGTTTTCATATCTAGAGCATGTTCATGGACACGTACCTCGTGGCTGCGCTCCACCGAGAAGAACCGAACGGAGGAATAACTCATAGAGGGACTTTTGGTTATTACGAAAAACTCTTGTCTTCCCAAAGGAATCAAGATTACCAGCAGAGAAGGACTGACTCTTGGAAAATCAGAAGTGACCGTTCCCTAACCCGTTCCCGACCACGAGTGCCTTGTGCAAAAGCTAGGGTGCGACTCTCTTGTCTTTCAACTGACTCCGAGGAGGACACTACTCCTCCGCCCTTTCAGGTGGCTCTGGGAGGGACACGGGTGAAAGCCGAAGGCAGCTAGGAAACTTTGGGACAGCAAAGCCAAGGGCATGATGGATCAGGCGTGAGGTAGGAGGGAGGGGCCCTGTGCTGTCTGCCTCCTTGGAAGCCACTCCTGGCTCCAGAACTACGGTCCCCGCCCTGTCACCTCACCGCCCGCTGCTCAACAGCCCAGAAGAATGAGGGAGGAAAGCCCCCTGGAGGTGGAGGGGGGGGGAGATGGGAAGAGGGGGCCGCAGGAGGGGCTACAGGCACTCAGCGGGGCAAACACCAGACTGTCTCGCCTGTTGCTTTGCACTGTTTCTGGGAAGGACACGAGCGGGGTGCTCAGCGGTTTCTGATCTTCAGACATTAAGGCGATGAAGAGGAAGCAGGTTTTTTCCTAAGGGGGCTTCAGGACGCTCCTGTCCGATTTACATTAAACTATCTCAAAATGCATTTTTAGAAAACAAAAATTATTTTCTTCTACGTATGATACAGTATTTACATTCCATGGAGTATAGGCTGGAGACCAGTGGGGACACCGCCGGGCCGGGGAGTCAGACGAGGGCGGGGGCCGGCGGTGTGGGCTCCGGGCCTGCTCGGCACTGCTCCGCACTGTCAAGAATCCAGGCTTCAGAAAGAACAGCAAAGGGATTCAGGGGGAGCAGACTGGTTTTAAATCCGCAAGAGCTCGGGGAACGTCAAAGGCAATATCGCCGCCCTGTCTGGACACCCGGCCTCCTCGGAGGCCAGAGGGAAGGACGGCTCTTGTCGGGTGTGGCCCTGCCTCGGCGGCCCCTTCGGGCCTTGGTTCCGGCTGCTGCTCACGTGAGCCCCCGAGCAGGCCAGAGGAAAGGCCTGCTGGCCCTGCACGCTCGCCTGCAGCCAGCGGACCAGGTGTCTGCCCTCTGGGAGGCCTTGGCCTCAGAGCCACGGCCCGCCTGCCTGGAGTCAGGAGGCCTGAAGTTGAATCCCTCGCACCCTGGGCTGCCCCCATCCCATCCCTCCACCTGGTCTCGACCCCTGGAGCCCAAGAACCACGAGGGACGGGATGTTATAGAAGATTCCAGGTTACCTTGATCACTCCTTAACTCAACGTTTACTTATTTCGTTATTTTTAAGAGCCGCGATTGAAAAATTTAAGGATACACACTAGTTTCTGCAGGCCCTTTTCCTTATGAAGCAAAGCCAACCTCCTCTAAGCTACCTGAGAAGACTGCAGCTTCTCCATGGTGAGCATTTCTGGAAAAAAAAAAAAAAAGGTCAGTTTCATCCTTCGAACCAACAAATGGCTGTCACTTGCTGGTGTAGCTGCAAGGTGGTGACGGGCACCTCCGTTCTGCCCACGCTCACAAACAGCGTCTGGGACCGGCCGCACGAGCCCACTGGTGCCACCGGAGAGCCAGATCTGAAGTCTTCAAAGCTCCCTCCAGAGCAGTCATCTAGTTCCGTAAACCCGAATTCTACCTAGTGAGTCTGCTGTGTTCGTGTGCTTTGTCACAAATTAATCACAGACTGCCCCTGCCCCCTCCCCGCGGGAACGCTGGCGCAGAGACCCCACGCCTCGGATCCTCTCTCCCCTGCAAACCCTGCCTCGTCCACCCGGCCTGTTTCCTGGCTCACTCTGGACCTCTGGACCTTGGGCTCAGCCAAAGAGCAGGGGTGTCAGAGAACACGGGGAAGATGAAGCTGTGAGGTCTCACCTGCAGAGGTGGGGGGGGGGGGGAGACGGCGCCTCTCCAGCAAAGCCCGGTAAAAAGAGGCCAATTTCAGGTAATCAGCAAATACAATTCGGCACAAAACACAATTTTCATGGATCAAAATCTGTAACTTGATATTGGCAGTTAGGCTAATTTCTTCAGTTTGTATTAGACATGCAAGTATAAGGTTACATTGTTATATATAGACTGGTGAGGCCTTTCCCTCTCTTTTTCCCCATAAAAAAAAAAAAAAAAAAAAAAAGAATTTCTAGTGCCTTGCGAAGGAGAAAAATCATCATCACTAAGAACTGATCTGCAGCTGTGGTCACGGGGCGTTCTTCGTGGGGTTTATTTTGTAAGAAATCTTCTTCTACAACTAAAATGAGGTTTTAAGTCTGCTTCTCCCTGGCATCTCCCCGCCTGCCCTGCCCAGCCCCGGGCTCAGGCGAGGAGCACAGGATTAGTATTCACTCAGACTGTGCCACTTGGCCACGGGCTTGCGGGGGCTCTCGCACACCTCCCTCCAGTGCTCCGCCCCGCTGGTGGTGACGCTGTGTGCCCCCAGGATCAGCCTCCCCACCGCCTCGTTCTTGGTGGTGCGGTCGAAGTCGATGACCAGAAACTCGATGCTGATGTCAGGCAGCAGGTCAGGGGGGATGTCGTAGACGAAAGACTCGTTGAAGACTGGGTTCAAAGTGCACTTTTTCACATGGGTTTTCTTCTTGGCGATGCGCTTTCTGCCGTAGTAGACGTTCACCTTGACGTAAGGATCTGGGGCCGCCAAAGAGACAAGAAAAGAGGGAGACAGACCCATGACACGGTCCTCCTGCTGGTTTCGTGTTGGCAGGGAGGGGCTCTGACGTTCCTCTCGTTGGTGGCCCCTCACACCAAACCCACTCTGACTTTAGGTGCGTCTGCCTGCCTGGGTAGGGGGGCCACGGGAGCCAAGCAGGGGTGTAACAGAACTTCCTCCAGTCAGGTCTGAAGAAACCCTGTGACACCAGGAGGCGTTTGCAAGGGCGCCGGGACTAACAAAAGCCCGCAGCCTTTTTGAGATGTCTCGCCTGGCGCGGGGGCTCAGCACCTGGCACGCACACCCACCCCGGCCCCGACACCCCACCAAACGTCAAGGCCCCATACGCCCACTCAAAGCACCCCCGCCCCCGCTAGGGAGACCTACAACCCAGGCAATCGCCACGAGGAGAGCGTGGACAGAGGAACAGGGTGCTAGCAGGGTGCTAGGGGTTCTAGCGCTGTCAGGGCCCCAGGCCGGGAAGCGGTGGTGCTGGGACGGACAGAAGTAGGTTGGAGTAAATAGCTGCTACCTGAGAGACCGGTGATGTCCATTTTCGGCAGGTGTCGGGCTTTGAGGACCACCACTGTCATTCTCTGTGCCACGGGCTGGTATGACAGAGACACCTGGAGCTCCCCTCTGCTAATGCACTTCTGTGGAGAAGGAACAGCAGGTGAGGGTCCCGCCACGAGGGACAGAGCCTGGCACAGCGAGTGCGCAGCAGTGACAGGGGGAGGCACAGGGGAGACGGTCGCCCTGTAGGGATGTAGCTACCAAAGTAACGGGGAGAGAAAAACGGAAATACTCTACTGCTAATCCTGATACTAAATAAAATCATCTGCGAGGAGAGGCAGCCTCGACTCGTATTCAAGAGTAGAGTGCAGACTGTGAGGCCAGGTTGGTCCGGATCAAGTCCTGCTGCGCATGCGTGTCTGCGTGACCTGGGACAAGAACTGGACGTCTCTGTGTCACCTTCCTCAGCTGAAAGATGAAGACACAAACGGTACTGACCTCAAAGCATTATCAAGACGATTAAATACGTTAAAATCGGTAAACATTTACCTGCGCCAGTGCCTGGCACACGGGGCGCGAGACAAGCGCGTTGTCTCCGACGGTCTCATTTGGTTCTCGCGCTGAAAGTTTAGGAGACTGTAGACTGGAAGGCGGGAAACTTGGGTTGGAGCCTTAGCTTTGCCATTTACTCACCACCTGGCTTTGGGCAGGCTCCCGAACTTTCTGGCGACTGTTCCTCCATTTCACAAGGTGGATGTCCACACCTGCTCCTCCTGCCTCACCGAAAGCACTTCGGAGTGCTGGCCCCTCCCCCACTCACGTCTGCGTGTTCCCCTCTTTACATTTTATGCCAGGTTCTACTTTGAGCTTGAAAAAACCCTCTGGTCCTCCAAGGACATTAAAAAATAATTTTTTTTTAACTTTATTTGTTTTGAGAGAGCATGAGTGGGGGAGGGGCAGAGAGAGAGAGAGAGAGAGCAGGGGAGGGGCAGAGAGAGAGGTGACAGAGAGAATTCCAAGCACGCTCTGCTCTGTCGGCGCAGAGCCTGATGTGGGGCTTGAACTCACAAACCATGAGATCATGAGTTGAGCCAAAACCAAGAGCTGGACACTTAATCAACTGAGCCATTCAGGCACCCCTCTAAGGACACTTGAAACAATATTTGGATACTTACTACAAGCTGGGTGCTGGGGATCTGGAGCAAATATTTATTTTTTATTTTTTTCTTTCTTTCTTTTTCATTTCCCCGCATTTTTCTTTTCTTTCTAGTCTCTATGCCCAAGGTGGGGCTTGAACTCACAACCCCGAGATCAAGAGTTGCATGTTCCACGGACAGAGCCAGCCGGGCGCCCAGGATCTGGTTCTTGCTCCCAGGGAGTTTACCATGTCCAGAGAGACAGGCGCAAACAAACACGCCCTCCTTGGGGCCGTCAGGACCCGTCCCAGTGCTGCCGGGGGACCCAAGGGAGGGGGGTTTGCCACACGACCTCCGGGCTGAGTTTATGACAGTGAGTCCGTGGGAAGACTGGTCAGGACGAGCGGCAGGAATGGCCGCTATGAAGGCACTGGGTCCTGAGAGGGTCCCCTGTGTTCCCAGAGTTGGGGGGAGCTGCCGGGAGGAGGGAACCTGGGGGGTGGGTCAGGCGAGGGCCTTGGAACCAAACAGCAGACTCGCCCGCAGCACACAGGCCAAGGGCAGCCAGCCAGCACAGGGGCGACAGGCGTTGCCGCCGTCGACGATTTATGAAGGCCGCTACTGTTCTAGTGGAGGCCGGACAACTGATGGACGGACAGACGGACGGACGGACGGACAGACAGAGCAGAGGCGGCCCTGAGGCTGAGGAGGGGGACACTGAGGCCGGGACCCGGGGACGGGTGTGGGGCAAGATGTGTCAGGAAGAACTGACGAAAGTGGAAGTGGGAGGGGAGAGTGGAGGGCAATTTCTTGTTTCTTTTTTTTAATTTTTTTTTTTTTAATTTTTTTTTTCAACGTTTATTTATTTTTGGGACAGAGAGAGACAGAGCATGAACGGGGGAGGGGCAGAGAGAGAGGGAGACACAGAATCGGAAACAGGCTCCAGGCTCTGAGCCATCAGCCCAGAGCCCAACGCGGGGCTCGAACTCACGGACCGCGAGATCGTGACCTGGCTGAAGTCAGACGCTTAACCGACTGCGCCACCCAGGCGCCCCCAATTTCTTGTTTCTTAGCTCATTTTTAAAATTATGATCAAAAAAAATTTTTTTTTTCTCGTTAAAAATCTTTAAAAATTTTAATGTGTATCTACCTTTTGATGAAGTGAGGATGGGGCTGGGAGAAAGGAAACAAAAAGGAGGTGGGGCTCAAGGAACACTGGACATAATAAGGTAAATTTGGGACAAAAACCACTCCCTCGCTACCAAGTCTCATCCCTATGTCCTTCAAAGCCCTCAAGAAATGTCGCCTACTCCAGGAGTTCGTAGACTGCGCAAAACCGGGCTACGCTCACCACCAGCCCTACCCGTGCCACACGCTCCCGACAACAACGTTCTGTGCACCTGCTTGGCGAAGGCGCGATGCTAGCGGCTGGGGCCGGGCGGGGGGCGGCGGGAAGCCCTATCTGGAGAAGCCCGCAGACTTCTGCGCTAGCTGCGCAGGGTGCCTGTGCAGGAAAGAACAGCAGCGAGTAATTCAATTCGCTCGTCAGTGGAAAACGAGGGAAGAAACCTGAAAATCTGTGCTTTGATTAGAAGCCTAACTCCCCTCAAGGAATGAAACTGAGTAATAGCTCGCCCGGTTCAGAAACTTTCCTGAGGCTGCATTTCATTCCAGGAACGTATGCCAAGGTCCCTCGTAGGGCATCACAGGGCTAAGAGTTAAACTCACCCGCTAGCTTTTGAAACCGAAGTCCAAAAGCGAACAGACTTACAAAAGATTTTCACGGCTTTTCTCTGCTAGACTGAAGCCCCACGGTTTTTCCTTTCCCAGAACACACATGTCATCAGCTCTCGATTATGTCCGCGGAAGTACCCTCGGCCAGCTTAGGATCACAGGCTGGTTGTCCCTGCCCACCAGTATACTTCTGGGCTGCTTCCTTTTGACGTGAGTCAGAACGCCATCAGAGAACGTAAACTCATTTTTACTATTAGGTACGGCCAAATGGCGTCAGGAAAGTCATCCCACGCGATAAGGGAAATTAAGCGCCTTCCAGAGGAACATTCAGAACTGAGCTTTCCGATACGGTAGCCACTTGCTCCAAGTGTCCGATTAAACTTAATTTTAAATTAGTTAAAATTAAGTAAGATTAAAATTTTAGTTCCTGAGTCACACTAGCCATATTTCAAGTGTCCCCGTGCACGTACAGAACATTTACACCGTCACAGAGAGTTCCGGCAGTGAGCACTGATGTAGAAGGAACTTCTGGGTGATCTGGGCCACCACTTCATTCCCCGAGCCCCAAAGAAATGTTAACTAGATTTGAGGTCTGGAACATCCTTGAATACTGGCACTAAACATGAAATATGCACACACGATCTTTTTTTTTTTTAATTTTTTTTTAAGTGTTATTTTTGAGAGAGGTAGAGCATGGGTGGGGGAGGGGCAGAGAGAGGGAGACGGAATCCCAAGCAGGCTCCAGGCTCCGAGCTGTCAGCACAGAGCCCGACGCGGGGCTCGAACTCACCAACTGTGAGACCATGACCTGAGCCGAAGTCGGACGCTTAACTGACTGAGCCACCCAGGCGCCCCCTGCACACACAATCTTTAAATATAAAGATTTAAATATAATGTTATATTATTATATAAAATTAATTATATACAATTAAATATAATTCTCACTTTGTATACAGAAGAAGGGTAGACGGCGTAAAAGGGAAACTCTAAACAACAAAGAGTTTTTTGGGGGCCCCTGGCTGGCTCAGCAGGAAGAGCGTGTGACTGACTCTTGATCTCGGGGTCATGAGTTCGAGCCCCATTTTGGGTATGGAGCCTCCTTTAAAAAAGTTACATGAGCCTGATCGTTAAAAACAAAAACCCAAGTGTTTTATTTGTAAAAAAAAAAAAAAAAGGCATTAGCTATAAAATTATAGCTTATGTTTCCTAATTATTTGGTTAAAACTGTGTTTTGTAAATCATCCCTTATAGCCAAATCTTTCCAGGCTAAATCCCCATGTCCCTTCCCTAGTTCTCGGGGAAAGTGAACAACTTCTGGTTACGACTTTCTTTTCTCCCCTAAAATCACCCCTCAGGCAGTTGTTCTCCATCTGATCCCCCCCACCTCACCTCTGGTCATCTTACTTGGGCAGAACGCCCACCCCCGTCCAGTGCCCCCGGTGAAGCCCAGGTCAAGTCTGCAGCCACAATAGCACCCGAGTGCCACTGTGCCTCCACACTGAAGGCCAGATCTCACGTCCCCTCCCCTCCCCCCTTCTCTTTCCACCCAATTCCCACTGCGAGTGGCATTGTCAATGGCTCTTTCTCCAGGGATCTTTGTCAAGGGCTGGGAGTGAGCTCTGTTTCCCAGCCCCCTGGCCGAGGGAGGCAAAAACTCTGCTGGGGGCAGACAAGCAGGAGTGCAGGGGGAGGAAGGGTGTCCTCCGTGCCTGAAAGGGCGGGGAGGCTTTGCTCTCAGGCGCCTTTCTCCCACAGAGCAGAAGAGGAACAGAAACAGTGGGGGTAGGGAAGACACGGTAAGGTGAGGGTCCGTTCCAGAGTGACTGGCGAGCCACACCGTCTTTGCACCGGGTGGCCCCGCGCGTCCTCAGTACAACTTTATTGGGGCCAGAGGTCCTCGGGGGCCACCTCCACACCAATCACTGTCATGGGAAAACGAGAGAAACAAAAACCTTGATGTTCAACCACATCTTCTCTTCCCCAGTACACACACACAGCCACTCTCTCCGTGGCTCATTTCTTTCTCTCTTTTCAGTCCCTTTTGGCTCGACTGGATGACCTCTCAGGTTCCTTAGGAGTCTGAGATTTTGAGAATCCTGGCATTCCCACGACCACTGTCCCAGGCCATCAGCACCAGATGTGGCCCAGGAAAGATGGGAAGAGATTTGGAAGACAATGACGCGAAGAGATTCGGGGGAATCTAACAGCTCTGCAAGACCTGCTTGTCAGTTACTTCTCTTTCCACCCTCTCTTGCCCCCAGGCCCCCTCTGGGCCGCCTCCCTCCCCCTCGTGGGTGATCTTTTATGGGAATTTACTTGCATTTTCACTCTACTTTAATTCACTTTGACTTTTATCTGAGGGGTGGCTCGCTGTCTCAGTCAGAAGAGCAGCAGACTCTTGACCTCAGGGTCATGAGTCCGAGCCCCACGTTGGGTATAGAGCGTACTTAAAAAAAATAATAATAATTTCCAACCAAATGAAATATTAGAGAAATAGCTGCCCCCCGCTCCCCCCCCCCCCCCAAAAAAAAAAGCTCGTTCCAGAGTCCAATTCAGAGATTTAGGGCATTATAGAATTTATACTGTGATCTTCTTTTACTAATAATCAAGGGCTAATTTTTCCTAAGAGCTGAGAGCGCTCTCCGTGATCCCATTAGCCTTCTCTGCCAAGGATCAAGGCTGAGAAATGGTGGCCGCTGGCCCCGAGTGAGGACTAAAATGGGAGTCACAGATGACAGCCAGTCCTGGGCTTCCTCAACCAGACCACACTAGGTAAAAGGAAGGATGAGAGGCGATTTTTCTGCTGAAGGAAGTTCAGGTAGGGGTGTGGGGTTATCTGGGGAAACCCAATTCCCAGCAGTCCCCACCCAAGCCTCCGGGTGGGAGAAGAGAACGTGGCCCTGTATTATAAGCGGATGCCTTCCACAGACCAGAAAAAGCTCTTTATAGAGTGCGGGACGGTCCAGAGCAGCTCTAACTGCTGAGCCAAGGGGAGACCCAGAAAGGGCAGACCCTGGGCCACAGCAGGGAGGGTGCAGGGTAGACATCTGGAGGCCGTGCTACAGGCAGGCGTGTGGACTCGTGGCTCGGGACGGAGCGCAGCCCTGGCCACAGGCACTGGCTGCAGAAACACACTGAGGAGGTCCAGCGGGCTGGAGGGCTCTGCGTGTCCTGTCTGCGCCTCTCCCAGGGGGCCTGTTGCTCAGGATCCTCGCCCTGGCTTGTCCCTCCTGAAGGGAGTTAATAAAGTGGAAAGAAACGTGGCTCTTGCCAAGAGCCCCTGGCGGTTTAGCAAATGCCATTGTCTGTGCTCCCTGGCCAGTGTCCGGGATTTGAGGCTGTTTTGTTCCCAGCCCAAATCAGTCCCTTTCCTGGCCAGTCTCTCCCCAGCTGCAGCCTGGCACAGAGCCACCGCCTGCTTTCAGCCTTGGGCGGCAAGAGCACGAGCCGTCTGGGGGAGTCTGGCCAGCTGGTGGCTTCACCGAGGCTGGGGCTGCAGGGAAGGACGGTGTGCGGTGCTGATGAAGGCAGGCAGTGGAGCACTGGGGCTGCTGGAAAGGAGGAGCAGGGAGGACTCAGCAGAGCCCCGAGGAAAGGAGACAGCGGGGAAGGGGACGCGGTGGAGGGGGCTGAAAACATGTCACTGCCACAGTTCCGACCCGTGCTTCTGAGGGTACAAGAGCCTGTGCTGTGTTGGGCTCTCGGACGTCTCCCCCTGTCTTGGCCAGGGACCAGCGTTTAGGACCCGAAGAGCACCTCTAACGCCCTTCAAGATGTGGGGGCTTCCCTGGCCCCTGGGAGGCAGGGCTGGTGTGCCACGCGGCAGCCGCAGCTCCCTGGGCAGTGGCGTGGCCGGGCGGCTGCTGTGACAGGTGCCAGAGACACAGCATGGAAGGGAGGAACGCGCCCTTGTCCAGCAGGTAAACTGTGCCCGGCGCTCAGGGCACACCCAGCCTCTACTGGCCCCGTAAGCCTCCTTTGTCCGATCCTGGCCCTCCTGCCTCCCTACTGAGTCCAGTGTGGGCCTGGAGGTGGAAGAGGCGTCAGGAGAGAAGCAAGGCAGCCAGGGCCACGGCTCTTTCTGGAAGGTGAGCGGCTGTTCTCAGCGGCCCTGACATCCTTTCTGAACCTTCCACCTCCTTCTGCGCAACCCTTGCCTTCCTTCATTTTGTTAAAATATAAATGTCTGCTAACCACACGTACCTCCCAGGGACCAAACCTTACTAATGACAGCAATAACAGTCGCGGTTACGGTTTCTTGAAGGTTTACGGTGTGCCTGGGGCTACGTAGATGTACCGTCTCGCTTAGTTCCCATCAGAAACCGAGATCAGAGGAGCTAAGCAGCTCGCCCAAGGTCAGCTGGCTGGCGAGATTTGGATTCAAACTCGGGTTCGACTTCAAAGCCCCTGTTATTAACCACTCCTGTCGTATCTCGCAACAGGAATGAAACTCTGCGTTTAAAATGCCAACAGCCTCTTCCACGCTGGCCACCTGGCAGTTGTCAAGACCGTCTTTCTCCTTCACTGAAGTAAAGGCCCCTCAAGGGCAACGACGTGCCGGACGCATTATCTCACCTAATCCTCGTAACACTGCAAGGAAGACGGTATTATCGGCCCCATTTCACAGACGGGGAAACGAGCTGAGGAGGGTTCAGGCGCTCACCGGGGCCACTCAGCTGGGAGGTGGTGAGCTGGGCCTGGAGTCAGCCAGTCTGGCCAGAGCAGGAGCGCTCCACGGAGAACCACCCTGCTCCCCCGGTTGTGGGAGAAACGGGCGAACTGGGGGGGGGGGGGGGCACGTTTCTTGCGCCCCTGAAACTACAGGTCAAGAGCCAGAGCCGCCCAGCGGGGAGGAGGCAGGAGGGTGGGCCCTGACTCCCCGGCCGATCTGTGCAAATGGGGTGCCGAGGATGAGCGTGTGTGGTGGGGCTGAGGCCCGGGAGAGGGCCTGGGAGGTGAATCGAGTCCCTACACGCATTTATGGAACGGCTGCGAACACAGAGACACACGATACTACTTATACCCGCGATCTGGGCTGAGAAAGGGAAGCTGAGGGCAAGATGATCGAAGCCCCGTCACAGTTCAGCAGAGGAAGGTCACACATGACTTTGGAGAAGAAACCGGCCCCCACAGCATTGATGTCATGAGGGTCTAGGACCGGGGGGCCAGCCCGCTCCAAGCAAGCCCGGCTTAGCATCAGGATGCCCAGCACTGGGCGAGATCTCAGCAGCTGCCTGTGCCTCTGTCCTTGCCAAGTACCTTTTGGAGGAGACTCGGCTGGACAGGCCCTCCGTTTTACTCCGGCCACTGCTGATTCTTGATTCCCCTCCTTCCATCCGTCCGCCCCCTGCCCTCCATTTGTCCCCCGAGCTCTCATCTCCCCCAACCTATCAGTCCCCCCCCCCCCCCCCCCCCCCCGCCAACACACTCTTCCTCCTCACCTGGATGTTCCTTTTGGTGATGTCCCTGGTCAGCTGTGCCTTGCCCGTGCTGGGGTCCACGCCGGCCAGCGGCACCATGACCTCCCCGATGACGTCGTCCCGGGAGAAGCGGTCAAAGCTGAGGACGAGGAAGTGGAGCACCAGGTCTTGCAGCTGGCTGTACGGGATGCCGTAGAAGGTGAAGGTCTCGTCAAACACGGGGTCCAGGGTCTTCCGCAGCACCCTGGTCTTCACCCGATGCCGCTTGTCGGGAAGGATGGTCATTTTGATGTAGGGGTCGGAGCCCTGGGTCTGTTCATCCATCACCGGCAGCCCGTGAGCCTCCTGGATTGTCACCACCAGCGCTTTTTTCGGGAAGTTATAGTCCACCGAGAAGGTGAGGGATCCTAGCATGACGTCCTCCTCCGGAGACGACGGAGAAGTGGTTTTGCTCTCCCCAGGGGTCAGGCTCGCGACGGGGCTCCTCAGTTCTTCCCCATAGTCCACTTTAATAGGTAGCTGGTCCATACAAGATCCAGAGCTGGGGCCCCCGGGGCCTTTGTCTCGGCCCAGCAGGCCAGCCTCCGCCGCGTCCACCAGCACGCTCCCCCGCCCCCCTTCCCTCCCGGGGCCGTCTTTGTCTCTCCGCACTTTGATGATTTTCTTCTTGTTGCTCAGGGTCTCTGGGTATATGCTGATGCCTTTGAGCATGTGGATAAACTTATAGGGGGGGGTCTTGTGCTTCTTCTCTGCCCGCTGGTGGCAGCATGTCCACACGAAGACGGTCACCGAGACGCACACCACAAGCACGGACGCCCCGACGAGGCCGGCCACCACTGGCGACACATCTGCAGGTGGAGACCAGAGACGCGTCAAGGCAGGTGGACCTCAGCCCCCGTCTGCAGCTCCTCCACTGGGGGCCTCTGCGAAGCCAAGGCAATCTGGCACCTGCACCGCCAATCCGGCCCGTGTGGGCTTGAGAACCTCCCCTCTCCCGGGGATGCCCCGCGCCATCCCCTCCCACCAACCACGGCTTCTCCTTTCCACCGAACCCGGTGAGGTCTTTCCCTTCTCCAGGAAGCCTTCCGGGAAGGGCCCCACCCGACTCCCCGTTCTTTCCCTGGCCCTCTCGCAGCACTTAAGGACTTGGGTCCCTCCTACTGATTTGTGATTCACCTAAAGCTACCTTGTAGGTGTTACAAAGTCACCTCTACCTCAACTGTTACACAACGCTCAAGGGCACAGGCTGGCTGCGTCTGGCTTCGGGAGAATATTCCACAGCATCCAGCATAGGGTTTGCCGTGGGCCTGTGCGGGCCGCCTGGCAGCTGGGGTAGAAGAATGTAGGGCTGAGCCTGGGTGGTTTGGGGAGTGCGCTCAAGGGTGGTAAAAAGAAGTCTGGATGTGAGTATTTTAAAAATACGTTCCAAATTTCCGTTCCCAGTTCCCAATACTTGCATCTTAAATAGGAAGAAACAGGACTGTGCAAAATGTCAGCTCTTTGCTCAAATATCACCTCAGCAAGGCCTTCCCTGACCACCCTACCTCAAAGCTCAACCGTCTTCCCACCTAGACCCCCCGCCCCCGGGGTCCTACCCTGTGTCATCGTCTCCATAGGTCTGTCTGTCTCTCACACGGCGAAACACATGCGTGTGTGCACCCCCATAATATATATAGGAACACACACGCGTGTATAATTTTACTACAATAAATAACTTCTTCACTAAAGAGTAAGTTTCACGAGAACAGGGATTTGTCTGTTGGGTTCATTTCTGTATCCCCAATGTTGAAAACACAAACGTGTATTTGGTACATATTTGTTGCATGAACAGATAACTAAAGAGCAACAGACCGTTTCCTTCCCTTCCTCTCCTCTTGTCCTTTCCCACACAAGCTGGGACCCTAACAAGTTTGGGGTTTCTTTTGCCCTTGAAGTTCACTGAAGCCAAACTGGATTTGGGCCTTAAAGGTCTAGATAAGGCCTCTGGTTGCCCACATTACTTCTTTGGGGAAGCCATGCGTAGGGCAGGGAGGACTAAGGAAATAAACGTGACTTCAACATATTCCAGATTCTTCCTGAAACATCCCTCCAGAGGTATCTGCCCGGCTCACTGCCTCACCAACTGCAGACCTCTGCTCCAATCTTACCTTATCAGAGCAGCATTTCCTGGCTGCCCCAAGTGAGATAATATGCCCATCACTCTGCTTTATTTTTCCTCATAGAACTTAGTACTCCTGACATATATTCATCTGTCCTCCTTACTAGATAAGATTAGTGACTGTCTATTTTTTTTTTTCAACGTTTATTTATTTTTGGGACAGAGAGAGACAGAGCATGAACGGCAGAGGGGCAGAGAGAGGGAGACACAGAATCGGAAACAGGCTCCAGGCTCTGAGCCATCAGCCCAGAGCCTGACGCGGGGCTCGAACTCCCGGACCGCGAGATCGTGACCTGGCTGAAGTCGGACGCTTAACCGACTGCGCCACCCAGGCGCCCCAGTGACTGTCTATTTTTATCACTGCTATATCCCCAGGTCCTAGAACCATGCGGCACATAGTAAGTAGTCATTGAAGAAATGAATTAGTGAATTCACGACAGCCGCCACAGACAGGAAAAAAAAAGGAGTCCGTATGATTACATACATCAGGGATAAATGTAAAATTCTATATTGGCCTTCAAAAACCTGTTGATACACAATGGGAGGCCTTACTTAACAAGTCTGAGCAGAAATAATCTAGTTGTTTATTCCGAAGTATAATTAGGCTGATGCCAACCTACACCAGGAGTATGATGTCCCGATGACAGGGTTGGGGGGTAGCATAATTTAATCTGCACTGGCATAACATATGTGGAGTGTTCTGTCTAGCAATGACAAGAATAAAAATCGCCATTTTTCTGTGTACATTTATGGTGTCCTTGCCTTGTTCTAGAGCTCTCTCTGAATCAATGAATTCACTGACTAGGTACCACTAATATCCTCACTTTATAACTGAGGAACCTGGGGACTCAAATCTGCCATAGGCCACGAGGTAGCAAATGGCGGTGATGGGATCCAAACCCTGGTCTGCCTGACCCCAGAGCACCTCTTCATTAATGGATAATCAAGATAGTAAAAGCCCTGGAAACCATATCAAATGAGGAAAAGTTGAAGGAATTGGAGCTGAGGGGTCTGGGAATAACAACTTTCTTCAATTATTCAAGGCATTTTGATGGAAAAGGTCTGATTTGACTTTACAAAGAGGACAGGTCTAGCACCAGTGCATACAAGCTACGGGAAGACAGATTTTGATTCAGTGAAAAGAGTCAAATTATTATTAGTTCAGCCTCACAATGGCCCAGATTGCTTCATAAGGCAGTGAACCTCCAACTGAAAACTTCTGGAGGTTTGATCACCATTGGTCAGGCATATTCTAAGAGAGATCTCTTCAGTAGAGATTGGACTAAATGTCTCTTAAGTTCTTTCTCCAGCATCCCATGATGCTATGAAAGTTGGGATCAGGCAAGAAAAGAAGACATTACATTTTTAAATAATACTAGCTCCTTGAAGGCACGTGGAAATAACATGCTGTCCATCTTTGAGTCCCTGAGTCTTTGCATTTAATAGGAGCTCAGTAAATATCTGTTTGACCAACTGATTGGATTCAGTTGTCAATCAGAATGCGCACAATGTGAAAAAGTGGCTTTCCGTTCACCACCAACCAGGGACATTCCTGAAAACTGCTTGCTACTGACTAATGACAGTGAACACTGGTTGCCTCCATGAGAAGAGGACAGCAGGAAACCAACAAGACAGGCACATTTTTGACAATGATGTGAAAGGGAGGTGTAAAGGCCCAGGCTGGGGACACTGGAGTAATCCTTTTGGCTCCACTATAGATCTACTCTGTGATCTCGCAACAACCCACTACTGCTTATAATGCCTCCACGTCTGCGGTTAGAAGATGGAGGTGGAGGTGGGGGGCGCGCCTGGGGGGCTCAGTCAGTTGGGCGTCCGACTTCGGCTCAGGTCATGATCTCGCGGTTTGCGAGTGCGAGCCCCGTGTCAGGCTCTGTGCTGACAGCCCAGAGCCTGGAGCCTGCTTCCGATTCTGTGTCTCCTCCCTCTGCCCCTCCCCTGCTCATGCTCTGTCTCAAAAATAAATAAAAACGTCAAAAAAATAATAATAAGAAAAAAGAAGATGGGGGTGGGATGGGTAGAGAGAAGAGGAAGGACTCCCACTTTCAGGGGATAGAGAAGGGAAAAAAGACAAGCAGATGAAGCCATCCGTGGCTTATCCAGCTGCTCTCCTCTACCTGGTTTCCCACTCTTGCCCCATTTTCTTCTTCATTTTCGTCTCTGTTAACCCCCGTCTCTCTCCCCCACACCCAAGGCAGTGAACTAGAAAAAATCAGAGATGCTGAAACTCAGAACCCTCTGTCTTGCTTTAGTCAAAAGCTTGGTGGGAAAAGGAAGTTGGAACTAATGGCTGGTTCTAAAGTAGTCGTAAATTGCAGTGACTGTGCTGTTTGCTCCTTTTGTCCTCCAAGGTCACGGATAATTGAGTGTTGGCTTGGTGTATCTCCCGAGGGCTAAGGCATCTGGAATGAAGTACTCCAGGAGATGTGAGGAAGTCAGAAGTGGCAGCTATGTAGGACCCTCTGTACACGCCTAAAGACCGGGTAGCCATATTGGGGCTGTGCCCAGCTCTCTCAGCCTTTGACCAGACCTGCTGTCGACACTCCCTGTGCTAAAACATAAAACAGCCTTTCCCTGTCAAGTGGGCCAGGGTGACACAGTGAAATGACAACGGACTTTGTTTTGGCGTCAACTGGACATTGGTTTGAATCCTAGCACTACCCTCGCGTGTTTGTTTGACTTTACCCCAAGTTACTTTATCTCACTGAACTTCAGTTTCCTCATCTGGCAAATATATATAATAATGCTAATACCGGAGGATACCGTAAGGACGGAATAAAATGGAGTACGTAAAAGGCTGAAATAATCTTTTCTCGCTGTCTCTTTTTTTCAAATTTAGAGAGGGGAGATGGGGGCAGAGGGAGAGAAAGAGAGAGAGAGACTCATCAGCAGGCTCTGCACTCAGTGCCGAGCCCAACAAGGGGCTCGATCCCATGACCCCGGGATCATGGTCTGAGCCGACTGAGCCACCCAGGTGCCCCCGTCTTTGAAAAATCTTTTTTCTCTTTTCCCCCTAAAAGAAACTGCTACATTATGTTTCATAACTTCTAACTTTCTCAGGAGCCTGGAACTGCAATTAGAGAAAAGAGTACGTTGGAAAGAAGGTGTGAGAAGAAAAACAGCGGTACGAAAATCACGGAGTGCTCATGTAACCACAAAAGGGCCACCTATTTTGGAAATTCAGGACTCAAAGATAAAGACGCAGAAGGCGAATGAGGTGTAAGAAAGAAATACAGCTAAGATTTAGCCTTTGGGAATCAGTGGGAACCAGTAGCTAATGGGTGTGATCTGTTTTCTGGATGCTTCCCCTGCTCTGATGTCTTCTTTCTGATGGTGAGGTGGGAGAGCTCATTGGGTTCTGTTTCCATGAACCCCTTACTGGGGAGTGAGAAAAGCCATTTCCTACTTGGATTACGGCCCCACCCTAAAAGCTGTAGTCTGGATGCTCAAGATTTCTGGGTCGTCTGAGGGACAGACAGGCTGTCTTAGGGGATGTGAAGGCCCCCTTGGCCGGCAGCGACGCTCATCCAAGCTGGGGTAGACGTGAGGGAGGAGCAGGGCAACTCCTCGATTTTCGGCCCAGGAAGTCTGCACCCCTGACCCATTTTGGAGGAAGCCCCACAGAAGAAAACACTTGCGCGCCCAGCTTTTCTTTCCCTTCTTCCTCCCATTTTCCACTCCACTCTCCGCCCCTGGGCGTGCAGCCGAGCCGAGAGCCCGGAGGCCCGGGTCGGGGGCCAGCCGCTCCGAGGTGACGTAATGCCTTCCCGGGTACACAAAGCGGCCTCCCCCGGGCCCGGCCTCCCCCGCCCCTCCCCCCCGGCCGGGCCCGCGCCCCCGCCAGCGCCAGCGCGGTGAGTCCCCCTCTCGGAAAAGCCAGCCAGGGAAACAGGGAACAAAGGCCCGGGGAGAGGGGCCTGGGCGCTGCCAGGAGGCCCAGAATAGACATCACGTCATCCCCGGCTCGGCAGCGCCAAGCGCCATTTGGTAGCAGCGGACGGACCCACCATTACGGTGCAGAACCGCGCTCGAGGGCCTTCGGAGGCCGCCAGCCCCGCGCCCCGCGCCCCGCCGGCCGGGCAGCGGCTCCCCGCGCGCGCCCCCGCAGCCCAGGCTCCCCGCCGAAGCCGGCCCCCCGCCTCCAGCCCCCCTCCCCCAGGTCCCGGCCCCCCGCCTCCAGCCCCCCTCCCCCAGGTCCCCCCCAGCTGCCATCTTGGCGCCCATCCCCCGCCGCCGCCCTCCCCCGCAGCCCGAGGAGCAGTGGGAGGGGGAGCAGGGGGCACCGCCCTGCGCGCCCCGAGGGGGAGGGGTCCGCGTCCCGCTCCCGCGCCCTCCCCCCCATCCCCCTCCAGCGCGCGGACGCGGCCCACACAGGTTTCGGCGGCCGTGGGGACCCGCGACCCCCGGCAAGTCCCGGGCCTGGCCAGCTCTGCAGCCCGCAGCTCAAGTTCAGGCGCCGCCCGCCGCCGCAGGCCCCATCCTGGCGGGGGCTGGCGCTTGGGGGCCGGGTGTGGGCTCCGCTCCCTCCCAGCACTGGGCTCCTCTGGCTTCGCAGACGTTTCCACTGGCCCGGGCTTAGTTTTCCCGGCTGTACTTACCAAAGCTAGGTCGGATATTGGTGATCTCAGCCATGTCGTAATCAGAGGCTACTGCTGTAAATGCTTTTTCAGTGGTCGGCCAAGTCTGGGGACGCCCGGCCAGCACCGAGGCCGCCGCGGTAGAGCGCTGGCTCAGGGGAGGGGGGGAGGTATCTGGCGGACGCCTCCTGCGACGGCCGGGCCCCTGGTTGCCAGCTGCGGGCGCCTCCTAAGATGCTCCAGGGATGCTCTGAGCGAAGGATGCAGGTGCAGCCAGACTGGTCCTGATGCGAGGTAGGCCCCGCCTTCTTCCGAACGGCCCTCGGCAGAAGACTCCGCCTCCGTCCGAAAAGCTCCGGAAGTCAGGCCCGGCCCCTTTCCGGAAGCTCTCCGCGAGGGGACCCCTCCCGTCGCCGAGATTTCTTGGGGACGAGACCCCGCCCACTGGCGGGCTGTGGGTCCCTAAGGCGAGAAGCCCCGCGGCCCGAGCCAGAAGTGTAGGTACATTTTCATCTGAGGTCCTATACATCCTGTGATTCCGGGTTCCGGGGCTTAATATAGCGGCAGAATGTTCTGGATGACAGGGACTCCAGAATTTTGGAAAAAGAAAATTCTATACTGCCTGCATTTCAGTATCGTTTGCCATTATTGTTAGGCATTTCTGAGACCGCTAAAGGTTATTATGGGAACTTATTTAAACTTCAGCAGCTCTGATTAAAGACTAAACCAGGTGATGTTGCATAACTCTGAAAAGTTGCTGGGAATAATTGTAGAAGCAAAATTCTACAATCTATGGATGGATTTTGTGGTGTGTAAATTAAAGTTTTGTTTTGTTTTTTGTTTTTTCTTTTTTAAGGCTCGTGTGTCAAAGGTAGTGGCTATTTCTCTTCCAAAAGCTTCAAGTGCATAGGGCTGCTTAGGGGGAGAGAGAGAGAGAGAGAGAGAGAAAGAGAGAGAGAGAGAGAGAGATAAGGGCAGAACAAGAGCAAACCAACAGATCTGTGTATTCTGCAGGTTGAAAAACAGGACACAGACAAAACTCCAACCTTCTAGAGACTTCCTTGGCATTTGGGAGAAGTAGGGTGATTCAGGTTATAGACTACTGGCAGTAATCTCCATGATTACCTCAATTTCACTCTCTTTGGCTGTGGATGCTTTCATCTTGTTTACAGACAGGATCAGGATCAAATTATTATTTTTTTTTTTCAATGTTTATTTATTTTTGGGACAGAGAGAGACAGAGCATGAACGGGGGAGGGGCAGAGAGAGAGGGAGACACAGAATCGGAAACAGGCTCCAGGCTCTGGGCCATCAGCCCAGAGCCCGACGCGGGGCTCGAACTCACGGACCGCGAGATCGTGACCTGGCTGAAGTCGGACGCTTAACCGACTGCGCCACCCAGGCGCCCCGATCAAATTATTTAAGTGCATAAATATTTGTTGATGCTTCACCTGTAAATTGAGACAGTGTTTTTTCAACTCCGACATTGTCCTTCTAGAAAAGTGTAAAGAACATGGTTCTAGGAATCATTCAAAACCCATGTATTGAATTAATGAACATCGACTCTCTGCCCCAGGCACCTTCCCGGGCACTGGATCATGGCACTAGAAGCTAGAGGATGCCCGATTCCCCTTGACAGCTGTCTTTGTGAAACCACCTTTCCAGCTGAGACAGAAATTTCTGTTCTGTGTAAATTGGAAGGTATAATATACATTGTCCCATCGGGTTTCTTGTGAAGATCAAATCACCTATGATAACGTAAATGAAAACATTTTGTGAAATGAAGAGTATGATACAGCATCAATAATCACTACGGGTTGAGTTCAAGATTGCATTCACTTTATTCAGAAAACCGCACTATTTGTAAGCCAGGAGTCCTCTTTCTGCGATTTTAGGAGTTCGCCATTTCTCGGTCCCGATTCCTGGTATCTCGCGGCGAGAAGGATTAGAGAGGTGTCAACCTCAGCCACTGAATTGCAACCCCCAGCTTTGTTTTGAGTGGAACAGCTCAAAGCGAGACATTCCTTTAAATTCTTTCGCCAACAACCGACGTGCCGGCTTCAGTCCGCCCGCACCTAGCATGGCGCCTGGAGGTCAGCGCATGCTCCTTGGCTGGCGCCGCGCACCGCGGCTCGGGGGCGCGCACGTCAGTCGCTGCCGTTGGCTGACTTCCGGCGGGAGCGGAGTTGGGTTTCCGCGGGATCTGGTCGGCTGGTGAGGGCGGCGGGGCGCGTGCGGTGGGGCGGGAAGAGGCGGGTGGGAGCTGGACGTCCGGGCCGAGGGGTCGGGCCTGAGGGCTGGCGTGGGGTGCGTGACAGGAGGTGGAGCGTGAAGGTGTCTGGCGGGGCGTGGGGACCGCGGCCGGTTCTCGGCGCCGCGGTGGGAAGCGCGCTCAGGACCCCCTGGTGAAATCTGTTCCCCGGACCGGCCCGCGCTGGCGCTGCCCCGGAGTCGCGTTCGTTCACCCTGTTAAGGGTGACTCGAGTTCCCAAAGCGGGGGCCTTTTTAGGGTTGCTGCGTTCGAAGTGTCAGGAGCCCATCTCTGCGCGCTGCTGACTTTGACTAGTAGCTGCCTTCTTTCTGTCCTTTTTCTTTTTTGAAGCTGTCATTCATCTCTGAAATGTAGGACTCTTCCAGCTGCTCCCACTCCATCTCTTACCTCCTCACCGCCCTCCCTCACGGGGGTCGACAAGAGTCTTTAATAACTAAGAAAAGGACATCAGCTGATTTTGGGCTGGGGATTTCCTGGTGCCCGAATTAGGGAGGCTTATTTTATTTGTTTTTAAAAAGTTTTTATTTCACTTATATTAAGTAATCTCCCCAGCGTGGGACTGGAACTCATGACCTTGAGATCAAGAGTCCTGCGCTCCACTTACCGGGCCAACCGGGCGTTCCTGAATTAGGGAGGTTTAAAATAACACCACAGTTGAGACTGAAAGAGAACTTTCTTACTCCTCTAGTCCAGGCTTTCATGGAGTGCTCTGATAGATGGGCATTCAGACTTTGCCTGAGCATTGTTAGCATAACACTAGGCAACTTATTTTATTCTTGGGCCTATTTTAATGAGAGGAAAGTTTTTCTGGGTAGAATGATGTAGTCATTTTCCTTACGATGCTTAACTCGTGGTCCAAATGCATAGGATAAGCTAGGGATAGGAAGTTCAGAAGTTCATGCGCTTTCATTCATTATTTCATTTCTTCAGGGAGCATTCACTCAGTATCCAGTAGGCACATCCTGCCAAGTACTAGGGGTACTAGTTGAAAGAATCCTTTTCCTCAAAGAGCACGTGGTTTTGAGGGAAGGAGAGATGGGAAGGAGACAGACAAGAGAATAACAAAAGTGATAAATAGTGTAAAAGAGGTTTACAAACAGGTGCTATAAGAATGTAAAGGAAGATACCCTCCAATTGTTGCCCTTAGGATGTGAAAACTGGAATTGAGGCCAAGAGTGGAGAAGTAACATAGCATAGAGAATGATAGGAATCTCTTGTTTTCAGAACAGAATTTCTATTAATGTAGCTTAACCTTTGTAAATTTTTTTTTTTTCAACGTTTATTTATTTTTGGGACAGAGAGAGACAGAGCATGAACGGGGGAGGGGCAGAGAGAGAGGGAGACACAGAATCGGAAACAGGCTCCAGGCTTCGAGCCATCAGCCCAAAGCCCGACGCGGGGCTCGAACTCACGGACCGCGAGATCGTGACCTGGCTGAAGTCGGACGCTTAACCGACTGCGCCACCCAGGCGCCCCTAGCTTAACCTTTTTAAACAACCACACTTTGCTTTTGGGTTGTTTCTGTTGAGGGGACTACCTGTTTATGAAAACGGCAATAGCAAACATTACTGATGTGGTAAATTACTATTTAATGACATAGATGCTGTTTTTGTTTCATTTGATAGCTGAAGAAACTGAGATTCGGGTTAAGTAATTTATGCAGTTTCAGAAAGTTGGAGAGAAGCTGACTTGGGAAACAAATGCAGACAGTTTGACTCCCACTTTGCTCTCAGCATCATGCTATTCTGCCTCCCTGATAGTAACGATCACTGACGTTTACTAATCACTTACTGTTTGATTTTTAGAGCAACCCTATGAGGTAAGAACAATCACTATCTTTTTCAGTTGAGGAAACTGAAGATTAGGGAGGTTAAGTTGCTCAGCCACGATAACATGCTAATCGGTGGTAGAGTTAGGGTTTGAACCCGGCACTCTGACCACGGTCACTCCTCTCCCATCTAATGGGAGGTTGCGGGGGCGCCTGGGTGGCTCAGTTGGTTGAGCGTCCGACTTCAGCTCAGGTCATGATCTCACGGTCTGTGGGCTGGAGCTCCACATCGGACTCTGTGCTCACAGCTCAGAGTTTGGAGCCTGCTTCCGATCCTGTGTCTCCCTCTCTTTCTGCCCCTCCCCCACTCTCACTTTGTCTCACTC
This sequence comes from Leopardus geoffroyi, assembly GCF_018350155.1. Lineage (NCBI taxonomy): Eukaryota > Metazoa > Chordata > Mammalia > Carnivora > Felidae > Leopardus > Leopardus geoffroyi. The sequence continues at coordinate 1,726,491 of NC_059338.1, read as the reverse complement.
TGTGTCTCAAAAATAAATAGATGTAAAAAAAAAAAAAAAAAGGGAAGTTGTGCATTTGGTATAAAGTACTGTGTCCCTGACTGAACATGAATAAGTGGAAAGGTGCTTGAAGAAATGCTGTTATCGTTAATTAATATGAAGGTGATAAGAACTTGCTTTTCTCCTTTCAGGATGGAACCCAGGTGGGACTTGTACAATGCTGCCCTGTAAGAAGAGAAGGACTACGGTGACTGGGTCCCCACAGCACCAGGGCAGCCAGGAGGAAGAGGACCTAGACCTGGAGTCCGCTGTTAAACCAGTGTCTGACCAGGTGAAAGACTTGGGGTCAGCGTCACTCTCTGGGGGCCCAAGTCATGGCAGAGCGGCCGGCCTCCAAGTGCAGTCCGTGCAGGAGGCAGGAAATCAGCTTGGCGAGGAGGATCCACCTCTGAGCTCCAGGGTGCTCACCCAGGACACAAACGCACCAGTTCTGGAAGCTGTTGACGCGGCCATCTCTCAGGGCATCGCCCTACCTTCCTTGGAGTCTTCTCAGCCTCTTACTGTACACACTGGCAAAGGAAAGCTGCAGGCCCCTGGCTCAAGGAGAGGGAAGAAGATAGCACTCAGGCCTGGGCCAGTTCCCCAAGAAGATAGAGGAGATCATCCTGTTACAAAGGAGCCTTTTTCAGGAGAGCCTAGTGAAGAAGTCAAGGAAGAAGGAGGTAAGATATGAAACGTCTTAAGCCACGTTTCCCCGGTCGGTGCTAGGTGGCATTCCTTTACAAAGCAGTGTTTCTGAAAGGGGAAACTGACCCAGTGTGGGATTGGGACTGTGGAGCTCGTGGGGGTCGGCAGTGAACTTTATGAGTGGGTGGAGACCTTCTCCCTCCCTTTCCCTAGATCCTCTTCTGTATCCTTTTCTTTCCTTTCTAGGGGTGAGCTATGTGGCCTTTTGTGATTCGGTTGTGTCTGTGCAGCAGGGCTTTTGGAGGAGAGGCAGCCGCTTGAAGGAGACGCTACTGCCTGGGACTTTGGGCGGGGCTCTGAAGAGACGATGTAACCCTTGAGGGAGGAGTTGTAGTTTGACAGATGGTGGCAGGGGGTATCTGAGGCCAAGAGAAGTAGGCGCCGAGGCAGAAGAGGATGGTGAGGTGGTTGCTTGGAAGAAGTGAGAGATGACTTCCGGGTGGTGGATTGTGTATAGACTGTGAAGGGCTTAGTTTTTCATGCTCAAGCATTGGACCTCGTCCTGTAGGTGATGGCTGGTTCACAAGTAAGAGAAGCAGAAAGCATAGTTCTCCCCTCAGGAAGCTTTTTTCTAGGGTAGCTGGGAAGACGAGACATAAACGTGTTATCCATTTGGAGCAGTTGAAGGCAGTACGTAGGCGCTGGGGTGTGTGGTACGGGTCATTCGGATTTTTGAAACTGGGACTGGCTGGGTTGGTGGGGTTCCATAGAGCGGGGAAGGAGAGGAGGTGGAGCAGCACATTCTGCAGCCCTGCGTAGGATCTGCGGTCCCCCAGAGGATCCGCGGTCCCCCGGAGGTTCCGCCGTCCCGCAGAGGTTCTGCAGCCCCCCGAAGGATCCGTGGTCCCCCAGAGGTTCCGTCGTCCTCCAGAGGATCCACGGTCTCCCTGAAGTTCCGCAGTCCCCCAGAGATTCCGCAGTCCCGCAGACAATCCGCAGTCCCCCAGAGGACCCGCCGTCCCTCGGAGATTCCGCCATCTCGCAGAGGTTCCGCGGTCCCCCGGAGGATCCGCGGTCCCCCGGAAGTTCCACGGTCCCCCAGAAGTTGTGCAGTCCCGCAGAGGTCCTGCAGTCCTCCGGAGGATCCGCGGTCCCCCAGAAGTTCCACGGTCCCCCCGAGATTCCGCCGTCCCGCAGAGGTGCTGTTTGTGCGGGCGTGTAGCAGGGCTTCCCAGGGGCAGTGCGGGTGCGGATGACACAGAGCCTTGCTGGCTTCCCCATGAGACCTTACAGAGGGTCAGGCTGGGATGTTGGCAGTGAGGTCAGAAAAAGAGGCGTACCCTAGAGACATCAGAAGGGAGAATTAGTCTTGCTCAGAGACTGGCATCGTTTCCGTTCTCTGGCCCCAGTGCTGGTCGTACATCTTCCAGGCACAGGCACCGAGGCGCTTGGAGAGGAGTTCGTCCTTCCACGTGTGCTGCCTGAGGTGATTTGGGGCCGTCAGGATAAAATACAACTCTGAGATTGGAGTTTGGTGAGACGGAGTAGAAATGTTCAAAGTGTGAGTTGTGCTTCTTTGTGGAAAGGAACGTGGAGGAAGTTGACAGCCTAAGGCTGAGGAAGAAGATGGCAGAGAGGGAAAACTGGGGAAGTGATAGGAGAAATCTCAGGAAGGAGGAGTGTCCAGAACAACTTCATTTGAAAGTTCGTGACTAAGGAAAGAGGAGGATGGGGCCTGACGGAAGGCTACACTGGAGAGGGTGCAGGGGAGTTTCTGGGACGAGGAGGTGTGGTGAGGGAGGAGGAGAGCAGCAGTGTCTGCTCCACAGCAGGAGGGTGGACATGGCCCTGGGGGACAGCAGGGCCACTGAAATGTCTCCTTCAGGCCCGGGCGTGTTTGTGACGTGAAGGCAGGGGATCTGGAAAGGGCCCGGGAGTCAAGTAGGGCGGGGTGGGCGATCCCCCAGGGCTTCAGAGTCACCTGCTGATGAGGAGTGGGGTCCACAGACGTTTCCAGGGGTTAGTTTTCAGAGGTCCAAGTGTGGGTGAATGAGATAAACGTTCGTTGTTTACGGTCAGCTGTAATACCACTCCCCCTCACGAGGCTGGATAATTAGAAGTGAATTCTGCCATCTTGCACTGTGATGAGCTGTGTATACGAGCAATACCTGGAAAAGAAGGACCTTATGAGAGTGTCTATCCAGAATCCTTTTTCTCCCCGTAAGTAACTTTTCGTTTAATTTTTGCTGAATAGAAATGTAACATACAAGGGCTGCCTGGGTGGCTCAGTTGGTTAAGCATCTGACTCTTGATTTTGGCTCAGGTAGTGACCTCACGGTTTGTGACAGCCCCGCTTTGGGCTCTGTGCCGGCAGTGCAGAGCCTGCTCGGGATTCTGTCTCTCCTCTCTCTCTGCTTCTTCCCCCTGTGTGCGCTCGCGCTCAATCTCTCTCTCTCTCTCTCTCTCTCTCGTGTGCACAAGCTCTCTTTCTAAATAAACTTAAAAACATAAAAAAAGAAATGTAACATACAAAACAGAAGACTAAAAATTCATATATATGCATTTTTAGAAATACTGAAAAATTTAAGGTAGAAAAAAAAATCACTCACAACCTTACTACCCACAGTAATTACTACTAAAATTAGCACAGGGGTGCCTGGCTGGCTCAGTCGGTAGAGCATGTGACTCCTGATCTCAGGGTTGTGAGTTCAAGCCCTACGTTGTGTGTAGAGATTACTTAAAAATGAAATCTTAAAGAGGTGCCTGGGTGGCTCAGTCAGTGAAGCGTCTGGCTTTAGCACAGGTCATGATCTCATGGTTCTTGTGCTCAAGCCCCACATTGGGCTCTCTGCTGTCAGTGCAGAGCCTGCTTCCGATCCTGTGTTTCCTCTCTCTCTGCCCTTCCCCTGCTCGTGATCTTGTGTGCTCTCTCTCTCAAAAAATAAACGTTAAAAAAAAAAGAAATCTTAAGAAAAATTTATTGTATGTTCTTTTAGTTGTTTTGTTCTCTTGTAAGTAACATTTTAGTATTATGAGTACATAAAAAAACAAAAACAAGGACAAAAAAGCCTGGGTTGAAGTGTAGTAGTTCTCCTTTATCCGTAGTTTCAGTTATCCGCAATCAACCTCGGTCTGGAGGCAGATGATCCTCCTGACGTACTGTCGTCAGAAGGTCAGTAGTGGCCTAACACCGGGTCACAAGGCTGCGTCACTCACCTCACATCCTGTCCTCGCGTAGGCGTTTCATCATCTCACGTCATCACTAGAAAGGTGAGTACAGGACAGGAAGATATTTTGAGAGGGGAGAGCACATTCACGTAACTTTTTATGGTATATTGTTTTAATTGTTCTCTTTTATTATTAGTTATTGGTAACCTCCCTGCCTAATTTATAAATCAAACTACCCTAGGTGTGTATGGGAAAGAACATAGAATATAAGGGTTCGTACTGTGGGACACGTCAGACATCTCCCGAGGGTTTAGGAACACATGTCCCAGGGCTACCCGATCAGCGAGTTGTTACATTCCGTGCACCTGCTAAATCGTTTCTAGGCTGCAGGTGCTAGGGATTAAACTCCGTCTGCACTGGTGTGTGTTCTAACAGAATTTTCCCCCCACCCCCAGCCTCTTTTTTTGTCTTCAGAATTTTAATTGTTCTTTTAAAATTGATTTATATGATCTAATTTCTCCTCGTGCTTTTTTTTCTTTGTTTTGTAAAAATGATTAACTTCGGCAGATTGCAGCTCGTAATTAGTCGACTTGGGCATTTCTCAGCGAATTACTTTCATGTTATCCATTCGCAGTTCTTAGGCTGGCAGTAAACAAGTTACAGATGTGCTCTGTGTTAGGCTTTCCCTTCTGTGTCTCTCTTACTCTTCTCAGCTTCCGTTTCTAGGGGCTTTCAGCCTCCAGCACACGGACAGAGGGAAGGAAAAGCGGGGGTCCTGTGGGGGTTCTCTGAGAGGAGAGTTAAGTTGAGAAGCAACATGATTGGGTAATAGGAAAGGAACATTTTCGGGGTGTCTGGCTGCCTTAGTTGGAAGAGTGTGTGACTCTTGATCTTGGGGTCGAGTTTGAGTCCTTTGTTGGGTGTAGAGATTACTTAAATACAACTGAAAAAATAAAAAGGAAAAATAAAAAGGAACATTTTCTCTATGTAGAGACTGGTGCAGCCTATAAACGGCAGGGACAGTGTTAGAGTAGTTCCAGATGTGTTTTCCGTAGTAAACGTAGTGATGGAAACTAGCTACCAAAGTGAGCTTCTCGTATGTTTGTTTAAAACGTCTTTTATGTTGGCTCAGTTTTGAAATGTTGACACCATTCATCTAAAAATTACGAAGATTGTTGATTAAATGAGAGCACTATGTTGGGGCGTCTGGGTGGCTCAGTTGGTTAAACATCCGACTTCGGCCCAGGTCACAATCTCTTGGTTCACGAGTTCGAACCCTGCATCAGGCTTGTGCTGACAGCTCAGAGACAACCTGGAGCCTGCTTTGGATTCTGTGTCTCCTTCTCTCTCTCTCTCTCTGCCCCTCCCTGCACACGCTCTGTCTCTTTCTCTCTCTCAAAAATAAACATTAAAAAATTTTTTTTAAAAATCAGAGCACTATGCTGTGCTGTTGATTGAAGTTCTCTTTTCTAAGGTATTTGACTGAGAGGAACTTTTGATTTGACGGACTCAGGGCTTCACTTCTTGTCCAGTCCCCGTTAAAAGCAAAAGCCCTCAGATGTTTTGACGTCATAGAGTAAACATGGGCTCCAGAAATGGAGGACGGAAGATTGAAGAGTAAACGCAGTCAGTGATTGATTCATACTTAATTTAAAACGAAAACTTCTTTACTTTGTTGGAGTGTGGAGGGTGGTCCGGTTTCAAATCCTGTTTATGCCAGTTGAAACTGGCCATGTTGATGAGGTAGTAGTCTAGAGTATAGAGGCTACTTTGGGTAGAGCTCAGTGATAAACAACCTGATCTTTTTTTGAAAAAAAAATTTTTATTTTATGAGATCTTCCTTCTTAATGGATTTCTTAAAAATGTTTATTTAATTTTGAGAGAGAGTGAGCCGGGGAGGGGCAGAGAGAGAGGGACAGAGGATCCAAAGCGGGCCCTGAGCTGTCAGTACAGAGCCTGACACGGGGCTCGAACCCACAAACTGCAAGATCATGACCTGAGCCAAAGTTGGACGTTTAACCAACTGAGCCACCCAGGCGCCCCTAAAAATTTTTTGACTTTATGATATGCAGATGTGGAAGAACTTCATAAATACAGAGGGTGCATAGTGAAAAGTTAGGCACCCCTTCACTCTGTCCTCTGGACCCCAGGTCTTTGTCTTAGAAGCAGGCAGGCAGTTCAGCAGTCCCTTGTGTATAGTCTGTAGATCTTCCGCCCGGACACAAGCCTGTATGTATTCTTCTCCTCATGACAACTTGGTTCTAATGTTTACTTTTGATACAGCATGAATGCTTTGCTTTTTGAACACCCCATCTTCCCCAGAAGAAGGAACGATGGCACTGATGAAGAGTTGAGATGAAAAGGAGAAAGTTGTCTAGTGAACCATAGAATCAACCACGTATTTATAAATTTTTTTTTTTTCAACGTTTATTTATTTTTGGGACAGAGAGAGACAGAGCATGAACGGGGGAGGGGCAGAGAGAGAGGGAGACACAGAATCGGAAACAGGCTCCAGGCTCTGAGCCATCAGCCCAGAGCCTGACGCGGGGCTCGAACTCACGGACCGCGAGATCGTGACCTGGCTGAAGTCGGACGCTTAACCGACTGCGCCACCCAGGCGCCCCATCAACCACGTATTTATAATTTGATGGTGGTTTTTACTCTACTGCTCTGTAAAATTTACAGAGTCAGAAAGTTCAGGACATTTTGTAATGGATACCATTTATAGAGATTAAATGTGGTGTTAATGATTGTCCATATAAAATGTCCCTTTGTCATCAGAAGTATAACACCCCCCCACCCCACAATTATGGTTCTGATTTCTTCATAGGAAAAAAATGCATACCTCAAAGCATATAAGAAGTAGAAAGACCTTAGCAATTATCTGGTTCAGCTCCCTGACATTAGATGAGCAAATTGGATCTGAGCTTTGATTTGGTATTTTTCTTAGGATACTGTCTTTAAGAGAGAGGAATACCTATGTGGTACGTGCATCATTAATGAAATTACCCAGCTGAAGAGGACTTTATAACAAAATGCTGATTTCTGCAACCTGGTATGATTGCAAATGGGCACAGTGTGGAGCAACCCTTGTGATTCTTCCAGGAAAACCTCAGTCTGGAGGGGAGATGCCTTCACTGCCTCTAGGCGCCCACTCTGCCAAACCGGGAGCCCTGCCTGGGAAGTCCCCTCCGTCACATGTCTGTGCCTGTCCCCAAGAGAAGCCACTTGGGACTCTGGCTCCGCAAGCTGAGGATGAGACAGAGGACGGCGGACTCTTCATTCCGATGGGTAGGCTTTGTGTCTCTTTTTTTCTTCTTTAAAAAAAAAAAAAAAATCCTCTCTATTGAAGTATAATATGAAGCAAAATATGGAGAAAACTGCATATACCTTAAGAGATCCAAGTTCACTGAATTTCAGAGATTGCAAACACCCATGCAAGCAGGAACTGGATCAAAAACAGAATATTACCTGCACCCAGGGCCCTCCCTTTCAGTTACTACCAACACCCCACCCCTGCGGGACCATTATTCTGACTTCCGGTTCACCTGTTTTGTACTTTATGAGTGGAATCATATGTATGTGTGTTTTGTGACTGCCTTTTTCCACTTGTGTTGTCGTGTTATGAAATTGGCCCCCGTTGCTGCACGTACTTGTGGATTGCTCGTTTTCATTGCTGTGTAGTAGCCTGTTGGAGTGTTCTACTATTTCTTTTTTTTTTTCAACATTTATTTATTTTTGGGACAGAGAGAGACAGAGCATGAACGGGGGAGGGGCAGAGAGAGAGGGAGACACAGAATCGGAAACAGGCTCCAGGCTCTGAGCCATCAGCCCAGAGCCTGACGCGGGGCTCGAACTCACGGACCGCGAGATCGCGACCTGGCTGAAGTCGGACGCTTAACCGACTGCGCCACCCAGGCGCCCCTGGAGTGTTCTACTATTTCTTAATCCATCAGCTCTTACCGGGCATTAGGATGGTTTCTAGTTGCAGGCTACTCTGACTGGTGCTGCCGTGGATGTTCCTGTTGCAGGTGTCTGGGTGAGCATCTGCACCTGATTTTCCTTGGGTGTAATTGCTAGGTCATAGGATTAGGCCTCTTTACATTTGTTTGAAATGTTGTACGTAAAAAAAATTTTTTTTTGATTATTTATTTTTGAGAGAGAGAGAGAGAGATCGCGAGTGTGAGCAGGGGAGGGGCAAAGAGAGAGGGAGACACAGAATGCCAAGCAGCTCCAGGCTCTGAGCGGTCAGCAACAGAGCCCGATGCAGGGCTTGAACCCACAAGCTGTGAGATCATGACCTGAACCGAAGTTGGATGCTCAACTGACTGAGCCACCCAGGTGCCCCTAAATATTGTATTTTTTTTATTGTGAATTATAACACATACACACAAGTGAATAAAGACTTCTAGGGGCACCTGGGTGACCCAGTTGGTTAAGGGTCTGACTCTTGATTTCAGCTCAGGTCATGATCTCACGGTTGTGTGATCAAGCCCCTGTGCTGACTGTGGAGCCTGCTTGAGAGTCTCTCTCTCTGCCTCTCTCCTGCTCGAGCTTTATCTCTCAAAATAGATAAACAAACGTTTTTTAACAATTAAAAAAATTATGTAACAGCCACCACCATCAGCATGTGGCAGAAGTTCTCTCATTCCCCTCTGCAGTCCTTCATCCTCCGCCCTTGGCACCTGCCAGTCTCCCTTCTGTTCTGGCAGGTTCCCGTTTTCTACGGTGTTATCACATGTGTGGTGTCATACAGTACGGAGCCTTGCGCATCTGGTATCTTTCACCTAGTCTGATGCCTTTGAGATTCATTCGTGCTTTCATCGCTGAGTAGTATTCATTCTGTTCCAACGAAGGACCACAGTTAGTTTACCTGTTCACCAGTTGATGGGCATTCGGATTGTTTCCAGGTTTTGCCTGAAACTGCTATAAATATTCACATGTAGGTCTTTGATAGACATAAATTTTCATTTTTCTGGGGTAAGTAACTAGAATTGTCATTGCTGGGGCTTATGGTTTATGTTTAACTTTGTAAGAAACTGCTGAACTGTGTTCCAGGGTGGCCGGACCATCTTACACTCCCACCTGCAGTATGTGAGATTTGCGGCTGATAGCCTCCAGCCAGCCGCTGTCAGATGTTTAAATTTATCCGTTCTAGTAGGTGTATTTCCTCCTGGTTTTCAATTGCATTTCCCCAAGGAATAATGCTACAGAGCATATTTTCATGTGTTTATGGCCATCTGGAGATCATTTTTGGTGAAATGTTAGTTCATTGTTCTGTTGTTTGCCTTCATTCCTTTTGTAATTAGTACATATCTTGCAGGAAATACTTTAAAACTATGCGTCTATCCTGTTCGTTTTCAAATCTTTGGCCACTAATTTTAGCATCCATTGGTAGATTGCCTGTAACAGGCTTTTATTTATTTATTTTTTTTTAACTTTATTTATTTTGAAAGAGAGAGAGAGAGAGAACCAGCAGGGGAGGGGCAGAGAGAGGGAGGGATCCAAAGCAGGCTCTGTGCTGACAGCAGAGAGCCTATCGTGGGGCTCAAACTCACAAACCATGAGATCGTGACCTGAGCCAAAGTCGGATGTCCAACTGACTGAGCCACCTAGATGCTCCATTACTGTGTTCTTCTAATGGCAATTTTTTATTTCTCTCATGCCTTCTACTTCTATTAATTGGGATTTTCTATAAAGAAGAGCTGTCCTGGGGCACCTGGGTGGCTCAGTCAGTGAAGTAAGTGTCCGCCTCTTGATTTTGGCTCAGACAGGTCATAATCCCATGTTTCAGGAGTTCATGAGTTTGGGCCCTGCATTGGGCTCTGCATTGATAGCATGGAGCCTGCTTGGGATTCTCTCTCTTCCCCCCACCTCTCCCTTGCTCACACATGCTCTCACTCTCTTTCCCTGAAAAGAAATAAACTTTAAAGAGGACCTGTCCCTTCTTCATTATTTATTTATTTTTTTCAATTTTTATGTGAGTATGGACTGAGATATTTATTTTATTATTTGAGTTACAATGCAGTACTGTCGTTACCTTGCTCACGTTGTTTTAGTGTTAGCTACAGGGAGATACTCCAGGATTTACTTTTGTGGAATATGGTTTTGGTGTCATATCAAGGAACACTGCCTAATCCTGGGGCACCCGGCTGGCTCAGTTGGGGAGCCTCGAGACTCTGGATCTCAGAGGGTTGTGAGGTCGAGCTGCACACTGGGAGGAAAGCAGACTTAAAAAAAAAAAAAGTGATTTAAAAAAGAAAAGGAACTCTGCCCAAACTGAGGTCACAGAGTTTCTTTTCTGCAAGTTGTATGGTTTTACATATTACATTTAGGTGTATGAACCGTGTTGAGTTAATTTTTGTATCATCATGTGTGAGGTATGTTTGAGACTCTCTTGCATGTGGATGTTCCCTTATTTCAGCACTATTTTTGGAAAATATTTTTTCTCCATTTAATTACCTTTGCACATAGGGCACCTGGGTGGCTCAGTCGGTTTGTCGTCTGACTTTGGCTCAGGTCATGATCTTGCAGTTTGTGAGTTCGAGCCCTGCGTTGGGCTCTGTGCTGACAGCTTGGAGCCTGGAGCCCGGAGCCTGCTTTGGATTCTGTGTCTCCCTCTCTCTCTGCCCCTCCCCCATTCACACTCTGTGTCTGTCTCTCTCAAAAATAAATAAAAAAAAACATTTAAAAAATTAAGAAAAAATAAATTACCTTTGCACCTATGTAAAAAAATCACTTGGCCATATTAGTGTGGACTTTTCTGGACTCTGTTCTGTCCCACTGATCTGTGTGTCTAACCTTTCACCAACACCACACAGGCTCGATCAGTATAACTTCACAGGGAGTGTCGAGGTCGGGTAGTATGAATCTTCACTTTGTCCTTTTTATTTTTATTTTTTATTATTTTTAATGTTATTTTTGAGAGAGAGAAACAGAGAATGCATGCGCACAAGCCGGGGAGAGGCAGAAAGAGAGAGAGACACAGAATCTGAAGCAGGCTCCAGGCTCTGAGCTGTCAGCACAGAGCCCGACGTGGGGCTCGAACTCAGGAACCACATGATTATGACCTGAATGGAAGTTGTATGCTTAACTGACTGAACCACCCAGGTGCCCCGCCCCCCCCCCCCCCCCCGCCTTTTTAAAACAAGGTTATTAAACTATTCTAGGTCATTTGCATTTCCATGTAAATTTGAGAATTGGGTTGTTATTTTCTGCAAAAATACTTGCTGAGGGGCGCCTGGGTGGCGCAGTCGGTTGAGCCTCTGACTTCAGCCAGGTCACGGTCTCGCGGTCCGGGAGTTCGAGCCCCGCGTCAGGCTCTGGGCTGATGGCTCAGAGCCTGGAGCCTGTTTCCGATTCTGTGTCTCCCTCTCTCTCTGCCCCTCCCCCATTCATGCTCTGTCTCTCTCTGTCCCAAAAATAAATAAACGTTGAAAAAAAAAAATACTTGCTGAAATACTGATTGGAAATGAATCTGTGGATCAATTTGGGAAGAAAGTTGTCATCTTAACAGTATTGAGTCTACTAATCCGTAGCAAGATACATATATTTATTTAGACGTTTAAAAATTTCTCAGCAGTATTTTGTAGTTTTTACTATATACATTTTCACTTATATTTTAGATTTATGAAACATGCATTTTTTTTTTTATGCTTATGTCATTTTTTCTTTTCAACTTCTAGTTTGTTGCCAACATACAGATAGAGTAGGCTTGGGTATATCAGTATACCTTGTGACTTTGCTATAAATTCATTTATTAGCTGTATATACTTTATAGATTCTTTTTTGTTTTTATTTTATTATTATTTTTTAATGTTTATTTATTTTTGAGAGAAAGAATGCAAGCGGAGGAGGGGCAGACAGAGGGGCAGACGTAGAATTGGAAGCAGGCTCTAGGTTCTGAGCTGTCAGCACAGAGCCCGACATGGGGCTCGAACCCACGAACCGAGAAATAATGACCTGAGCCGAAGTCAGATGCTTAACCAACTGAGCCACCCAGGTGCCCCCATTCTTTTTTGTTTTTGAAGAGTTTGTTTTGAGAGAGAGGGAGAGAGAGAATCCCAAGTAGGCCCTGCGCTCACAGTGTGGTGAGATCGTGACCTGAACTGAAATTGAGTCGGATGCTTAATGGACTGAGCCACCCAGGCACCCTTACTTTATAGATTCTTTAACAATTTCTTACAGAGATAATTATGTCATCTGAGAACAAGGGTTTTTTTTTGACCTTCATTTCTCTTTCTTCCTCCTCTTCCCTTTATATCTCCCTCCCTCTTTCTCTTCCTTTCCATTTGTCAGTCCCCCTTTACTGTGTACAACCCTGAGGGGAAGTGGCGAGAGGGGTCGTCTTTCCTGTGTTCCTGGTCTCAGGGAAGTATGTTCCGTCTTTCACCGTGGAGCTGAAGCTGGTTTATGGCTGTGGTGTATTGGATTGAGGAAGTTCTCTACTGTTCCTAGTTGCTGAGAGTTTTTATGGTGAATTGATGTTAGATTTTGTGAAAAGCTTTCTCTGCCTCTATTGAGATTGTCTTTTGTTTTGTTTTTGCTTTTGATCTGTTGATATAGTGAATTATATTGATTGATTTTCAAATTTGAAAGCAATTTTGCATTTCTGGGGTAAGCCACACCTTTTGGCCATGATATATTACCCTTTTTATACATTGCTGGATTTGATTTGCTAGTATTTTAAAGATTTTTGTATCTGTGGTCAATAGTTTTCTTGTACTGTCTTTGTATGGTTTGATATTGGGGTCATGCTGAGTTGGGAAGTGTTCCCTTTTTGTGCTTTTGTTTTTGGAAGAGCATGTGTGAATTGGTATTACTTCTTCCTTTTTTTTTTTTTTTTTTTTTCAACGTTTATTTATTTTTGGGACAGAGAGAGACAGAGCATGAATGGGGGAGGGGCAGAGAGAGAGGGAGACACAGAATCGGAAACAGGCTCCAGGCTCTGAGCCATCAGCCCAGAGCCTGACGCGGGGCTCGAACTCACGGACTGCGAGATCGTGACCTGGCTGAAGTCGGACGCTTAACCGACTGCGCCACCCAGGCGCCCCACTTCTTCCTTTTTTTAATATTTATTTTTTTATTTTGAAAGAGAGAGTACATACGCATGAGCTGGTGAGGGGCAGAGAGATTGAGAGAGAGAGAGAGAGAGAGAAAGAAAATCCCCTGGTAGGCTCTGTGCCGCTAATGCAGAACCCATGGGGCTCGAGCCCACGAACTGTGAGATCATGACCTGAGCCAAAGTTGGATGTTTAATTGACAGCCACCCAGGTGTCCCTACAGTTGGTATCTTTCAAGGTATTTGTCTGTTTCGTTTACCTTGTCACATTTATTGGCATAAATGTTTTCATAATATTCCTTTGTTATCTTTCTATTATCTGTAGGGTCTGCAGCGGTGTCTGTTCTTTTATTCTTGATACTGGTGATTTGTGTCTTTTTCTTAATCACTCTGGCTAGACGGTTTTCAGTATTCATCTTTGAATTCAAAGGACAAGCTTTGGATTTCATTAATTTCTCTATTTCTCTGTTTTCTATTTCATTGATTTTTGTCTGTTTTCTTTCTCCTTGCTTTGGGTTTAATTTGGTCTTTTTCTGGTTTTCTTAAAGTGGAAGCTTAGATCAGTGATTTGAGACTTTTCTTATTTTTTAATAGTACTTAATGTGTCACTTTCCTGTTAAACACTTGTGTTAGCTGTGCCCCGCAAATTTTGTTTGATATGTTATATTTCATGGACTTCAGTTGACAATATTTTCTAATTTCCTTTGGGATGTCTTCTTTGACCCACAGATCATTCAGAAGTGTGTAGTTTTATTTCTTTCCTTTTTTTTTTTTTTAATTTTTTTTTTTCCAACGTTTATTTTTTTGGGGACAGAGAGAGACAGAGCATGAACGGGGGAGGGGCAGAGAGAGAGGGAGACATAGAATCGGAAACAGGCTCCAGGCTCTGAGCCATCAGCCCAGAGCCCGACGCGGGGCTCGAACTCATGGACCGCGAGATCGTGACCTGGCTGAAGTCGGACGCTTAACCGACTGCGCCACCCAGGCGCCCCTTATTTCTAAATATTTGGAGAATTTCCAGCTATCTTTCTGTTACTGATTTCTAATTTAATTCTCTTGAGTTCAGGTCCTATTTTGTATCATTTCATTCTTTTTCTGTTTATTGAGGTTTATTTTAGGGCCCAGAATGTACTCTCTCTCTCTTTTTTAAAAATTTTTTTTAATGTTCTATTTATTTTTGAGAGAGAGAGAGAGAGAGACAGAGCATGAGTGGGGCAGGAGCAGAGACAGAGAGGGAGACACAGAATCCCAAGCAGGCTTCAGGCTCTGAGCTGTCAGCACAGAGCCCAACGTGGGGCTTGAACTCACAAACTGTGAGATCATGACCTGAGCCGAAGTCGGACGCTTAACTGACTGAGCCACCCAGGCACCCTGAGAATATAATCTTTGTGGTAGCTCTTCCATATGTATTTGAAAAGAATATGTATTCTGTTGTTTCGAGGTGCCTGTTCTATAAATGTCAGTTAGGTCAAGTTGATTGATAGCGTTGTTCAGTTCTTCTCTTCCTACTTTTCTCTTGGGAAAGGTCTATTTGTCAATTATTGTGAAGGAAATGTTGATATCTCCAATTATCGTTGTGGATTTGTCTATATTTCCTTTTAGCTCTATCAGTTTTAGTTCTATATACTTTTATTCATTTTAAAAGGTTTTTATTATTTTTAATATTTACTTATTTTGAGAGAAAGAGTGAGTGGGGGAAGATAAAGAGAGGGAGACAGAGAATCCCAAGCATGCTCTGTAGCTGTTAGCACACAGCCCATTGTGGGGCTTTAACTGACAAACTGTGAGATCATGACTTGAGCTGAAACTGAGTTAGATGCTTAACAGACTCAGTTGCCCGGGTGCCCCTTAAGTAATCTTTATACCCCACGTGGGGCTCAAACTCATGACCCTGAGATCAAGAGTTGTGTGCTCCACTGATGGGGCCAGCCAAGTGCCCCTGCTCTGCATATTTTAAAACTCTGTGTTTAGGTGCATGTACCTAATGACAAATGTGATTGGGTTTTGAGTGTTAGAGCAAACTGGCGTTTCTGGGATGAACCTATTTGGTTATGACGTATCAGACTTTCCATGAGCTGCCGGACCCATTTCCTGATACATGGTTCAAGGTTTTGTGTCTTTATTTATGAGAGGTACTGGCTTTAATTTTCTTATAATGTCTTTTTCATGTGTTGGTGTTTGGTAACTGGCCTTATAAAATGAATTGTGGGGTGCCTGGGTGGCTCAGTTGGTTGAGCATCCGACTTCACCTCAGGTCATGATCTCATAGCTCGTGAGTTCGAGCCCCGTGTTGGGCTCTGTGCTGACAGCTCAGAGCCTGGAGCCTGCTTCGGATTCTGTGTCTCCCTCTCTCTCTCTGCCTCTAACCCACTCGCATTCTGACTTTGTCTCTCTCAAAAATAAACATACATTAAAAAAAATAATAAAATGAATTGGGAAGTTTCCCATCATTGTCCACTCTCTGGAAGGTTTATGTAAGGCTATTATTTATTTCTCAAAATTTTGTAAGACTTCACCAAGAAGTTACCTAGGCTTGGAGTTCTCTTTGTCAAAAGGATTTTAAATTATGGAGTAAATTCTTTAATAATTTTAGGACTATTCAGATTTCCTGTTTCTGTCAGTTTTGGTCAGTTGTGTTTTTCAAGGAATTTGTACGTTTTCTCTAAATTGTCAAATATTTTGATGTAAAGTTGTTTATAAAAGGCTTATTTTGGGATTTTTTTTTTTTTTTGGGTTTTAGTTTTTAACTAATCTCCATACCCAACAGGGATTGAACTCCATGACACCCAGATTAAGAGTTGCACACTCCACCAAACTGAGCCAGCCAAGTGCCTCAATTTTGGGGTATCTTTAAGATTTTTTTAGGTTTATTTATTTATTTTGAGAGAGAGAGAGAGAAAGAGAGAGTGAGTAAGTGAGTTGGGGAAGGGCAGAGGGAGAAGGAGAGAGAGGGAATCCCAGGCAGGCTCTGCACTGTTAGAACAGAGACCAACGAGGGGCTAGAACTCATGAACCATGAGATAAGGACCTGAGCTGAAGTTGGGTGCTTAACTGACTGAGCCACCCAGGCACCCCTGTCCTCTTTATTTCTGGTTGGAAACTTTTTGTTGATAAGTCTGATTTTTTTGTTGGTAAGTTTGGCTTGAGGTTTATCAATTTTATTAATCTTTTCAAAGAACCACCTTTTGGCTTTCTTTTTTTTAAATTCTATTTATGTTTTCTGTTTCATTGGTTTCTGTTCATTATTTCCTTCCTGAAATTTACCTTATTTGATTTGTTCTTTTCTAATCTCTTATAAGATTTTCAATTGTTTTCTAATATATACATGCACAGTTGTAACTTTCCCTTGAAGCATTGCTTTCGCTGTGTTCTGCAAGCTATGATGTGTCATATTATTGCTTTCATTCATCTTAAAATATTTCTAATTTCCTTTATGATTTTTTCTTTGATTTATGGATTATTTAGAGATACATTGCTTACTTTCCAAATATTTGAGGATCTTTCCAGTTAAACTTCTTTATTTATTTCTAGCTAATTCCACTGTGGTCAAAGAGTATATTCCGTATGATTCCTGACCTTTGAAAATTGTTGAAACTTAGCATATGGTCTGTTTTATGTGCCCATAAAAATAATGTATTTTGTGGGTGTCATTTAGACACTTGTCATTTAGATCAAGTATTGTGTTCTACATATGTCTGTAAGTTCAAGTTTATTATTTATATTGTTCAGATCTCTTATGTCCTTACTGATTTCTTTGTCTACTGTTGTATTAGTTACTGAATGACATTTGTCAAAATCTCCAAATATGACTGTGGCTTTATCCTTTTTTTCCCTGTCAACTTTTATTTTATATATTTAAGCTCTATTATTAGATGCATACCAATTTAGAATTGTTTTGTCTTCCTGTTGAATTAACTCAATTAGTGTGAGATGTTCCTTTTTATGTTCTTGCCTTAAAGTTTTCTTTGTGATATTCGTGTATACATGGTATATAGTATTTATATTCTTTTGCTTTCAACCTTTTTTGTGCCTTTATTTTTAAAATGTTTCTCCTAAGGGTGCCTGGGTGGCTCAGTCGGTTAAGGGTATCTGACTCTTGATCTCGGCTCAGGTCATGATCTCACGGTTTGTGGGTTTGAGCCCTGCGTCGGGCTCTGTGCCGACAGCTCGGAGCCTGGAGCCTGCTTCGTTCAGATTCTGTGTCTCATTCTCTCTCTGCCCCTCCCTGACTTGTTCTCTGTCTCTCAAAAATAAATAAATGTATTAAAAAATGTTTTTAAATGTTTCTCCTATGTGTGGCCTAGTCTTTGTAAAAAAAACTTAGTCCGAACATTTTTGCTTTTTAATTAGCTCATATATTTTGTTTATATTTAATGTAATTTGAGTTTATGTTTAATGTATTACTATATTTAACGTTATACATAAGTTGAGTTTATATTTAACGTAACGTAAGTTGAATTTTCTATTTTCCTGTTTTTTTTTGTTTCTTCTTTCCTTCTTTTGATTAACCAAGTACTTTTATTTTTCTTCGTTATTAGTTCTTTAGTTTTATATTCTTTTTTCTTGCACATGTTACTTTATAGATTAACAATATGCATCTTTTTATTTTTAAAAGTAGTCCGAGATTTGATGTGTTTTTATGTTTTTAAATTAAAAAAAATTTTTTTAAAGTTCATTTTGAGAGAGAGACAGTGCAAGTGGGGGAGGGGCAGAGAGAGAGGGCAGAGAGAGAAGCCCAAGCAGGTTCCACATTGTCAGGGCAGAGGGAGATGTGAGGCTCAAATTTATGAACCATGAGATCATGACCTGAGCTAAAACCAAGAGTCAGACACTTAACCAACTGAGCCACTCATGTGCCCCAAGACTTTTTTTTCTTTTTTTTTTAAAGTGAGCTATATGCCCACTGTGGGGCTTGAACTCATGACCCTGAGATCAAGAGTCACATCCTCTACCAACTGAGCCAGGCAAGTGCCCCAACATATACATCTTCGAAATTATTACATTGTACCTTAAATGTGTGCTTTTACCACTTTCAAAACAATACAGGAATTTTATAGCCATTTCACTACATATATCTACTCCTGCCTTTTGTGCTATTGATGTTATGTTTTACTTCTTCTTAAGTTTTAAACCCCTAAGACGTTATTGTTACTATGTTAGCCAGTCAGCATTCATTTATTTTGATCATAGAGCTAACCTGTCTTGTGTTTTGATTCATCCTGAAATTCTTTGCTTTGTTTTTATCTGGGATCATTTGTGTATATATATATATTTAATGTTTACTCATTTTTGAGAGGGAGGGGAGGGGTAGAGAGAGAGATGGAGACACAGAATCCATAGCAGGCTCCAGGCTCTGAGTTGTCAGCACAGGGCCCGACATGGGGCTCAAACTCACGAACATGACCTGAGCCGAAGTTGGATGCTTAACCAACTGAGCCACCCAGGCACGCCTATACTGTATTTATTGAAAAAAAATCCACATATAAGTGGATGTGAACAGTTCAAACCTGTGTTGTCTGAGGGTAAATTGTAGTTTTACATAGTTTTACAGTTGTTTTTGGTGGGAAGGTTTCCTGTGTTAAAAAAAACAAACAAACATAGTTGTGGCCAGAATCAGAGGTCCTGGGTGTGTTTTTGACAAGGTTCTTAAGCAACTGTTTTCATACATCATGGCAATTTTGGTGATATTACAGAACCCACCTATATTTTTACTGACTTCATCCACTTTACAGTACACTTATAGTGTATTTTACTTTCAATTTATTGGTTACATCATTGGATCTATTTTTCAGGGAATGGCTTGTTTTTAGCCATCTTCTATCTCATGGAAAGAAAAATTAGATTTTCTTCTTTATCTTTTCCAGTCTGGTCTTTGGAAGCCAAAAAAAAGGGGCTTCCTTTTTCTAATTTTAAATTTCAACTCTTTAGAATTCATAGAGTCCGTGGTATCCCAGTATTTTAGAAGATAAAGGATTAGTTTTAAAACAGAATAGCAAATAGTTCAACTATCTGTTCTTTTTTGGATTGACTGTGTAGTGTTTTGGAATTTGAATGCATTAGATCTTCCTTACAGACATACACTCCATAATAAAAACTCAGCATTACAATCAGAAATCAGAGCGGGGCGCCTGGGTGGCGCAGTCGGTTAAGCGTCCGACTTCAGCCAGGTCACGATCTCGCGGTCCGTGAGTTCGAGCCCCGCGTCAGGGTCTGGGCTGATGGCTCAGAGCCTGGAGCCTGTTTCAGATTCTGTGTCTCCCTCTCTCTCTGCGCCTCCCCCATTCATGCTCTGTCTCTCTCTGTCCCAAAAATAAATAAACGTTGAAAAAAAAATTTTTAAAAAGAAATCAGAGGAGAAATATGTATACGTAATGTAATTTAGACACTGAGATGGTTTAACTCCACTTTGATTCCATGTTTATATTCTAAATGTAATTATGCTAACTCTAATGATTTTTCCATGAAAAAATACTTGCATTTAAATTTTATGTTGGGGCACCTGGGTGGCTCAGTTGGTTAAGCGTCCGACTTTGGGTAGGTCATGATCTCACAGTTGGTGAGTTTGAGCTCCACATCGGGCTCTGTGGCTCTGTGCTGTCAGCGTGGAGCCTGCTTAGGATCCTCGCCACCCCCCCAACAACCCTCCCGGCTCCTGAGCTCGCTCACTCTCTTTCTCAAAAATAAACATTGTAAAAAATCAATTTCATGATAAACTTTCATCACAATTCATTTGTTATTATTTTTATTTTTCTTCATTTAAATTATTTTGGTATTTCATTTTTTATTTTATTTCTAGCGGGGATAAATGTTTTTCAGCATATATCCTAAGACAGTGCTACTCAAAGTATGGTCTGAGAACCAGGACCAAGTTTGAGAACTAGTTCGAAACAAAGTAATTTATGGAAACTGAGAGTGAAAGTTTAGAAATTTCATAACATTTGACATGATGGCTACCTTCTTTTTTTTTAAGTTTATTTTTTTTGAGAGGGGTGGGGAGGGGCAGAGAGAAGAGGAGAGAGAGAATCTCAAGTAGGCTCTGCACTGTCAACACAGAGCCGGATGTGAGTCTTAGAAAGTCGTGGACCTCGAGGTCATGAACTGAACTGAAATCAAGAGTTAGACACTTAACTGACTGAGCCATCCAGGCACCCCCATTCTTTTTTTTTTTTTTTTTTTAATGTTTATTTATTTTGAGAGAGAAAGTGTGTGCTCAAGAGTGGGGGAGGGGCAGAGAGAGAGAGAGAGGGAGGGAGGGAGAGAGAATACCAAGCAGGCTCCATGCTGTCAGGGCAGAGTCCAATGTGGGGCTTGATCCCTCGAACTGTGAGATCATGACCTGAGCCAAAATCAAGAGTTGAATGAATGCTTAACCAACTGAGCCACCCAGGTTCCTGAGAAGCTCTTTTTTTAGTTTATTTTGAGAGAGAGCGAGAGCACATGGCAGGGGAGGGGCAGAGACAGAGAGAGAGAGAGAATCCCAAGTAGGCTCCGCACCGTCAGCACAGAGCCAGCCCGATGTGGGGCTCCAACCCATGAACTGTGAGATCATGACCTGAGCCAAAATCAAGAGTCAGACACCCAACTGACTGAGCCCCCCAGGTGCCTTGAGGAGCTCTGTTTTAAAGGATAGTTTGGTTCCTCATCAACTAACTATATAAAATTCTACAAAATTTAGCTGCTTCCATTATATGTTTCCTTTTCTGGCCTTCATTTTAGTGAATTCTGATTACATTTTGTATGTCTAAATTTTATAAAGATTTTATTTTTTGGCAATGTCTCAGTTAACAAACTTTGTTGCTTCTAGTATAGTATTAATAGTTTGAACTTCTGTCATTTCTTTGAAACTTCTCCCCCCCGGATCAGTTTTGCAATTGACAGTGTTACTAATAACATGGTAGGATAGGATTGGAAGGCGGAATCAGAGCTTCTTCGGGTCTCAGAAATCTTTGTTCTGCAACTGCTGGGTCGTTGTTAGCTGCAGCCCAGGGAAGATGAGGAGGCAAGGGCAGATGGCAGTACCACGACCGGGCCCGACCGGGCCCAACCAACCGGTCTGCATGAGAGAGGATGCGAGAGGAAGGGTGGGGTGCAAAGAGAGGGCATGCAGGAGACTCGACGAGAGAGGAGTCCTGGGATTCATGGAGAACCGGTGAGGTAGGAGAGACTTGGGGGAAAGATGTGGATACAGAGGCCTTTGGGGAGTTTTGTTGTGTGTTGTGTGGTGTAGTTCTCCCTTTGTTGCTTTCTCAAAAAAGCATCAGTCAAGAGCTTTATCACTCTTAAGACACTTGGTGAGGTTTTATATTCCTTTTGCGGCACATCTTGAAGCAGCACGTTTGGTTTAGGTGTCACGACTGTAAGACGCTCGTGTTTGAATTCTACCTTTTCTTTTTTTTTTCACTTAAAAATCATTATCAGAAAAATTTCCATTTCACTGAGAGCTCTTTTTTTTTTTAAGGTTTTTAAAAATGTTTATTTTTAGGGCGCCTCGGTGGCTCAGTCGGTTAAGTGATCAACCCCAGCTCATGGTTCATGAGATCGAGCCCCATGTCAGGCTCTCTGCTGTCAGCACAGAGCCTGCTTGGGATTCTCGGTCTCCCTTTCTTTCTGCCCTTCCCCCACACCTGCACGCGCGTGTTCTCTCTTTCTCTAAACGTTAAAAAAAAAAGAATACATTGTTACTTGTCTCCTCCCTCCACAATTGCTTAAAAAAGACAATTTTTAATGACTCACTTATAGTCCAGCGTATGAACGTACCATTGTTCACTTAACCACTCCTGTAATATTGGATGTTTAGGTGTTTTCCATCGTTTTGCTAAAATAATTAATGTTGGGACACATGGGTGGCTCGGTTGGGTGGGTGTCTGACTCTTGATCTCAGCTTGGGTCATGATCTTGTGGTTTCTGGGTTCGAGCCTGCGTCTGCCTCTACGCTGGGCAGCATGGAGCCTGCTTGGGATTCTCTCTCTCCCTCTCTATCTGCCCCTTCCCTGTGTGTGTGCTCTCTCACTCTCAAATAAATGGACTTCAGGGAAGAAGAAAAATAATGTTGAAATGAACAGTGTGATGATTAGTCTGTGCAGATCTAATTATTTCCTTAAGAATAAGAATTACTGGGGGCGCCTGGGTGGCGCAGTCGGTTAAGCGTCCGACTTCAGCCAGGTCACGATCTCGCGGTCCGTGAGTTCGAGCCCCGCGTCGGGCTCTGGGCTGATGGCTCAGAGCCTGGAGCCTGTTTCCGATTCTGTGTCTCCCTCTCTCTCTGCCCCTCCCCTGTTCATGCTCTGTCTCTCTCTGTCCCAAAAATAAATAAACGTTGAAAAAAAAAAATTTAAAAAAAGAATAAGAATTACTGGGTTGGGAGTCATACACAATGATCAGATTCTTGGTGTGTGTTCACAAGTCACTAATAATTTTTCGCGATGCAAATATTGCCAGGCTGTGGCTTGAAAGTCACAAAATCCTTTTAAACAGAGAAGGTCATCTTCATGTGACTCCTCTCTAATACGTGTTCGCAGAGGGCAGCAGGCCGAGAACGTCGGACGGATGAGAACTTCGTTTTGGGATTACGTGATAGTCTGTTTCAAGACTTAACAGATTCTAATAATCAGGAAGATTTTCCCTTTGTCTGGTTGTATATATGCTCCCTTCTTGTAGAATGGAGAGAACTCTGATGCTTCCCCCCTTTTCTTATAGAGCTCAGAGTGAATTTTTTATTGTTTGCTCCTTGTTTTTCTTCTTTCTAGATGGAGGAGTCTAATAATGATGTTAAATTACATCATATAACATTCCAGTGGTTATGAAGCACTTCGATATAGTTATCTCACTTAATCTGGTGGCATCCCTGTGAGGCAGATGTCTATATTCGCAGAAGAAAGAAAATGAGACTCTGGCCGAGGTTGCCCAGAACAGAAACACAAAGCCAGGGTGTCTGGTGTACTACTTGGGCAGTGCAGAGCAGGAATTAAGACTGTGGGTTCCAGGGCTAGAGAACGTGGTTTCAGAGCATGGCCCTGTCATTACTAGCTCTTGGGACAGTTTCGTAATCTGTCTCGGTTTCTTCGTCTGTGCAGTGGGAGAGATAATAGTCCTTGCCTCCCGTGGTTGTTAGGAGGACTAAATAAATATGCATAGTGTGTAGCAGAATACCTGACAGATGTTGAGCAAATACCGGGTGGTATCGCTACGACGGTTCTCCCCACTCCACCGTCACTGTCGCCACATTGTAGGCTTCTTTGATTTCCAAGGCCAGTGAGCTGGCAGCTTGTTTTTCATTTACGATTGGCTTCTTGGGTTAAGTTCTGGGAGCGGTTGTTTTGGAGATCCTGATGGTGTTCTCGGTTTATCCGCAGAAGAGCAAGGCAATGAAGAAAGTGAGAAAAGGCGAAAAAAGAAAAAGGGTACCAAGAGGAAACGAGATGGAAGGGGTCAAGAAGAAGGCACTTGGGCTTGCGACCTGAAGCTGGACGACGTGCTGGACCGCACGCTGGAGGACGGCGCCAAGCAGCACAACCTGACCGCGGTCAACGTGCGCAACATCCTCCACGTGAGTAAGGAACGCGATGGAAACGCCTCTTGGAGAGCACGTGAAACACTCAGGGAATTCTTGGTTCTTAGTATGGGAATTGGTGATTTTGTGAGGTGCGTGCGCCAAAAAACTTTTTCCCTCCCAACACGCTTTCTCATTGCACTCAGCACGCATTAGAAACCTGAACACACATTTAAAGAGACCTTAACTGGGAAGGTAAACTGTTCCTCTGCTTCCTCCACTGACTTGATGGGTTGTCCTTGTGGTTGGCAGACTCAGAGATGATAATGTTCACAGTGGACCTGCTCTTTGGTGGGTTGATAGATCTGAAAAGATGCCAGGTTAACGGTTTACTGTGCACATTTGCTGATACTGTGCTTTGATATGTATCAACACGGCCATTTACAAAACCTTCGTTGCTTGTTACTGCTTCTCTGAAGCACGTAGTCCGTTATTTCGGAATCTCATTCATGCTCTTGGTAGCTGCCAATGGGATCCATCTGTTTGCTGCTTTATTACAGTTTGAACTGTGTGCTTCTGTCCAGAACTGGCTTTACCCCAGTCTGAAGCCGTTTCAGTTTCAGGCTCTCATCTGTCCATTCCGTGTCCACATGCAGTGGACATGTGTCCACTCTAGCAGAGTTACAGAGGACTGAGCGTTGTCTAGATTACACATCTTTGTTGCATAAAGTGAAATTTCATCTTTCTCCAGGAAGTAATCACAAATGAACACGTGGTAGCTATGATGAAAGCAGCCATCAGTGAGACGGAAGATATGCCCATGTTTGTGAGTAGTTGACTGTTACCCTTTAATGTCAGGGAACTGAGCTATGTAATGGGGCTGCGCGTAGGACGTTACTTGGGACTGTGTAAATAGCTTGGTGGTTGGGGGCAGAGATAGCATCTCAAAACCCAAGGTACACGTGATGATTTTTATTGACTGTTTTCTTCTCATTTTCCCTGCCTCAGGAGCCCAAAATGACACGCTCTAAACTGAAGGAAGTGGTGGAAAAAGGAGTGGTGGGTGTTCTGTTTTTTTTTTCTTTATTTAGTTTGGTAAATAAAATCTAATTACAGGTTATTTGCAGGGGAAAAATATATAGGAAGGATTTACTATGGTCTGGGTTTGCATCCTGAAATACTTGTGAAAGAGAAATAGAGACAACATGCGGAATCAATATCAGAGTTTATTCTAGTTGATGCGGAGGTCTTGCTTTTTGGAAGTGCTGGGTAGATAACCATTTAGCACGGTTGAAAGCGTGAGCAGGGTCAGTTTTCCTATTCACGTTATATGTGGCATTATAGCATTTTTCCAAGTATGTTTCAGGGATCACTTGCATCAATGTCGCCCTGACGTGGGGTCCCTCAGGAGTGCTAATGAAAAATGCGTATTCCTTGGCTCGCCTCAGACCCGGAACGGGGAGCTGGATGCAGGGCCTGGGAACATGCATTATTGGAAACAGCAGCTGGCTGTTTTGCGCACTGAGAGATGAGAGCCATTTGAAGACTTCTGGAGTATTCTGGGTCAGATGCTGGGACCCATTTAAATCCTACTCAACAAGTCCAGTGTGTGCTCAGCACCTGTGACCGGCGGGCGACAGTCCCGAGGCGGTCCACTTGTCCACTCTCTCTCCAGCGTAGGGAAGGTTTGCCTTGAGGCCTCATGATGCGTATTGGTGTTCTTGTCTTTTTTCCGGTTCTGTTCTTCGCAGCTGTATAGAAGAAATAAGTCCACGTGACCTTCCCTCTAGTAGAAGAAAACTAGTATGTCTTTTTGTAATAGTCTTTTGTTGCGAAATGTCTCTCAGTTTTTTATTGGTCTTCCCGTGAGAAGGCTTTGAGTACATTCACTAATCTGATCCTTTTCTTCTGCATGTGCCTACTTTGTCCGTGTCCTTTTAGAAGTATGCGTGGAGTCTCCTGCTGCAGATGTTGTTTAACTAGTATGGATTAAAGTTAGGTTATCCCCTCCGTGTTTCAGGTACCGTGTTTCTCTTAATGCAGCCAAGGATTGCATTGGCTTGTTTTTGACAGCCATTGTATTGTTTTGTCTGATCAGCTAACCCCAGTTGCATATAGGGAAATTTCATTTCTCCGGGAAGTAATCACACATGAGCCTGTGGTAGCTCTGATGAAAGCAGCCATCAGTGAGACGGGAGTTCTGTGAAGTCTGCCTGACGTACAAAGTATAATTGAAAGTAATTCCGTATTTGATTTGGAAACAGAGATCCAAAGCAGGCTCTGGGTTGTGTTTACCAACCGTGAATAAGAATAGAAAAGTTGGACAGCCCAAGATGTTAGTGTATGTGGGACAGCAAGGACTGAAGTCCAAGTTTCCTGCTTCTTGATGCTTAATAGACGGACTCCAGGACTCCAGCACACTTCCGGATGCTGCCTCGCCCCGCCTTTTTGGATGGATTTGGCAGTAGGGAACCTGATTGGTTTAGAAACACACCCGGGAAGGAGTGTGGACCAGAATCACATCATTCCCTTTACCCTATACTGGGCCTAGTTCAACAGAGCAAGGGAAGGGGCTGGGACATGGCAGGGCTGAGGAGATGTGGAGAGGCTGAGGCTCCTTGTGGAGATAGAACCCAGTGCCTCTTGGGTTGTGCTCAATAACCCGATTTTCACTGGGTCACCTTAAATGCTCAAGAAATTATACACTCCAGGGACATTTTTTGTCAGCAGCATGTAAGAGCCTTAAAAAAATTCTTTAAAAACATTTCACTCCAACTCTGTTATTTTAAAACATACAAGGAGTTAAAATAATTTTATAGGAAATTTAGATTCCATCTAGATTTAACTGTAAAATTTTGCCATATTTTACTTTATGTCTTTATATCTATCTCTTGTTTTTTTCCTGTACTATTTGAAAATAAGTTGAGGACAATTTGATACTTTACCCCTAAATCCTTCCAAAAGAACTGGTCATGGCTGGCTCTTGGGAGGCACATTTACGTTGGATTTATGTGATTGATTAAAAAAAATACTGATGTCAAAAAGGCTACCGTCACCTATAGTATCTTAGGTATGTGTATTATTATAGTTTACAAATAGTTTTTTTTTAATGTTTATTTTTCAGAGAGAGAGAGAGAGAGAGAGACAGACAGACAGACAATGAGTGGGGGAGGGGCAGAGAGAAAGAGGGAGACCCAGAATCCGAAGCAGGCTCCAGGCTCTGACCTGTCAGCCCAGAGCTCAGTGTGGCTTTTGAATTTGTGAACAGTGAGATCATGACCTGAGCCAAAGTCAGTCAACCTACTGAGCCACCCAGGTGCCTCACAGATAGTTTTCAAATTCATTAATCCATGTGAACCCAAGTTGTGATATAAAGTCAGGGGTGCCTGGCTGGCTCAGCTGGAAGAGCATGTGACTCTTGATCTCAGGTTTGTGAGTTTGAGCCCCACAGTGGGGGGGTAGAGTTTATTTAAAATATATAAGTAAATAAAGTAGGCAAGACCGATGCTTTTTCCACTTACAGTTAATAAAGTCTCACTAGGGTTAAGGCAGAGATGCTAGATTGAAATAGATTCTTCTCTCCTTTTCATCTGATAAGCTCTGACAAACAATTGAGAGTATACCCTTGGAGATCATTAATATTCCTTGATCCCTGCACCTACATGTTAGGTACATGGATGGCTCTTTGTGATGGTGAAGAGGAGGTAAAATTGAAAAGCCGTCTATTTCGGTGAAGAGAACGTAATTATTTATATTCTTTGTTGGTAGGTAATTCCAACATGGAATATTTCACCAATTAAGAAGGCCAATGAAATTAAGGTAAACTTGGAAGAGGTAATTCTTTTTTCCAGAAAGACTTCATCAGTTTTGAAATCTAAGTACTTCCTTTCTATTTAATTTTTGGGGGATCTGTCTTCTTGTTTTAATTCGATCTTTGTTTTTTTTCCTTTCCATTCCTCTTAGGTTTGACTCTCACGCTAGGAATCTCTTTACCCGCTGCCTGTTGTTACTTGCTATAGCTGCTCATTGTGCTGTTAGGATTTATTTCTTTCCTGCTCTGCTTTCTTCCTCTTATTTTCCAAATACGTATGATTTGTGTTTCCTGTAACTTCATTTCTTTCTATAATTTGTGCTAACGCAGCCCCCTCAGTTTGTGGATATTCACCTCGAAGAGGATGACTCCTCAGATGAGGAGTACCAGCCAGATGAAGAAGAGGAGGACGAGACGGCTGAAGAGGTCAGTGGCTCCCCCCGTGAGTGTTAGCTGCTAATGGAGAAGAAATGAGACCCAGTAAGGCCTCCTTAGTGTTGTCGCCTGTTCTGTAGAGAGGAACGAGGCACATTGCTTTTTTCTGCTCATTTCTTTGCATAAATCCAAGACTGCGAGGCATTTTCTCTTCTTTCTACTACTCCCTTAATGTTTTCGTGTCTTATATTATGAAATAGAACACACATCTAATGTATAGAACTGTGCACAGAATAAAAAAATTTTTTTTTTTAATTTTTTTTAACATTTATTTATTTTTGAGACAGAGAGCGACGGAGCATGAACGGGGAGGGTCAGAGAGAGAGGGAGACACAGAATCTGAAACAGGCTCCCGGCTCTGAGCTGTCAGCACAGAGCCTGACGCGGGGCTCGAACTCACGGACTGCGAGATCATGACCTGAGCCGGGGTCAGACACTTAACCAACTGAGCTACCCAGGCGCCCCCAGAATAAAAATTTTTAAATACAGCTTAAATAATTATAAAGCCAGTCCTCACGAGAGTTCTCCAGACTCCTTAAATGCAGCCCCACCAGTGTACCCGCGTCCTCTTTCTCTGTGGTTCTGTCGCCTAAGTGGGCAGCACTGGGCGTGCTGCTTCTAAACTTACATGTACTCCCCCATGTCTGGCTTTTTTGTTTTTTTGTTTCATCGCTGACCCTTTGTGATTCTTCTATACGGCTGCTTACAGCCACAGTTTGTTCGTTCTCATTGCTGTGTAATATTGTTTCTTAGTGCATTCTTTGACTTGTTTGTAAAAGGATTTTAAGCCAATGTCTTGTAATTTTAATGAGAAGACCAATCTGATTAGCTTCCGAATATTAAACTTCTGTTTAAGGTTTATTTTCTCTTACTTTAAATTGATTCATTTTCTTGAGGTACTTCAGACTCAGCGGAATGACGTAGGGGCAGAAATGTGAACACGAACTGGGTTTGTCTTGTAGAGTTTATTGGAAAGTGATGTTGAAAGCACCGCTTCGTCCCCACGTGGGGCAAAGAAATCCAGATTGAGGCAGGCTTCCGAGGTGACTGAAACGGACGAGGAGGGCGGCGTATTATCGGAGGTGAGTCGGCACCGAGCACAAGAGACGAGGATGGGACTGCGCCGCAGGGTGGCAGTCCGTGGGATGCTGAGCCGTCCCCCTTGAGCACACGCCACTCGGTCCCGCTAATTGTGCTGTTGCCTGTGCCTCGTCAGAACTGTTCAGATTTCAGAGTCCTTTATTTAAGTCAGCCAGCAGTTGAGAGGAAAACTGGAGCTCAGTGATGGGGGTGGGGGTGCTTTTCTGAGTCCTCCGAGCAGCCAGATATGGGTGACTAGCGGTTTCTTTTCTCCTAGCTTTGTCTTTTTTCTAATGTGGTCTTAAAGCCATTTTTGTTAGATTTTCCACTTTTGATCACCTAGGCAGCATCCTGTTGGCTTCATTGGAAATAGGATGGAACCTAATTAGATTAATATATTTGACAGTGTATCTGTTTTTATGTAGCTCTGTCTACATGGCAAGGGAAAGGTCACTGGCATATGAAAGATGTGCCCGTCTCTCCCCACCTCTTTTGTTTCTTTTCTCTCCTTCCCTCTCTTTCTCTTCTCCTCCCTCCCTTTCACTTTTTAACATCGTTGCCTCTTTCCTTCAGGCTGAGAAAGTCCCCACACCTGCCGTTAGGCACATCAGCGCTGAGGTCGTGCCCATGGGGCCCCCACCTCCCCCAAAGCCCAAGCAGAGCAGGGACAGCACTTTCATGGAGAAGCTGCACGCGGTAGATGAGGAGCTGGCCTCCAGTCCGGTGTGCATGGACTCTTTCCAGGTAAGCAGTGGAGGTCTGTCACTGGTGACGTCGGACGGGGTCACATAGCTGTTGCTCGGGTTGGGAAGGGAGAAGGGAAGTTGTGAAATTGCAGGCCTTTGATCCTCTGGTTCAGGCCGCTTTACGGGGAGAATGGTAGCCCCTGGGGAAGGAGTGGGTACGTGATGCAGAGCATTTCAAACTGTGGAACACAGGACGCCTCCCCTTCAGCCGGCCCCCGGGTCCTGACCTTTACCGTGGCTGTGCTGTCACTCCTGCCGCTTTCTCTCTGTCTGCATACTTGCTTTCCTGAGTCACTTCATGTTGCAGTCACAATGCTCTTTTTCTCCTAAACACTTGCATGTGTATTCTTTAAAATAGGACATTCTGTTATGAAAAGAAGTAATATTATCTAATCTAGTGAAGTCCTCTTTTAGATTTTTACCAGTTGTCCCAGTAATGTGCTTTCTAGCAAAAGAAGCAAGTTCCCGTGATGCGGGACCCAGTCCAGGATTACACATATGGCGTCTTACCTCATACGCTGTTATTGCATTGTATTGCATTGTATTGCATTTTATCTTATTTTATTTTTGTTGTATTCTGTTTTATTTTTATTGTATTCTATTTTATTTTAAAGTAGTCTCTGTGCTTAGTGTGGAGCTCGAACTCACGACCTGAGGTCAAGAGTCACTTGCTCCCTTGACTGACTCAGCCAGGGTGCCCCTTGTAGCCTTCTTTAGTCTAGAACAGTTTCTCAGCATTTCTTTGTCTTTCATAACCTTGACATTTTGAACTGTGTGGACTGTAATTTTACAGAATATTTCTCAATTTAGATTTTTCTGATATTTTGTCATCATTACATTCAGGTTACACGCTTTTGGCCCAAGCAGCACAGAAGGGACTATGTCCTTTCTAGTGCGTCGTATCCGGAGGGACGTGACACCTGCTGTGTGAGGTGTGATCACATGGTCATGGTGATGTCTGCTTGATTTCTTCATGATAATGTTCCTATTTTCCGTTGTTAAATTTATATGTATCTTATGGGATATACTTTGAAGCCAAACATCTTTTTGCCAGTAAGCATCCGTTGCTTCTTCTTGCTGGAAACAGTCATTGCTGTGGTTGGTGTCAATTGAGGACTTTCTGAATTCCACCATTTAGCCAGTTCTTTCTAAGGCTCTAGGTTTTCTCCACCAGTCTTGTAGGTTAATGAAAAATATGTCTGTTCTAAAATTTAAAAACAGAATATTGAATGGAACACCCCCGAAAGGGTCATTTAATTTAATCACACTGCTTTGGGGGTGAGTGCATAGTGTTTAGAGGGCAGTAGTGTTTTATGTAACCGTTTATTCGTATACTTGCTGAACGATGGAAGTTGGGGAATAGCAGTATAAGACAGAAAAGGTCTTTCTTTCCTCTTGGAGGTTATAGTTTATTGGAGAGAGAGAGAGAGACACCATAAACAAATCATTTCAAGTAAGAACTAAGTAAAAGCGAAGAAATATGGTAATGCCTATCAGAGTACTTCACATAACATGATCAGAAAAGGCCTCCCTGGGTGCCTGGCTGGCTCAGTCGGTGGAGCATGTGATTCTTGATCTTGGGATTGTTGAGTTTGAGCCCAGATCTGAATTAGAAGGAGCTGTGCATCCGGGTGTCTGCTGGGTGGCTGTCAGTTGAGCGTCCGACTCCTGATTTTGGCTCAGCTCGTGGTTTATGAGATCGAGCCCCTCGTCAGGCTCTGCACCGACAGTGCGTAGCCTGCTT
Source organism: Leopardus geoffroyi (assembly GCF_018350155.1). Taxonomy (NCBI): domain Eukaryota; kingdom Metazoa; phylum Chordata; class Mammalia; order Carnivora; family Felidae; genus Leopardus; species Leopardus geoffroyi. Next base: position 1,695,291 of record NC_059338.1, on the reverse strand, counting down.
GGGATTCTCTCTCTTTCTGTCTCTGCCTCTCCCCCGCTCAGCGTGCCCATGCACACCTGGACTCTCTCAAAATAAATAAACATTAAAAAGAATTAAAAACTCTCCTTTGGTTAAGGTGGGAGAGCAAGGGAGGAGACAGAAGAGTTACTAGACGGCTGCAGTCATCCAGTGAGAACTTCCTGACTTAACCTACAGCTTCAGTATCATCGCTATCCACATCCCAGCTGCTTTTTCCTTTTTGGGCAGACATTGATAAGCTTATCCTGAAATTCACATGGAAATGCAAGGGACCCAGAATAGCCAAAAATGAGCAAAGGATAAGAATAGATAGTTCTCCAGAGAAGACCTACAGATGGCCGGTCAACATATGAAAAGATGCTCAACATCATTAGTCATTAGGAAAACGCAAATGAAAAGTATGAGACAGCACTTCACAGCCACCAGGACGGCTAGGGTGAACGCATGGACAGTAGCAAGTGTTGGCAAGGATGTGGAGAGGTGGAGAACCCGCACACATCGCTGGTGGGAATGTGAAATGGTGCGGCCGCTTTGGGAATGGTTTGGTGGTTCCTCAGAACATTAAACATAGTGACCGTGTGGCCCAGAAAGTCCACTCCAGGAGAATTGAAAACGTTACATCCAAGTAAAAAGCGAGTACACAAACGTTCATTGTGGCGTTACTCATAATAAACTTTCCCAAAGTGGAAACAGCAGATTTTCATTCCCTGCAGTGTGGATACACCAAAGTGTAAATGGAACACTATCATGCAATGAAAAGGAATGATGTACTGACTTACACTACAAAACAGGTGAACTTTGAAAATATTATGCTAAGTAAAAGAAGCCAGAGACAAAAGGCCACATAGTGTATGATTCCATTTATTTGCTATGTCCCGCATGAGCCAATGTAGAGACAGAAAATAGATCATGGGTGTCAGGGACCAGGAGAGGGGGAAAGGGGAGAGTGACTGCTAATCAGATTGGGATTTCCGTTAGGGGCGAAGAAAGTATTCCGGAATTAGATACTGGTGATGGTCCCACAGCTCTATGAATGCAGTGAAATCCACTCAGTTACACATTTCAGAAGGATGAATTTTATGGTATGGAAATTATATCTTAGTAAAGCTGTTACAGATGTTCCTAAAATGTTGATTTTATCTTATTGTATTATGTTTATTTATTTTGGGAGAGAGTGTGAGTGGGGGAGGGGCAGAGAGAGAGGGAGACAGAGAATCCCAAGTAGGCTCCACAGTCAGCACAGAGCCCGATGCCGGGCTCAAACTCAGGAACTGTGGGATCACGACCTGAGCCGACGTCAGCAGTCAGACGGACACTCAACCGACTGAGCCACCACTAAAATGTTGGTTTTAAGGGTGCCTGGGTGGCTCAGTCTGTTGAGCGTCCGACTTCGGCTCAGGTCATGATCTCACCGTTCGTGGGTTCGAGCCCCGTGTCAGGCTCTGTGCTGACAGCTCAGAGCCTGGAGCCTGCTTCAGATTCTCTGTCTTCCTCTCTCTCTGCCCCTCCCCTGCTCATGCTCAGTCTCTCTCTCAAAAATAAATAAGCGTTAAAAAAAATTTTTTTTTAATGTGTGTTTTAAAGCTGATGTCATTGTCCTTAACGTTTTTCAAAGAATAAGAAACCCAACCTGTTTAGAGAGGAGACCTTGTGATTGAAGCCAAGAAGAACAGTGCAGGGGTATGAGGTGTAGGTGTGAGGAGGTTTGGAGAATTGGGAAGCACTAGGCGTTGAGTGACCCGTGTCATCCCTTCTTTGTTGACAAGCCCATGGACGATAGCCTCATTGCATTCCGAACCCGCTCTAAGATGCCTCTAAAAGACGTTCCCCTGGGGCAGCTGGAGGCAGAACTCCGGGCTCCAGACATCACGCCAGACATGTATGACCCCAATACAGCAGACGACGAGGACTGGAAAGTGTGGCTGGGCGGGCTCATGAACGACGACGTGGGGAATGAGGGTAAGTGGTCATGTCTGTGTGCACTCTCCACTCTGTGGTCAAATTGTCATTAGTCCGGAGCTTAACTGAACTTAATTTTTTATTGAACTCACAATTTTAAATCAGTACTTAAGTCCCCTCCTTTTTTTGGGTTGAGAATCTTTTCTTTTGTGAGGCGCCTGGGTGGCTCAGTCGGTTAAGCGTCCGACCTCGGCTCAGGTCATGATCTCACAGTTTGTGAGTTTGAGCCCCACATCGGGCTCTGTGCTGACAGCTCAGAGCCTGGAGCCTGCTTCGGATTCTGTGTCTCCCTCTCTCTCTGCTCCTCCCCTGCTCATGCTCTGTCTCTCTCTCCTTCAAAAATAAATAAAAACATTAAAAAAAAATTAAGAAAAAAAAAGAATCTTTTGAGTATAGTTGACGCACTGGCCGCATTCGTTCCAGGTTGTACAAGATGGCGATTCGACATGTTTGTATGTTGTGCTGTGCTTGGCACGTGTACAGTGTCGTCTGTCAGCCTGTGGCGCTATGACAGCTCCGTGGATGGTACTCTGCATGGTGTGCTGGTTCAGAGTCCTTTTCGGAATCTTTGGAATGCTAAGAATCGTCCCCTGAAACATAAATGCAGAAATAATTTTATATATGACTGGCCGAGGGTGCACTGACCCCCTGGGGGACTGCTGTGCCAGCCAGGGACCTGTGTGATGCACGTGACAGCGCTAGCTGCCGCTGTGCCAAGTGCACGTCGGATGGAACCGGACTTGGGGAGATCAAGGGAACCGGCAGTGGCTTTGAGGCCCCATTGTGGCTCCTTCCATCTCTGGAGCCAGCGTCTTGACTCCTTTTCATGGGTCAGTCCCGTGCCCAGCCCTGTTTATGTGTAAGGCTGGCACGGTGGTCATCAGCTCACCGTTCACTTCTTGCTTTGCGTCCACACCAGAGGGACCCTTTCCTGCAGGCTTCAGTCTGAAAAATGCACAGGCACAACCCAGACTGGCCTTGTTTGGTCACGGGCCCGCTCTCTTGGTGGTGATGGAAGCCCGTGTGAGCCTGGGTCCTGGGATTGGCAGTGCCTAGCAGTGGTGAGCGTGGGCTAGGCAGTTACCCGGATGTAATAGTATGGCCAGAAGTGGGCACAGAGCAGTGCCCAGACAGAAACAGTGTTGACTGCATACAGTCGTGCTATGAGAATCCCTACTGCAACCCTTACTCTAGAACAGTACTAAAATTCAGTGCTTTAATTTAGTGAAATCAACATTACAGAAGTTGTCTCTGGTGATTTTCTTTGTGTACTACAGTGGAAATCGGGCATCATTCCTGATTCTGTGCAATAAGCTTCTGTAGATTTAGATGTTAGAGATTGTCTTAGTCTATAGTGATTGCAGGTGATGTCACATTCTTTTGATGGAATCTGGCAGATTTTTTTTAAATTTTATTTTTTGAATTTACATCCAAATTAGTTAGCATGTAGTGCAACGATGATTTAATGAGTAGATTCCTTAGTGCCCCTTACCCATTTAGCCCATCCCCCCTCCCAGTAACCCTCTGTTTGTTCTCCATATTTATGAGTCTCTTCTGTTTTGTCCCCCTCCCTGTTTTTATATTCTTTTCGCTTCCCTTCCCTTATGTTCATCTGTTTTGTCTCTTAAAGTCCTCGTATGAGGGAAGTCATATAATTTTTGTCTTTCTCTGACTGACTAATTTCACTTAGCATAATACCCTCCAGTTCCATCCACGTAGCTGCAAATGGCAAGATTTCATTCTTTTTGATTGCCGAGTAATACTCCATTGTGTATATAGACCACATCTTCTTTATCCATTCATCCTTCGATGGACAGTTGGGCTCTTTCCATCCTTTGGCTGTTGTCGACAGTGCTGCTGTAAACATGGGGGTGCATGTGTCCCTTCGAAACAGCACACCTGTATCCTGTGGATAAATACCTGATAGTGCAATTGCTGGGTCGTAGGGTAGTTCTATTTTTAGTTTTTTGAGGAACCTCCATGCTGTTTTCCAGAGTGGCTGCACCAGTTTGCATTCCCACCAGCAGTCCGCATCCTTACCAACATCTGTTGTTGCCCGAGTTGTTAATGTTAGCCATTCTGACAGGTGTAAGGTGGTATCTCATTGTGGTTTTGATTTGTGTTTCCCTGATGATGAGTGATGTTGAGCATTTTTTCATGTGTCGGTTGGCCGTCTGGATGTCTTCTTTGGAGAAGTGTCTATTCATGTCTTTTGCCCATTTCTTCACTGGATTATTTATTTTTTGGGTGTTGAGTTTGATAAGTTCTTTATAGATTTTGGATACTAACCCTTTATCTGCTATGTTGTTTACAAATATCTTCTCCCATTCTGTCAGTTGCCTTTTAGTTTTGCTGATTGTTTCCTTCGCTGTGCAGAAGCTTTTTGATGAGGTCCCAGTAGTTCATTTTTGTTTTGTTTCCCTTGCCTCCGGAGACGTGTTGAGTAAGAAGTTGCTGCGGCTGAGGTCAAATAGGTTTTTGCCTGCTTTCTCTCCTGTCTTAACATTGAGGGCTTTCATCCATGTTGAGTTTATTTTTGTGTCTGGTGTAAGGAAGTGGTCCAGGTTCATTCTTCTGCATGTCGCTGTCCAGTTTTCCCAGCACCACTTGCTGAAGAGACTGTCTTTATTCCATTGGATATTCTTTCCTGCTTTTTCAAAGATTAGTTGGCCATACGTTTCTGGGTTCTCTATTCTGTTCCATTGATCTGAGTGTCTGTTTTTGTGCCGGTACCATACTGTCTTGATGATGACAGCTTTGTAGTACAGTTTGAAGTCTGGGGTTGTGATGCCTCCTGCTTTGGTTTTCTTTTTCAAGATTGCTTTGGCTATTTGGGGTCTTTTCTGGTTGGAATCGGGCAGATTTTGTTCTTGTTGTTTCTTTTTGACTTTTTAGTGGAGAGTGACCCGAATATTAATATTGGTTGTGTTGTGGAAGACTCACACTTTAAAAAAAAAAAAATCTAATTACAGACAACCTGCAGAGCACATCTTTCATTCTTTCCCTGTCTTCTGAGAAAAACTACCATAAGATTTATGTGTTGAAGAGTAATGCTTTAAGATAAATAATGTGTAGCTTTAACGGAAATAGACCGAATAAATATTTGTGTAGATAAGGCTAGGAATAAGTCAGGATAAATGAATGAAAGAGAATAAGTCTTTGAATATACCTTATTTTTTTGAGAGAGAGAGAGAGAGAGAGAGAGAGCGAGTGTACACGCATGGTCGCTTGAGAGCTGGGGAGAGGGGCAGAGGGAGACGGGGGGAGAGAATCCCAGGCAGGTCCCATGCCCAGTCTGGAGCCTGATGCGGGGCTCCGCCTGCCAATCCCGAGATCATGACCTGAGCCGAAATCAAGAGTCGGGCGCTTAACCAACTAAGCTACCCATTCGCCCCTCCTTGAATATACCTTACGAAGCTGTTAAAATTATATTATACGTTACTTGGCAAAGTTTATTGAGTACTTTCCTTCTAGGACACATTGTACTAGGATCCTGAAAGGGAAAGGAGCGTGATCGTTTTGCCAGATTGAGATACCGCTGAATGGTGCCTGGTCCCTAGATGTGCAGTGCACCCCAGGTGAACGAAGTTGGATGAACTCAGATGCGCCATCCAAGTGGCATGAATACTGGCTTTAGAAGAGGGACAGAGAAGTCCCGTTTAGGATGATCAGAGGCAGCTCTGTGAAGGAGGTGGTAATTGAGATGGACCTTTGAAGGATGTTTGCCATTGGTGCCAGTTAGGGTGAGGAAGGGGCGAGCGAGGGCATAGGTAACGTTATGGGTGAGGGGTCTTGTAGGACACGTCCTCCTGGGAGTCTTCTGCTCTCTGCTTGTGATAATACATGCCTGGTGGACAGAAATCAAACATTGCATAAAGAAAACTTTAAGGGGCGCCTGGGTGGCTCAGTCGGTTAAGCGTCCGACTTCGGCTCGGGTCATGATCTCGCGGTCTATGAGTTCGAGCCCTGCTTTGGGCTCTGTGCTGACCGCTGAGAGCCTGGAGCCTGTTTCAGATTCTGTGTCTCCCTCTCCCTCTGGCCCTCCCCCGTTCATGCTCTGTCTCTGTCTGTCTCAAAAATAAACAAACATTAAAAAAAAAAAAAATTAAAAAAAAAAAAAGAAAACTGAGGGGTGCCTGGGTGGCTCAGTCTGTCAGTGCAGAGCCTGCTTGGAAATCTCTCTCTCTCCCCCTCTCTCTTTCTCTCTGCCCTTCCCCTCCTCAAAATAAATAAACTTCAAAAAAAAAAAAGAAAACTATGAAAGCCCCTCTCCACAATGACGGTTCATGATTCATAGGGATCATGGATTTTTTTCATTGAATATTATTTCAGGATTTATAAATCTCTTGGTGTTCATTTATTGATACAACCTTTTCCTACCAACCTATCCCAAGTTCCGTGATACCGAGGCTCAGAATCTCTGCAGAAAGCCATGACCAGGGATAAGTATAGTCCTTTCCATTTCACAGAAATCTCAGAATTTCATTGCATTGCCCAGTTTTATTCCTTCTAGGGCTCGAGCCCAGCTCAGTGTTCTAGGAACGTGTCCCACTGAAGGAGGTGTCAAGGACAGAAGGCGTTAGGTGGGTAGGACTCTTCCCTGGCAAGCCCTGCTGCCCGTTCCCTAGGCCAGAGTTAAGGCCAAATGCTGACCATAGCAGGACCTCGTGGCTGTCTCTGTGCTGGCAGCTTTGGTGCCCTGATTTTCCCTGGTTTCCATCGTCGTGGCTATAAGAGCCGAGCTGGTGGCTGTTGTGGAGGAAAGGCCGGAATCTCAGGTATCAGGAGTTAGGGGTCCAAAGTCGTGCTGCTCATGGCATCATCTCCAGAGCTGGAGTCAGAGTCAAGGAATGGAAGGGTGTGCGTGCTGGGTTGTGTTAAAGATACAGATTCCAGGGCCTCCCCTCTTGCTGACTGAATCAGAATCTCCAATGGGTGTGGTCTAGGGATCTAATTCTCACACACCCTAAAGATTGGAGACTGCTGATCTGGGAGAAGTACGCGTGTATGGTAAGGGTGGATGGAGAAAATGGACTAATGGCCAGGGGGGAGGGTGGAGAGCCTCTTTCTTTAAATCTCAGTATTTTTTGTCATTGTTTATGTATTAGGACGGATTAAAAAAGAGAACACAAAGCCAGTGAACAGGGAAGGTGTGGACCCCCCTGTCCACCAGCTGAATTACTGAGTGCTGATGAATAGGAAATGATGCTACATACAGACCCCAGTCCCTAACTTTAGCCAGATGCTGGTCTGTTTTTGTAGCATGACGCGGCTATTTTTACGTGTTCCTGGTGCCAACTGATCTGCGTATTATTAAAACTGAGAGTCTCATTTGCCAAAAAACAATTAAGAGGCAGCACTGGAGGCGAACAGCAGACTGAGATCAGCCGGGTGGATGCCGGGGTTGATCAGCCGGAAGAGTAAGCGGGCAGAGGCCACAGCCGGGGAACTAAAAGCTGAGAACTCAGAAGAAACCTTCGTGCATGACTTTTCAACGTGTTTGCCAAATGGGTGCTCGGAGAGTATTGGCTGGCCCATCGGTGTGGTGTGTCTGGTGCGGCTCTCCCATCCCATGAGGGGGCTCGAACCTGCCCGCGCTGCCCGCCCGTCGCAGCCCTTCCCACAGGACTTCCCTCCCTCGGCGTGTTTGTCGGGAGAAGTACTCGGAGAGTCCCAGAAAGTTTGGGAAGACAGGATTCTCTGTGTGAGGATTTGAAGAATTTTTACTGGGGACATAAACGCACAAATCGATGAAGAGACTTGACGTTTAAATAGTTACGTCATGGGCGATGGAAATTAATATAACCTGACTATAAATGTGGAGTAAAAAATATCAGCTTAGATTATGGTTGATCAGAACAGATTTTCCCATGATAAGGAATCAAAAAGGTGTATATTTTTTTGTTTTTAATGGAAGGCACTCATTTTTTACAAAAAGTGACTATTATGGAGGGATGGAGGGGGACAAAGTGGAAAAGAAGAGTTCTGTTCTTCACTCATGTTCTGTGTGTGAGGACTGGCATGCCCTCCCTTTGACTGCTTCCTGGTGGAAGGAATCCGAGTTCGGCATCTGAAACTTGCTTCCTTCACGGAGGCCTTCAGTTCAGACGTTTCCCACTGCACACGCGCACTCGGCTCTGCCTGCGTGGGGGGGGGGGGGGCAGGGATTCAGTTATTCCCCTTTGGCAGACTTTGTTTGTTTTCCGTCTTTTTAATTCAGTTCCTTGGTGGCACCAGCCACGTTTCAAGTCCTCGGGTGCCGCCTGTTGCCGGGAGCTGCCGTTACTGCGCTGTGCGCACTAGGACGTTTCCTCTGTCGCCGAATGTTCTGCCAGACGGCACTTATCTAACGTCCTGGAAAAAATACCACCTTCGTGTGACGATTCTGTAATCCAGTGACTCTTCACAGGTTTTATTTAGCGATCGTGGCATCAGCATTGGAGAAAGTTATGTTGGAGAGAAACACCAGGATTCCTCCTGTGCCCTCACATCACAAAATGTGTACTATTTTTGTATATTTTTAGTTCTTTTTCTTCTATTGTCCATTTATTTAATTATTTTTAAATTTATTATTATTTTTTAATGTTTAGTTATTTTTGAGAGAGAGACAGAGCTCGAGAGGGAGAGGGGCAGAGAGACAGGGAAAGACAGAATTGGAAGCAGGCTTCAGGCTCCGAGCTGCCAGCACAGAGCCCGACGTGGGGCTCGAACTCATAAACCGCGAGATCATGACCTGAGCCGACGTCGGACACTTAACTGGCCACCCAGGTGCCCCCCCAAATTTTTTTAATTTTTACTGTTTATTTTATTTTTTGAGAGAGAGACAGGGTGCAAGTGGGGGAGGAGCAGAGAGAGAGGGAGACACACAGAATTTGAAGCAGGCTCCAGGCTCCGAGCTGTCAGTGCAGAGCCCGACGCGAGGCTCAAACTCACGAACTGTGAGATCATGACCTGAGCCAAAGTCGGATGCTCAACCAACTGAGCCACCCAGGTGCCCCTATTTTTAGTTATTTTGAGTCTTACTGTAGGGGCATGCTTTTTCATACTAAGGATTATTACATGTGTGTTATATTTTGTCATATGTGAACATTTATGAGGTGGTTACATGTTTACATTTTGTACACGTACACTATTTTATACTAAGGCATCATAACTGTAGTCACTCCTTAATCACTGGGCATCAAAGTCATGTTTTTATCACTATCTGTGCTTTTTTGTTTTTGGAGAGAGAGAGCATGATCAGGGGAGGGGCAGAGAGAGAGGGAGACACAGAATCTGAAGCAGGCTCTAGGCTCCCAGCTGTCAGCACAGAGCCTGACACAGGGTTCAAACCCATGAACTTCGAGATCATGACCTGAGCCAAAGTCAGATGCTTAACTGAGCCACCCAGCCACCCCTGTTATGATGTTTTTAAAGTTTATTTATTTATTTTTGAGAGAGAGTGCAAGTGAGGGAGGGAGGGAGAGAGAGAATCCTAAGCAGGCTCCATACTGTCAGCATGGAGCCCGACACGGGGCTCGAACTCTCGAACCGTGAGATTATGACCTGATCCGAAGTCAGACGCTTAATGGACTGAGCCCCACAGGTGCCCCATCCATGCTTTTGTTAAGTAGTTTTACAAAAGTGTTATTTTGAGTTGCACTACTCAAAGTATGGTTGCTGAGATAAATTACATGTTTAGCTTTCTGGCTTTTGCTACAGTTTTGGCAGATTGAAGTCTTTTTCAAAGGAAGGAAAGAACTTGGCTTTTTGGAGAGAGTAGGTGAGATGTGTCAGCTGTGGGAAATGAGCTATGCAATTCATTGGGGGAGAAAAAGAAGTTATTTAAAAACTTAAGAATAAATGTGGTTTATTGGAATAGATGCTGGCAATGCTGAAAATCTTAAATTTTCACTAGAGATGGGAGTTCAGAGTGGAAACTAAGTGTTTGCAATAATTTTTTTTCCTAGATGAGGCCGATGATGATGACGATCCAGAATATAACTTCTTGGAAGATCTTGATGAACCAGATACAGAGGATTTCCGCACTGACCGGGCAGTGAGAATCACCAGTGAGTCTGCGTTTACTGTGAACCGGCTTTGGACTGCTTCGCATCTACTTTTGTTTACTTTGTAGATTTTTGAGGGTGATGTTTACAACCCATCTGAGTTAAGACATTTAAGCTTACTCTTCCCATTTATTTCTGTAACTCTTTAAATTTACATATATATATCTGGAAGCCTGTGAGTCATTCGTTTATGCATCTCATAGTCGCGCACTGCAGCCAACATCTGGCAGAGAGCTTTCCTAGGATGCCACAGTGAATAAGGAATGGCCTCTGCCCTGTAAGACATCAGCTCAGTAGTGGATGCAAACAGAAAAAGTTACAATACAAAATGACAAGTGCTATAATAGGTTGTATATAAGGTTACTAGTGGCCTAGAGAGGGTATAATCTCCTACTGGACGGTGTGCAGTAGGGTGGGTGGGCTGGGGAAGAACCCACATGTTGAGAAGTTTCATCTCAGTTTTGAAGGAAGAGTAAGAAATTTTGGGTGAGAGGTGCCTAGCATGTGACTCTGGATCTTAGGGTTGTAAGTTCAAGCCCCGCATGGGGTGTAGAGATTGCTTAAAAATAAAATCTTATAAAAAAGATTTGAGGTGAATGGGGACTGACGGATGTTGCAAATAGGCGGAAGAGTGTTCACAAACCACAGGATTGTGAAGCAACAGAACTGCATTTGGAAACTAGTAAGGAGTTTGGTGTGGAAGGTGAGCAGTGTTCAGATCCTGGAGAACCTTGAATTTGCGTTTTAATCTGTTCAAAAGGAGAGCTCAGAGTTTTAGGCAAGAAACTAATAGGAACTGATTGGGATTTTAGAAGTACTACTTTGGGAGCGCCTGGGTGGTTCAGTGAGTATCTGACTCTTGATTTCGGGTCAGGTCATAATGTCAGTGTTGTGAGATCAAGCCCCCCATCGGGCTCTGCACTGAGTGTGGAGCCTGCTTAAGATTCTCTCTGCCCCTCTCCCCTGCTCGCTCACTCTCTGTCCTTTAAAAACAAAAAAAGAGGGGCACCTGGGTGGCTCAGTCAGTTGGACGTCTGACTTCGGCTCAGGTCATGATCTCACAGGTCGTGGGTTTGTGCTCCGCGTCAGGCTCTGTGCTGACAGCTCAGAGCCTGGAGCCTGTTTCAGATTTTGTGTCTCCCCCTCTCTCTGCCCCTCCCCTGTTCATGCTCTGTCTCTGTCTCAAAAATAAATGTTGAAAAAAAAATTTTTTAAAAAAACAACCAAAAATAAAAACAAAAAAAAAAATATTTTTTTTAACGTTTATTTATTATTGAAAGACAGTGAGAGTTAGAGCGTGAGCAGGGGAGGGGCAGAGGGAGAGGCAGACACGGAATCCAAAGCAGGCTCCAGGCTCCGAGCTGTCAGCACAGAGCCCGACGCAGGGCTCGAACTCACAAACTGCAAGATCATGACCTGAGCTGAAGTTGGATGCTTAACTGACTGAGCCACCCAGGCGCTCTGAAAAATACTACTTTGATTTAACACCAATTTAATGTATTAATTTGGTGGGTAAAGAGAGAAAGATTAGAGGCATGAAGAACAGTTAAATGACTTGGCTGGAGATGTTTGTTTAAAAATTATTTCGTTGGCTATGTTAGCGATGATAGAAAACATATATTTCAGGAAGTATTGACTTTTATTTACTTATTTACTTAGAGAAAGAGAGAGCACGAGTGGGGGAGAGGCAGAGAGAGAGAGGGGGGGGGGGGAGGGAGGGAGAGGATTCCAAGCAGTCCCCTTGCTCAGCGAGGAACCTGATGCAGGGCTCAATCCCATGACCCTGGGATTATGACCTGAGCCAAAATGGAGAGTCAGGTGCTCCACCACCTGAGCCACTCAGGGCCCCCAAGCTTTCTATTCTTGATCTCAGCTCAGGTCTTGATCTCAGGTTTGTGAGTTCAAGTCCTGCATTGGGCTCTGTGCTGGGCGTGAAGCCTGCTTAAAACATAAAAAAAATTTTAAAATGTGGAATGCCATTTCTTTTAGGAAGATCTTCCCTTATTTGGTATGTTAGGACAAGGTTAGAGGAAGCATCGAAAGGATTCAAAGTGTAGACTGAAAAGGCTTGAGCACTTAGGCTTTGAGAAAGCTGGAGGGGAGTCGAGGAAACTATGAGAAAAACCAAGAATGTCTAGTGTCAGAAACCAAGGGATGAGTTGTTCCGGGAACCACTGGCCCACGTATCTGGTGATGAGACATCTCTGCCGGGTGCTGGGAGGATCTCCTTCCAGTGTGGCTCCCGGCCTGGCACATGCTTGTCTTCCCTTTTCATCTGTCACTTTCTTCTGTTTACAGACCATTTCTCAGGAAGGCCTTCCCAGTTAGGACTGTTCTTGCTTTGCACTTCCCCCGACTTTATGTGTCCTTAGTGACCACCTCATGGTTGCCCAGGTCCTAACCATCTTATCCCCAGGCCTGTAGCTTCTTTGGGAGTGTCTCCTGTTTGCAGTCATGGGTTTTGCCAGCCAAATAGTGAACATCTCTGGGATGCCTAGATGAAGGGCCGTCCTCTCTTGTTGTAGGGTTGTGATCATAAGTAAAAACTGAGGTAGAATTCCGGTTTTATTCCTACCCTGTATCCTCTGATGTGTGACGTTATCATGTTATGATCCGTATAAGAGGACGTGTCCTTACACGGATGGCAAACATTTAAAAACTAAGTGTAGAATCACAGAGTTTGGAAAGCTTCACGTGGTCATGTATTTTCCTCCCACTTGAGGGTGTGTTTGTAGCTCCTGTGATGTGGCCTTTTCATCTGTGGGTGACCCAGTGCCAGGGAGCTTCTCAGTGGTGAGGGTGGCGCGTCCCAGTGCTGAGCGCTGAGTGCCTCCTAACATTTTCCCTCCGGAACCTGGGCGTGCCCTTGTACTTCTGTTTGTCCCAAGTGTGCATAGTAAGAGATGTTCCTTTCCCTACGTTTTTTCTTTGCTGTGTCAAACGTACTGTTTCTTCAGTTCTCCAAACGTAGTTGCTCTAGTCAGCTTCCTCTGCGTTCTGGCCTTTATTTCTTAAAAAAAAAAAACTTTTTTTAATGTTTATTTATTTTTGAGAGAGAGAGACAGAGCGTGAGTGGGGGAGGGGCAGAGAGAGAGGGAGACACCGAATCCGAAGCAGGCTCCAGGTTCCGAGCTGTCAAGCACAGGGCCCAACACGGGGCTCAAACTCATGGACCGTGAGATCATGACCTGAGCTGAAGTCGGACGCTCAACCAGCTGAGCCACCCACGTGCCCCATGGCCTTTATTTCTTATAAACTTCTCTCCCATTGCATTTTCTTATGGAACTTCTAAAAAATACGTAGAAAAGTTGAAAGAATTGTACATTGAACATCCACATACCCACCACCTAGGTTCTGTAATTCACTTTTAATCTATCTGTTTTATCCTAAGCAGCTGCATCCGGCTCTCTTTCCATCTGTCAATCCATGTGGGTTATTCTCATGCTGATTTCAAAGTGGGCTGGAGATGCCAGCATTCTTCACTCTGAAACATTTCAGCATGCGTATCATTAATTATCTACAGTCTTTTTTAAGTTTATTTATTTATTTTGAGAGAGCGAGAGAGGGAGAGAGAGAGAGAATCCCAAATAGGCTGTGCGCTGTCAGCACAGAGCCTGACCGCGGTTCTTGATCTCACGACTGTGGCATCATGACCTGAGCCGAAATCAAGAGTCAGACGCTTAACCAACTGAACCATCCAGGCGCCCCTCTACAATTTCTCTTTTTAGGTAAATTTATACACAATGTTTTACACAAAATTTTAGTGTAGCGTTCAGTGAGTCTTGACATGCTTCCACGTGTGTAATAATCCCCTGTGGGAATATGGAACTGTCACCCCAGGAGGCTCCCTCATGCCCCTTCCAACCCAGCCTCCCCGAAGCACCTGCTGTTCTGATTTTTTTCAGTAACAGGTTAGATTTGCCTGTTTCAGAAGTTCATGTATATGCTCTGTTGTGTAGAGCTTCTTTCTTTCACTCAGCATACGGTTTTTGAGATTCATCTGTTTGCAAGTATCACTGCTTTTTTCCTTCCATCGCTATGCAGGATTCTGTTGTATAAATACACCTCTTTGGTCATCTGTTTTTTTATCTGTTCCCAGGTGTTAACGGACACTTGGGTTTTTCTGAGTTTTTGCTATGTTGAATGAAGTGCTCTGAACTTTCTTGTTTCAAGACAGATGATTCCTTTGTCTTGGGGCAGCTGTCCAGGAGATGAATCCCTGGTCATAGGGCAGATATGTGCTTAGTTCTAGAGGGAATTATCAGACCTTTTGTCAAAGTGGATTTCATTGTCCTTCTCATGGATTTGCATGGCTCTTTCTGCCATCTCCGAGGGGCTCTTACAGAGATGGTCACACACCTGCCTCAGTCCCCTGGACCCGGCCTGTGACTCTGCACTCATTCAGTGACAGGCTTGCCTTCTTGGATAGTCGCAAGGTTTTGGAGTGGCTGTGTCATATTAAACTTGAGGTCAACCAAAGTATTCACATCTTTTTCAGATTGTTTTGAGCCATTTCACCTTTTCATCCATTTAAGAAACTGATTTTTGGGGTGCCTAGGTGGCTTAGTCGGTTAAGCGTCCGACTTTGGCTCGGGTCATGATCTTGCGGTTGGTGAGTTTGAGGCCCGCGTCTGGCTCTGTGCTGTCAGCACAGAGTCTGGAGCCTGCTTTGGGTTCTGTGTCTCCCTCTCTCTCTGCCCCTCCCCTGCTTGCGCTCTGTCTCTGTCTCTTAAAAATAAATAAACATTTTAAAAAAATTAAAAAACACCCTGATTTCGAAGAATCCTAAATGTAAGACTTTAAAGTTGTGAAGTTTCACCCAATTAATTTGACAACACATAGGGTTTTAAGTCTGTCATCAGTTGGTCTAGCAGTCCCTTCCAGCTTTATATGATTTACAGATGTGATAAGTGTGTTTTTTGGGTCTTCTGGGTCATTGATACAGTTGCTTGATGGTTTAGGTTCTGTCTTGACTGCACTCAGTAGGCCAGGACAGGACTGGATTTACGTTACGGGAAGGTCATCTAGCTTATGTTCCTGTACGTCTTCCCAGCAGAACTTTCCGAAGGGTCCGTTCGTTCTGTCATGTGTCCCCAAGCATCTGGAACAGGGACTGAGCATAGCTGGTATTCAGGACACGTTTTTGAATGAATGAATGAATGATAGCCATGACGATTTTATCAAATGTCTTGCTGAAAACAAGACATACTGTCTTCTTGGAATTCCCTCTAATTGGAAAACAAAACTAACTTGAGCCAACAACTCTGTGTGGCTTTTTTCCAGAGAAGGAAGTGAATGAACTCATGGAAGAGCTGTTTGAAACTGTGAGTACATGGTCCTTGAGTGGGGACTCGGGGTGGTGGATGTGGACTCACCAGCGAGCTCTGTCCTTTGGTCCCGGGGCTCTCCGTCCAGGAGGGTGGTTTGACCAAGCCAGTGCAGGGCCCTCGGGAGAGAGTATGGTGGGAGGAGAGTTTCGCTAACTAATAAACTTTGAGTACCCACATATGGGTTCTTCTTAGTAAAATCCCCCCTGCAGACTTTGGGTGGCCTCCCCAACTGTCATTCATCATCCTTAAAGATTGCAGATTAGTTTTGGGATATTCTGGGCACAGAGAGTTAGCCTTTCTCATAAACCTGTCTCTTAAAAGATATTGCTCTGTCTTCACCACTGCAAGTGGTCGATTGAGACACTTTGTTCCTGACCTAACGGTCAGCCGTGTGCACGATCGTGGGCGCTCTGAAGTGAGGACGCGTGAGGAAGCTCCTGCCTGCAGTCCTCCCTCCCCTCCCGCCGCTGGGTGACACGCACATGCCCATCCCCTCTGCCTGCAGTTCCAGGACGAGATGGGACTGTCCAACGTGGAGGATGACGGCCCAGAGGAGGAGGAGCGCGTGGCTGAGCCCCGGCCTAGCTTCAACACCCCTCAAGCCCTGCGGTAGGCTAGCCAGAGACGTTGAGGCGCAGAGGGGAGAAAAGCGTGCTTTCAGACGCTCGGGTTCCCGGTTTCCCGTTGCTAACTCCCCGCTGTCACTGATGGAAGGAGGGTCTCCCGTGAATCAGTCTCCTTGCTATGGGGCAGCACAGCCACAGACCAGGCTGCGTCTGTTTGGGAAGGGAGAGAAAACAGTAGCTGGCGTCCATAGCAGCCTCTCCAGGTGAGTGGTGCTGGAGCGGTGCGAGGACTCGGTGGCCAGCCACAGAAACCACCCCCGGTCATACTAGCCTTGTGTCCCTTTTGTTCTCCTCATTGGCCGTTGACGTTGTGTCAGTGTTAGTGACAGTCTGTGGCTGCGGCAGTAGGCGAACAGCCCGCGAACCAGCTGCAGTCACGCCCGGGGCTTGGAGTCGCACTGCCCCTCCACCCCCACGTGTGACGGGTCTGCACGGTCCATCTGGGCTGTAGTGTGTTGTCCATTCTTTCTGCGTAGCAGCACATGTGGTCAGGTGACTGGCTGGTGGTCAGGGTGTGCTCTGTGCCTGGGTGGTGCTGTGTGTGAGCTTAGCAGCGTGACCTGACCGGAGAGCTTGGGAGCCATCGGAAAGCTAGGCCTTCAGGGAACGGGCAGTTTAGTACAGGAAACAAGGTCTGCTGACCGTTCCATAAAAGCCCGAAATACATGCCATTATAACAAATACCATAATATAATTACAACACAATCTCGGGATAGCCTCCCCCTCCCTTTTTTGTTTTTAACCTTTATTGAGGTATAATTTTCTTTACTGTTTATTTTTGAGAGAGTGTGAGTGGGGGATGGACAGAGAGAGGGGAGACAGAGGGTCAGAAGTGGGCTCCATGCTGTCATCAGAGAGCCCGATGTGGGGCTCGAACTCATGAACCATGAGATCATGGCCTGAGCCAAAGTTGGGACGCTCAACCCGCTGATGAGCCACCCGGGCGCCCTCTTATTCAGGTATAATTGAAAAAATTGTAAGATACTGAAAGTGTGCTACATGGTGATAGGATAAAAGTTTACATTGTGAAAGATCCTCCCCCCCCCCCCCCCCCCCCCCCCCATCGAGTTAGGGAACACTTTATCATCTCACCTATTTACTTTTTTGGGGGGAAACATTTTCGAGATTTCTAAGAGTCTTTCTTTGACCCACTTACTGAGTTCATAATGCAGTTGATTTGTGAACATGCTTTGGTCACAGGGAAAGTGAGCCATCGGTGTCCCCCTCGTCAGCCACCTGAGCAATACTTTGTAAAACCAGCTGCGGGCTGTTTGTGCTTCATCCACATTTCTAGTGCTTCTGCTCCTCTGTTGTTCTGCCAGGAGCACAGACAATGGAGTTTTCAGATCTCAGGAAACATTGTACCCAGGCCTGTGCCATGACTTTAGGTTTTTAGCCTGTGCCTGCTAAAAACTGTGAAAGGAAACATAGTGTTTATCTCCAGAGGCTACAGAGAAGTTATCACGTAGCTGTTGTTAACTCTTGTTGCCACGTAGAGATTTCATACTTGCTGGAGCCGGTTATGTCCTGACTGCACAGAACCCTGGTCCTGCCTTAATCCTGGAGTGCGGGGGCTCTGCCTGAGAACCAGCCTGGGAGCTAGGCATGTGGGTGCTTTAGCTCTGGATGGCCGCTCTCAGGAGGCGGGGGCCGGTCCCACAGCCGAGGGGAGGGATTTGGGCTAGAAGGGGAGGTGCTCGCGGGCAGGCAGGCGATACTTGAACCAGCTTCTCACTGTGTTTCCCAGCTGTCCTGTGGTTTCGCGGATCCCTTCACACTAGGTCTTGGTCAGAAAGGAGGGCAGGGCAGCCTAGGTGGATGGGAGTGGCAGGAGGGCAGAAGCCGAACCTGGGGTGTGGTCATGTGTGAGTGAGGGAACAGATGCTGGGTTTGGAGAAGATTCCGTGTCACCGTTAGGGACACGTCCCAGGTTAATTGTGGATGTCAGGAGGCCCCAAGGATGAGGGGCTTCTCCCGCTGGCTCCCGGACTCCTTTGTTATCCAGACATTTCTCTGTTCCTAGATTTTTTCTAACTTCTCCTTCATTTGTGTATTATGTAGAGGATTAATCGTGGAAGAATGAGGGGGCAGTGCAGTTCGGGACCATCTCATTTGAATTTTTGCTAACAGCTTATGCTAACAGACTTGGATAGACTGGGAGTTTGTTGGCTGACGTGGGATGTGGGAGTGGGCAGAAGGTGGAAGTTACGCAGACTCTTAGCCCGCCGTCGTCGGGGGGACTTGGACGTGCTGGGGACCTAGGGAATGTTCACGTGCGGTCACCTCCCTGTCGGGGATAGGTTTGAGGAACCACTGGCCAACTTGCTAAATGAGCAGCACCGCACAGTGAAGGAGCAGCTTGAACAGCTGAAGGTGAAGAAGTCTTCGGGCAGACAGCAGCAGGAGGTCGAGAGGGCGAAGCCCCAGAACGAGAAGGTCCACCAGACGCTGACTCTCGACCCGGCGCAGAGGCGGCGGCTTCAGCAGCAGATGCAGCAGGTAAGACCCCTCGGCGAGGCCGGCGCCGGGTCGTCCGCGGCCCGCCACTGAAGCGGTGGTCTGAATATCCGGAGCAGGTGGCTGGATGTGCCTTGGAATCAGAGGGCCGCGGCCTTCTCATCGCTTAGGCCCTCGGAAGGCACCGTGTTTGTACCCGTAGGGCTCAGGCAAGAGCACTCGTGCACGTGGCCGCCCTTGACATTAGGATCACAGGTTTCCGTCTCTCCTAATCCGTTCTGAACTGAACAGCCTCACTTGCCGGAGGAGTTTTTTCTTCGTCCTAATTTCAGTCCCTCTGGTCTGAGGCTAAGATTCCTCTGGCTCTGTCATTTTGCTGGAGGAACATCTCTGAGAGACTCACACCACGAGAAGGTGCCATTCTCCTCGTCTCTTCAGAAAGCAGAGCATGTGGTCGAGTGGCAGACATCTTGGGAGAGCCTTCCGGGTCCCTGGAGTGACAACCTCGTAACGTGTCGCTGTGTCGTTTCCTTTCCCTCCTCAGCACGTGCAGCTCTTGACGCAGATTCACCTTCTCGCTTCCTCCAACCCCAACCTCACTTCGGAGGCCAGCACCACCAGGATATTTCTCGTAAGGCTCCACGTGTCCTTCCCTCTACAGACTTGGGGGTCGGTTAGCCTGGGAGGTCGCTTCGCAGAGATGCTCACCCGCCACCGTCTGCGTTCATTCTTGTGTCCTGCACACGTTGGCAGCTACTCCTGTGGCTTCCTGCGTTTGCCAAGAGAGCATGAGGCCCTGACCCCCAGAAAGACCAGAGAGCCATCCGGTTTTCTTAGGACTGTTCTGTGACTTTTTTGTCGGGTTTTCTTCCTCATCTGTAGACTTACCCTGACTTCTTAGGTTTTCCATACTTCTTTTTACTGAATTCATCGTCCGTTCATCTGGCTCAATGGCTACGTGTATAGGATTAATTTCGGTTCTGACATTTTTAAGCATTTTGGAGGAAAGGGTTTTAATTTTGAATTGTCTAGGTGTTATTCAGAGAAACCAAAAGAAAAAGTTTTAAAAAGTAATTGTTCTCACTCTTGAGAACCTTAGTTCTAGCTGGGGAGCCAGACCGAGCATCCTGCGGGCTGAGCGGTGGAACGAGTGTCGGCGCCCCCCCGGATATCCGAGGGCTCAGCCACAGAGTGCTCTGGGTGGAGTAATTATAGTGATTGATTTCTACCTGTGTTTACCCTCTAGCTGGAGGGCAGGTCTCCCCTCAGAGGCTGACAGGGGCTCCGCTAGTGTTAGTCGTCTGGGACTGAGGTCTCCTTTGTGCCCTGTCTTCCCAGAAAGAGCTGGGAACCTTTGCTCAGAGCTCCGTCGCTCTCCGCCATCAGTTCAACCCGAGGTTTCAGACCTTGTTCCAGCCCTGTAACCTGCCGGGGGCAGTGCAGCTCGTGGAAGCCTTCAGCACACATGTCAGCGTCGACTGGAGTCCTCGGAAAACTGTCAAGAAGACTGGTACGGGACAGATCTGTTCACTTCTGCCTTTACTTGCCTTGACAAGTGGGAGTCTCATCCCATACCTGGCGTCCTAGCAGACGGGACGTTTATACCCACTGCCTAAGTTCTGGAAGGACGTGACAGTGCTTGGGCTTCCGTGAGGGCCGGGGCGGTGGACAGGACGGTGCAGGGGGCAGAGATGTGCGCTCTGTGCTGAGAAGTGTCCCAGAGAGATGTGAGGGTGGGAGGTACCACGCGCGAGGTCAGGACAGCCTGGGGTCTGGCAAAGATGAAAGTCAAGTGCTTAAATTGGTTTGTGGTTAGGGTTTTACTCTCTTTTTCATTAAGAAACTTTTATTTTCCTTCATGGTTGCAATGGTGTCTCCATTTTGAATGAAATGTTGATTTGGGGATTAGGCACAAATCCGACGTGTTGAGCATTTGCCACGTTCGATATTCTGAAGGTGGTGCTGGCTTGCTTTCTACCTTGCATTGCTGAGTAGTTTGTGAGAAAATGTGTGCTGTTCCCTTGAATGAGATGATTGCTTCTGATTTGTTTCCTGGTTTAGAAGATTAGTTGTGGTTTGCTCCGGGTGTGTTGGTCTTCGGATTTTCTTTTTAAATCCCTGACTTTTGCAGTGAAGTTGAATATAATTGAGTGTAAGTACACTGTGTCACACACAGGGATCTCAAACTAGTTTCCTAGCCCTGTGTTGGTAATGAAAACTTGCACACCGTGGTGATAAATGCCGCCTGTGGGGTCCCGTGGTTTCTTCTGGGGAGATAAAAACATTTGTGGAGGGAGAACCACGAATTCAGTCGTGTTTCCTCTCTCTGGAGAGGCAAACAGGCCTGGAGTTGAGAGGCTGAGGCAGCAGGACAGAACTGAGTGAGACGGAGGTGTCTCACTCCTCCTATGGCTTTTGTTCCCAACCCCAGGAGGACTCTGGGAGGACTTAATGAAAGTTAAGTAAGAATCAAATCAAATAAAATTTGGAATACCAGGTTAGTGAGGGAGATTGAAGAAGTTCATATCTTACCCTGGAAGAAAGCAAGCATTGTTGAAGGTCACTTATCTTCCAAGGATCTAAAGGGGGAGAGGAGGTAACGACTTTGAGCCCACAGTGAGCCGGGTGTTCTCGGTCATCAGTGTCGTGAGTGTCCCTGTTACTTAGGGGTTAGGGGTCCCACACGGGAAGGGTGAGAGGACCAGCTGGCAGGAGCTCACGGGGGACTCCCGGCAGGCCTGTGTCAGGCCGAGGACGATGGCTGAAACCTTGGGCGAGGCAGGGCGGGAGGGCGGGCTTTCCTAGGGAGGGACAGCTCTAGATAAATGCTAGAATGCATTCGGAAGCTTTTGTGAAGCCCTCTTTTGTTCTAGAATTTCATTTACCACAGGATTTTGTTTTCTCACAGCAGATGAATTTCCCTGTTTGCCAAAGCAAGTGGCTTGGATCCTGGCCACGAGCAAGGTGTTCATGTATCCAGAGCTACTTCCAGTGTGTTCTCTGAAGGCAAAGAATCCCCAGGATAAGATTTTCTTCACGAAGGCCGAGGACAAGTAAGAGTTTACTGCGGGGGAACAGATGCACAGGGTGACCCGAGGGGAACTAGTGGTTTCTCTTGTGCTCAGGGGAGATAGGGCCTGTGTCATCAGACATGGACACACAAGGCCAGAAGCAAAGCGGTCTCACTGGGCCCACTCCTGTGCTGTGTCCGCAGCAGCAGTGCCAGGGGGACTGCTCTTTTTGGGGAACAATGTGCAGTTTTGAAACATTTTTAACTTTTGTTTTTGAGTTATTGTAAAAACCAGTCTCATAGTACTGGTAGAAGAAATTTTTCGAAGGAAAAAAAATTAAAAAAAAAAATGTTTTTAAAGTGTCTATTTTTGAGAGAGAGAGACAGAACAGGAGCAGGGGAGGGGCCGAGAGAGAGGGAGACACAGAATCCGAAGCAGGCTCCAGGCTCTAAGCTGTCAGCACAGAGGCCGATGCGGGGCTCGAACTCATGAACCGGAGATCATGACTTGAACTAAAGTGGGACGCTTAACCGATGGAGCCACCCAGGCGCCCCAATGGCAAAAAATTTTTATCTGTTATTCTAACCACCCTAAGACAATGATTTTTCTTTTCTTCTTTCCTTTGTGGGTTGTTTTTTTTTTTTTTTTTTTTTGTAAATTCTACTCCTGCTGTAGGGCTTGAACTCACAGCCCTGAGATCGAGAGTCACATGCTCGATCCACCTAGCCAGCAGGTGCCTCCAATGATTTTTCTTTTTGCATTTTCCATATAATCTTTATTGGCAATTTAAGTATAATTTTGTTTTGTTTTGTTTTTACCTAATGCCTTGAAATTGTTCTTCTGTACTGTCACATTGTCTTTACTTTTGTTTCTGTGTGTTGTCTTTTAAAGTGATATTTAATGGCCTTACGATAGTCCTTTTATTTGCCACTTTTATTTTTTCTCCTCTCTTGTTTTGCTGTTGTAGCGAGGCTTCCCCAAGGATCTGTGTGCATAGAGCTTTTGAAAGTATTTTGAGTTTACCCCTTTGGGTAAATTGCCAAGCATGAGGTTATTTGACGAAGGTCATGAACACTTCCACGGCTCTTGATTTGTGCCGCCCACTGCCGTAGCGGCCTGTGGCGTACAGGTGCCGTGGTTGAGTGGGTCGTGTGGGGAGGCGGTTGGTGCTGAGTTTAACGTCACACAGCGCCCGTTGTTCATCTCATATTTGTTCCCTGAGCCCCATTCTCCTTCCTTTGCCTTCCTTTGAACTGAGCAGGTCTTAGAACCTACCAGCTCTCAGGAAACGCCGGCCACTCTGTGTCGGCTCGCGCAAGAATGAGGTGTGGGAACGGTGGGTTGTACCCCGCGGAGTTCTCTGGGGAGAACTGCCCAGCCGGTCAGCACTGCCCCTCTCTCAGTTTGTTGGCTTTAGGGCTAAAGCACTTTGAAGGGACCAAGTTTCCGAAGCTGCTGATGAGCAAGTACCTCCTCACCTGCAAGACCGCCCACCAGCTGACCGTGCGGATCAAGAACCTCAACATGAACCGCGCGCCCGACAACATCATCAAAGTGAGTGCCTGGCTCCTCCCGCCCCAGCTGGGGGCTCCCGGGCAGCCCTTCCTCCCCTCGAAGTCCCTCGTCCTCCTCTTACGGGCATTTCTCCTAAAAATAAAAGCATCCCAACTCTTAAAATATTTCTTTTTTTTTTTTTTTTTTTTTTTTTCAACGTTTATTTATTTTTGGGACAGAGAGAGACAGAGCATGAACGGGGGAGGGGCAGAGAGAGAGGGAGACACAGAATCGGAAACAGGCTCCAGGCTCTGAGCCATCAGCCCAGAGCCTGACGCGGGGCTCGAACTCACGGACCGCGAGATCGTGACCTGGCTGAAGTCGGACGCGTAACCGACTGCGCCACCCAGGCGCCCCTTAAAATATTTCTTGACCTCACGCTTCCCTCTAGCCGCCTGTCTTCTTTGCCTCCAGCCTTCTTGAAAGGGTGAACGACATTCCACCGTATCCTTGTCCTTGGCTCTTTCTGTCAAAGTTAAAAGTACATACTTCGTAAAAGGTACATAAGAGCTTTGAAGAGTCGGATAGTTCTGTGAGGCTGATCATGAAAACTGGTATTTCTCTCTCCGTTTCCTGCTGCGGTTTTGAGGGGTGGCGTGTCTGCCTCCGTGTCCGTGTCCGGGTGGCTTGCGGGTCGTTGCCACCGCTTGACGTTTTGCCCTGAGGCGTCGCTTAACTAAAGCGCAACCTGGGCGGCGGAGACTCAGCCCTCCCCTCCTCCCCGTGCCACAGCCCCTTGTCACCACGTGGCATCTCCTGTGGTCTGGCTTTCCCACGAGACCACAGTTGGCTAGATCGTGTTCAGGGCTCACGTTAAAACGTGATAGCGCGTTGTGAACGCTCCTCGCAGCTGAGCGGTGTGGTCCAGCCTGGTTGCTTGGCTTTTCCTGCGGGCATGTAGTGTTTTGTGGGGTAGTAGTTGCGTTTGGGGGAGTGGGTAGAGCTCGCTCTCAAGGGTGTGTGCTAGCTGGTCAGCACTGGAGTTTACCTCGTGTTACAGATCTCCTCTGAGTGCGTTCACAGTGTGGATGTTCCGTCCCTGACTCCTCTGAGGCTGTTCCCTCTGGACAGGCTGCTCTCTCGCCTTGTCGCACAGTGTCTTCTTGGGCTTCCCCTCCCCATCATCCTGGGGCTTCCTTGTGCCTCTTACCTGTGTGCATCCTCCTAGTCCCCGAACCCACATCTGTTTCGTCTGCTTTATTCACCCTGTTTTAGTGGAGCACAGCCTCGTAGCAATCTGGGGAAGAATGCTAGAGAAACAGGTGTTTCCGTTTAGACTGTCCGTATTCACGGTATTCACGCTCCGCGGATTGGACCAGAGGCCGTGCCTGGTTTAGCTGCTGTGCTGTATACTTGGTTTGTGTGTGTAACTGTTGTCACCGTGTGACATAAGGTCTGGCCATTGGGAGAACCTGGGGGAAAGCTACGTGAGACCTTTCTAGTTTTGCAACTTTTTATGCGTCTGTAATTGTTTAAAATAACACGTTGAAAAATATATCCCTTTTCTACTCGCCACCTTTAGTAAGTCTGGAATTTGAGGTTGGAAATCATGTTTTTTTTATGTATGTATTTAATTTTGAGAGAGGGAGTGCGAGTGCACGAGCAGGGAAGAGCAGAGGGAGAGAATCCCAAGCAGGCTCCACACCCAGTGCAGTGCCCGACGTGGGGCTTCATCTCACAAACCGTGAGGTCATGACCTGAGTCGAAATCAAGAGCCAGACGCTTAACCGACTGAGCCACCAGGTGCCCCAAAGTTGGAAATAATTGTTCTTAGAAAGTTTAAGGGCTGGGGTGCCTGGGTGGCTTAGCTGATTAAGCGTCTGACTCTTCGAAGGACCTTGCTGCATTTTCTCCTAGTCGCCTCTTTAGAGATTTGATGCCATTTTGCCTCTTGAACCTGTGTGACACCTGCGCTTCCTGTCCCCCTACAGCATGTAGGGTTTTTCCTTTTCTCCATTGTTTTGGAATTTCATGGTAATATGAATGCCTCGTATGGGTCCGTCATTAGCTCTGCGAGGACTGCGGGGCCCCCACCATTGGCCTGTCCGTGTCAGGGGCCCGGCCTCCCCGCGGTGGTCTCCTGCTGTCTTCTCTTTTTCCAACACTCGATCTTCTGTTGGCCTTTCTGGCATGTTACTTCAGCTTTTTCTTTTTCTTGGGACTTTTTCTTTCTCTTTGCTTTTCCTGGTAATATTTTTAATTTCCGATAGCTTTTTTTTGTTCATTGAGTAGTTTTTAATGGTGGATGGCAGGGGGTGCGTGGGAAGCAGGACAGGATGGAGGCTGGACCTGTCTCCGGCAGCCTCAGTCCAGCCGCTGCTGTTGGGCTGGGGGGAGGCCGCCGTCTGGCTACACCAAATGGGGTGGGATTTGGGCGGCACCTGTCCTCTTTGTCACCCGGTTCTGCTTCCAGCTTTACCCCCACTTCTCTGTGTTTTTCTCCAACATCTGTCTAGCTGGTCCTTAAAACTTCTTTCCGTGTGGGATCTGGCTCTTCCTTTCCCTGTGTCTCTACTCATCCGTCTGCTCATTAGCTTTGAAGACTGTGTTGCTTTTACCTTTTCTTCCATCTGCTCTCCATATAGGCTTTCACCTCACCACAGCTCCCTTCTGTTTTCATGGGGTTTTAAGAAGGAACAAGGCTGGGGTGCCTGGGTGGCTCAGTCGGTTAAGCGTCCGACTTCGGCTCAGGTCATGATCTCATAGCTTGTGGGCTCCAGCCCTGGATCGGGCTCTGTGCTGACACCTCAGAGCCCAGAGCTCAGAGCCTAGAGCCTGCTAAAGATTCTGTGCCTCCCTCTCTCTCTGCCCCTCCTCCACTCATGCTCTGTGTCCCTCTCTCTCAAAAATAAATCAACATTTTAAAAAAAAAAAAAGAACAAAGCTAAATGGATGTGTTTACTCTGTTTTAACAGTAAGTTTCTCCTTTACTGTGTAACCGCTGCAAGTGTGGACGTCTTCCCTGCAAAACCTCAGTGCATTCCCTGCTAACGATCCGGGGGCTGTGTTCCCGTTAGCGATCTGGGGGCTGCTCTCTGGCTCTCCTCTGGGTGGCTGTCCTGCTGACCCTGCAGCTTGCTCACTTCTGCAACCCCCTCTTGCTCTCACTGCGGCTGCTTCCCCAAGTCTGCCTGCCCTGCTCAAGTGTCCGTGTTCCACAGGGGCCTTGCAGCACGTGGGCCCTTCCACGTTCGTGCGTGTTGGCGCGGTCTGTCTCCTCACAGTCCTCGGGTCTGTGTCTTCGGTCTGGACTTTTCTCCCAAGTGTCTGCGTCGCGTCACCAGCTGTTGCCAGGAAGTCTTCTTTCGGTCCCCTTGCTGACTTCTCAGTCTGAACCGTGTCCCTTTGCACCTTCCAGGTGTTGCCGCCAACCTCCCCCACCAGCAGACCCCCCCTCCCCCCGCCACACCACTCGCCCCTGCTATGATCTGCTCCTTCTGGTTGTTGTCTCAGCCCACGTTGCTGCGAGTTCTCCTTGACCCCTGCAGCGTGATCACTTCTGCCTGCTGGTCTGTCACCAAGTCCTCTGTTGTCTTAACCTGCTTCCTACCCTGCTGCTCATTGGCTTAGTGCTGGCCTTGGCGACACCGTGAGGAACACGCTAGTTTCTACCCGCGGTTTCTGGCTCCATTTATTCTGTCCCTCACGTTGCTGCCGTAACCACCTCCAGATAACCTTTCTGGACACGAGTCAGACCGCCTGGTGTGGCACGGAAGGCCCGCCCTGTCTTACCTCTGACTTGTCTCTGAAAGTCTCTCCATGTTCCTGTGTTGGAGCCAGACCAGTCTCTGTGGTTCCTTACATGCATTCAAGGTTTGGAACCAGAAGTCTGCTCTGCCCGTTCCCCACCCCGCCCCGCCACTTTGCTCAGCAAACTCTATGCCTTTAAGATTCATCTGTAGTTGCATGTGCTCCAGAAATGTCCTTATTGTTCAAATGTCAGATATGTGTAATTGTTTTGTGCATTTTTATACTCTTTTACAGAGGATGTCATTGTTGACCTCTTTGTCTCCTACTAGTCTGTAAGCCCCTGGGGGCAGGAATGCCTTCTCTTATTTGTACCCTCAGCCTGTAGCACAGATGTTGCTTGAATGGATGCTTACTGTCACCGTGAGTTCACTGTCCCTGTAAATTTACTCTTAAAACTGTCTCCGTCTCTCTTTTCTTCTTCTTTCCCTCCTTTCTGGTGTCCCTTGCACCGTTATTTCCTTAATAGGAAGTGTCCATGTGTCCCGGATGAGGGCTCAGGCACTGTCATGACAGCTGAGTAGGAGCAGGTGTTAAGTATGAGCGCTCTGACCATCTGCTTCCTTTTCTCTGTGACCTAAACTTGTCCCTGTCTGATGACACAGGAGATTAGTGTCATTTGAGGTGTAGAAGCATTTAACATGTGCTGTGTGTGTGTGTGTGTGTGTATGTGTGTGTGTATGTTAGAGCACACTCCTCTAGGGCAGTGTTTCTGGACAGAATGTAACTCATGTATCATTCCTTCTTGCTCAGTTTTATAAGAAGACCAAACAGCTGCCCATCCTGGTGAAGTGCTGTGAAGAGCTCCAGCCGCATCAGTGGAGGCCGCCTGTAGAGAGGGAGGAGCACCGGCTTCCATTCTGGTTAAAGGTGCAGCCTTGCTCCCCGAGTGTGCATGCGGCTGGGGGACACCACACCCTGCCAGAGACGTCAAGGGCCACTTTATGCCTTCAGAGCTGGAGTTGCAGGACTGGGGCCCAGGCACTCCTCCTCATGCACCCTTCCTCTCCTGCTTCTTGTCCTTCCCCCAGGTGGCTCCACAGCCTTCGATAAGTGGTGGGTCAAATGCATTTCTAGAGGCTGTGATTGGAATGTAGTCTTTGTAGAAATTTTGTGTCCTGCAGGAGAAACCTTAGAAAGATTTCTCGAGACTGTCCGGGAAAGGCCCCTCAAATCCAGGAAGCCCTGTTCTTTTTGCCAGAGTCTGACATGTCTTGTTCTCAATAGGCCAGCCTGCCGTCCATCCAGGAGGAGCTGTGGCGCAGAGCTGACGGCGCCAGAGGGGTAGGAGGTGTGACGGGAGCCGCGGAGGTCAGCTCAGAGCCAGGCCTGGGGACAGGCAGCTCGGAACTGGGGAGCGAAACTCCGTACCCACTGCTGTTGCCCAAGGGTGTGGTCCTGAAACTGAAGCCAGTTGCCAACTGTTTTTCCAGGAAGGCCTGGAGACAGAAGCGGCCGTCAGTCCTGAAGCCCCTCCTAATCAGACCCAGCCCCTCTCTCCAGCCTGGCTCCACCCCCGGGAAAACGCCGGCGAGGTCCACTCCGCCAGAAGCCCCGCCAAGCAAAATGGTGGTCCGAATTCCTCACGTGATCCAGCCAGCTGCTGTCGTGCAGACGGTGCCAGGTGTCCCTCCGCCGGGGGCCCCTGGCGGGGACAGTTTTGAGTCTCCGACGGCACTGCCTTCCACGACCCCTGAGGCCAGGACCGGCTTCCCCCTGTCTGAGCCCCAGACTGCGCTCCCCTCTGCCCCTGTGCCCAAGGTGATGCTGCCCTCGCTTGCCCCATCTAAGTTTCGAAAGCCGTGTGCGAGGCCGAGAGCCTCAAAGAGAAAGGGGGCCAAGGCTTCTCTGTGTCTGGAGCCAGCCTCCCTCATCCACCCCGTACCTGTTATCTTCACTGTGCCTGCTGCCACGGTCAAGGTGGTGAGCCTTGGCAGTGGCTGCAACGTGATCCAGCCTGTCAGTGCGGCTGTGGCCCAGAGTCCACAGGCCATTCCCATCACCACCCTCCTGGTGAACCCCACTTCCTTCCCCTGCCCACTGAGTCAACCCCTTGTGGCCTCCTCTCTCCCACCCCTGATTGTCTCCGGCAACTCTGTGAGTCTTCCTGTCCCGCCCGCCCCTGAAGATAAGGCCCCAGTGAGTGTGGACATCAGTTGTCCTTTGGCTGAAGGGAAAAATGCCTTTCAAGGCCTAGAACCCAAATTAGAACCCCAGGAACTGTCTCCTCTCTGTACCCCTGTCTTCCCCAAAGAGGAGCACAGCCCAGGGCCACCAGCAGCAGACCGTGTGTGCCAGGAAGAGCTGTCGGAGAACAGCGCCTGTGGCTGGACTCTTGTGAAAGCAGAGGATGGGGGGCAAGGTCTGGAGCCGCCCCTGGGCTCCCGAGAGTCTCTGAGCACACCCCCCAGGGACTTGGAGGACGTCGTCAAGATGGAGCCCAAAGACCCCGGGGAGGACGCCTGTGAGGACAGCAGGGCAGGGTGTTCTGTGGGATTGGACACTGGCTTCCCAGGGGAGGAGCCAAGGAGGCCGCCCGTCTTACAGCAGGAGGAGGAGGAGGGAAGTCAGCCAGCGAGAACCTCTTCAGCCTCTCGGGAGCCTCGGGACGAGGGACACTTGGGAGCCGTGAGCAAAGGCTCTCCAAGGACCGCTTCCTCCTGTGCCGACCCCGACGCGGCGCGCAGCAGCCCCCCCGGGAAGTCTGAGGGCTTCGCTAGCGCTGACCGCCAGGCGGCCGGGACCCCGGCTGGGCCGGAAGCTGGGGCGGAAAAGGACGGGCCGGAGGAGGAGGAGGAGGAGGACTTTGACGACCTCACCCAAGATGAGGAGGACGAGATGTCATCGGCCTCAGAGGAGTCTGTGCTGTCTGTCCCCGAGCTCCAGGTGAGAGCCAGGGAATGTTCTCATGTGTTCTGTGGTCTCAGCCATTTGCCTGATTTACAGATAGGTCACCTGCTTGCTTGCTGCCTCTAGATAGTCCTGCCTTCAGTTTGACTCTTGAAAAAGTTGCAAGACACGCTGTGGGGGTGGAGGCGAGGGGAGGAAAAGGGTGAACTTGTACTTATGAGTTTCGCTTGGCACAGGGTCTCTTAACTGTTACATCAAATCACCTGTGCACGGTTTGAACGCCTACGTGTGTAGGTCCTGAGCGTGGACCCTGGCAAAGGAGAGCCGTATTCAGGGTAGAGGGCGGCCTTTCAAAACGCATCTTCTTCCCACTGTCCCTTGCCACCAGGCTGCAAGCGTAGCTCTCCCTGGGTGCCGACTCCACGTTGGACCCCGGAGGCTGTGCCCAGGCGACCGTGCTCCGGTGTCTGTGCTGGGGGGGGGGGTGCCGGTGGCTCCTGGCGAGCCGATGCCAGCCCTGGGGATGCTCTCGGGGGGGTCGCAGGAGACGATGGAGAAGCTGACCTGGCTGGCTTCTGAGAGGCGCGCGGGCCAGGAGGGCGAGTCCGAGGAGGAGAACTCCCAGGAAGAGAACTCTGAGCCCGAGGAGGAGGAGGAGGAAGAGGCAGAAGGGATGGAAAGCCTGCAGAAGGAGGATGAGATGACAGACGAGGCCGCCGGAGACCCTGCTGAGAAGCCGCCGGCCACCTTTGCCTCACCCAGGACAGCTCCGGAGACGGAGGCCGGCAGCGCCCCGCCAGGTGAGTGTGCGTGCGGGCGTGTGCGGGGCCCAGCTGGCCTCCTTTCTACTGGGCGTGCAGAACAGTCTAGAAACCAGGTGTGAGTTTTCCAAGGAAATCCTCTGGACCTCCCCTGCCCTCCGCCCTCCCCAGACACGTTTGCCCGGTCGGTGCCTGTGCTGGTTTGTACCAGCTGCTAGATTTGTTACCGGGTTCATCCCGGGTTTTCGGTGGCGCTCAATCCATCTGTCACGTGTGAGGCTGAGAGCTACGTTTATTTCAGAAGACACTGCCGTTCCTCAGCAACACGTAGTCCTCCGAGAGCCCAGCGTAGGACTGTGCTCGCTCTCAGGACTCCCTTTCTCAGTGCACAGTAGCGGAGGTGCCCTGAGCGTCCCAGAGAGCACGGCTGTGCAGCCCGCACAGGGCTCACCTGCCAGTCTTGCCTTCCCGCCACTTTCCCACCAGCTCTTCTCCCGAGGCCCTCCCAGACCCGGAGCAGGGGGTGGGGTCTCCTGAGGAGCCGGGGCGGAAGGGTGGCGCGGTGGGGTCGGAGCAACCGTGGGCTTGGTGTCTTCTCCAGGAGAGGGTGGCAGGGCTGCCGGGAAGGGCCGGAGCAGCCAGCGGGCTCGCGGCCGGCGGGGAGGCCGGGCCCGGGCCAGCAAGGACACCTCCAAGCTCCTGCTGCTGTACGATGAGGACATCCTGGAGCGGGACCCACTCAGGGAGCAGAAGGACTTGGCCTTCGCCCAGGCTTACCTGACCAGGGTAGGCAGATGCCGCTTCCTGTTACCGTCCCTCCGAGCTCGGCTGCTTCTTCCAGGGATCTGTGTGAGGGGCCGCGAGGCACAGGGCTCAGTGACACATGGCTTGTCGTAGTCCCTGAGCATCACCCCTCTGTTGTTCAGAAAGCTGGGAAAGGTGATCCCACCATCATCGTGAGGGGGACTTCACGGGTTGGCTAATAAGGGCCTTTCCCGGGCTCTCAGCTTGAGAAGAAAGACCTATTGTGCATCGGCCCGAGGGTGGACCTCAGGGAAGCACCTTGGTCTCCAGAAACATGAGCCAGCCTGTTCCTGTCTTGTGCCACAGTCTCATTCTCTTGGTCCCGCCCCCCCGCCCCCCCAGCCCCCCCAGCCCCCCCAGCAAGGGGGTGTGCTCGCAGTGATAGTCCTGCCTCACCTTCCTGACTCCTGTATTATTTACCCTCAGTTGATGCTGTGCACAGGGCGCTCCTTCTCTATTTCAGCGGGGAGCTGAAGTCCAGGACAGGGTAGGACTGTGAGCTAGAGAAACTTGCTGGTCTTGTGGGCAGGGCTGTGGTTTGTGGACGCCCGCCACCGGAAGAGAGCTGTGCCTCGCTCGGCGCGGTGTCCGCCACGAACAGATCTGGGGATCTGTCAGGAGCGGCCTGTGCAGGGCGGGTCTCGGAGCTCTCTAGCGGGGCCCCTGCTCCTCCGTCCGTGCTGCTGTTTCGTGTTGGGGCCCGCGGGCAGAGCACTGATGGTGGCACGTCTCCTGCGCAGGTGCGAGAAGCCCTGCGGCACGCCCCTGGCAAGTACGAGGACTTCCTTCAGGTTATCTATGAGTTCGAGTCAAGTCCTCAGCGGCAGACCGCTGTGGATCTCTACAGAAGCCTGCAGATCCTGCTCCAGGACTGGCCTCAGCTGCTCAAGGACTTTGCTGCTTTCCTGTTGCCCGAGCAGGCTCTGGCCTGTGGATTAGTAAGTGGATGGGGTTGCTGGGTCCGGTGACAGTGGGGCCGGGCGAGGTTCACGGACACTGTGCCCGTCCCCCGACGGCCCCTGGTCAGATGACCCTGGCATGGCCCACAGAGCCCTCTTCTTTTCAAGAGGTGATCTTCCCGGCCCCTCGTCTCCCTGTTTCTTTATGTGTGCCATGTGGGGTCGTACCTTTGCTTGCCCTCACGGGCCTCAGGTAAATCATGTGCCCTCTGCGCCTCACTGTTGTAAAACGGGCGTTCGTTCAACAAACACTTAACTGAGTGCCTAGTACATGTTGGGCAGAGCTCTAGGTGCTCGGAGTACAGCCATTACAAAAGGGTGACGTCCTTGCCCGCGTGGAGCTTCCACTCTCCTGGGAGAGTCAGGTGATAAACGGTGAAATGTATATAGTAAGTAGGTTTGAGGACCAGAAAGCCGACAGAAATAGTAAATGTGCATAGCGCTTCCTGGTGACAAGGCCTCACAGAAGAACATGTCGGGAGGGAGGAGTGAGGGCTGTCGGTGGAATGGGGCAGGGGACTCCAGTTGTATCACGTGCACGGTGGTGTGGGATGGCCGGCACGTAAGGTGACATTTGAAGTTTTGGAGAGAAATGTGTAACCATGAGGGAATATCTCGGTAGTTCTGGATGTCTTGTCATGGTTGAGAGACAACGGAATGAGTGGTGCAACGAGATGGTTCTGATGGTCTTGAGGCAGTCACATGGGAGTGGCGTGATTTTTGTTTTTTAAGTCTATTCTTTTGAGAGAGGGAGAGACAGAGAACCAGTGGGGGAGGGGCAGAGAGAGGGAGAGAGGATCCAAGGCAGGCTCTGTGTCGACAGCAGAGAGCCAGCCCTATGTGGGGCTCGAGCTCATGAACCGTGAGATCATGACCCGGGCTGAAGTCGGCTGCTCAACCGACAGCCACCCGGGTGCCCCGGGAACGGGGTGATCGCACACCCTGCCATCCGCTCTTTCCATGTGGTTATGAGGCTTAGACGAGCACTCGTGTGCAGAGCTTTGTAAACCGTGTGGTGCCACAGGACCTTGAGTGTGTGACTTCACAGTCCGTGAAACCCCAGCACCCCGACGTGCGCTTCTCTTGGGCCTGTTCACGTCCCTGGCGTCGTGGGCTGGCTGACAGTGCAACCCTCGGGTGGACGCCTGGCTCTTTTAGCATATTCTTTTTTTTTTTTTTAATGTTTATTTTTGAGAGACAATGAGCAGGGGAGGGGCAGAGAGAGGTGGCGGCGGTGGGGGGTGGGGCGGGGAGGGGTAATACAGGATCCGAAGCAGGTTCCATGCTGTCATCACAGCCCGATATGGGGCTCGAACTCACCAACCATGAGATCATGAGCTGAAGTCAGACGCTCAACCCATGGAGCCACCCGGGCGCCCCGGACTCCAGGTCTTAAAGTCCGTCTCTCGGTTGTAAAGGAGCCCCATCAACCTCAGTCCCCGGCCCGCATTTCCTCTCTTCTGCTCAGAGCACTCTGGTCTTGCTCAGCCGCGCAGGGGACTCTCTCGCCTTCTTTCCCCTGTGGTAGTTTGAGGAGCAGCAGGCTTTTGAGAAGAGCCGCAAGTTTCTCCGGCAGCTGGAGATCTGCTTTGCAGAGAACCCCTCGCACCACCAGAAGATCATCAAGGTCCTGCAGAGCTGCGCGGACTGCCTGCCCCAGGAGATCAGTGAGGTACCCTTGCCCGTCCTGCTTCCTCCCCCTGCGCACCTGCACCTCCCACCGTCCCCTGACCAGGCCGTGTTCTGGCCGCCGGGACTGTGGACGTCCGGAGGGGCATACAAGGGGAGGACTTCGTAGGCTTTTCTAAAGCCTAAGGTCCTGGAATGGGGGGGGGGGGGGGCTTGTCCCTTGAAACCTGAGCCTGACTGCCTCAAGGTGCCCTCAGTGCCCTGGGAGGGAGGTGCAGGGAGCAGGTGATGCTGCCTGAGCTGGGGGTCACACGTATCGTTAGTGTCGTCATTGGGGGTCGCACGTACTGTTAGCACCCTTCCAGCGCAGGCTCGCGAGCAGGGAGGGGGCAGTGAAGAACCCTTAGCCTTCAAAGAGAGGCTTCTGTGTGTCCCTCAGGGCACCAGGGAAGTGGGCCTTGGGAGTATGTGGGTCTGGTGTGGGATGGCCACCTGGAGAAGCCTGGGGGACGTGTCTGTCCCTTGACACCCTCTCAGCTCAAGACACAGATGTGGCAGCTCCTCAAGGGCCACGACCACCTGCAAGATGAGTTCTCCGTCTTCTTTGATCACCTGCGCCCAGCGGCCAGCCGGCTGGGCGACTTTGAAGAGATCAACTGGACAGAGGAGAAGGAGTACGAGGTGCGGGGCCAGGGGCTGCGGGGCTTTAGGAAGCGGGATGGCCGTGGGAGCGCGGGGTGCCTGCCCAGGGTCTGCGTTGAGCAGCACCCACTCGTCCCCCAGTTTGACGGCTTTGAAGAAGTGGCCCTGCCTGATGTGGAAGAGGAGGAGGAGCCTCCCAAGATGCCCACGGCCTCAAAAAGCAAAAGAAGAAAAGAGATCGGGGTCCAAAATCCCGATAAGGTATCCGGGTTGTTGGGCGTGATCTGTCGGTCGTGAATCAGGCCTTGAGTTTCGTGAGCATTTCTCTGGCCAAGTGTGCCATGCGTGCTGCAGGAGCCCGAGGTCAGGCCGTGGAGCCCCCGGCGGGAGGAGTGCGGATGCTGGAGAGCACCCCACCGGCTGCCCCATTAGGAGGAGGTTTCCCCCCGGTTCTCTCTTGCTCGGAGCTATTTCTCTTGGGTCTTGTCTTCTTCCTTTCTGTTGGTATGAAGATACAGAAGCGAGCCCCCACTTTAGCAGTACTGGTGACAAAGTGCACGTGGCTCCTAGAGGCACGTACCTGGTCATTCTCTCGGTGAGCCCCATGGCAGTCCCCCCAAGAGACTGTTCTCATTTCATTTCATAGAGGCAGAAACGGACATTCATGGCGAGGCCGTCGCCAGGGCCTCGTGTCCGTGAGTGGCTGTGCTGGGGTGCGAATAGGTCTGCACAGACTCCCTGCCCTCTGCTGCTCTCCAAGGAGTCTGTTTTCCTGAATGTCTTTTACTCTCCCTTGCGGAAAACGGCTTCTTAGCTGGATGACCTTGGGCAGCTTACTTCACCTCTCTCGGTTTCAGTTTCCTTGTTGTCGGTTGGGATAACTTGCATCCGAGATTACTGAACACAGAGTGTCGTGTGGGGGCCTCCAAAAGCACAAAGAAAGCCCCCCTCAATGGGGCTGGGAGGGGGCAGAGCTCAAGGCACGGGGAGGCAGGAGCGAAGGTGGTCGAGTCCGGTCACACCTTGTGACGGCCTTTCCCGGGACTTTGCCTCAGATTGTATGTGACTTACGTATTTCTTGAAACATCTGGGCAACTGGGAGAGGTCCATCTTTGGGTCATTTAAGGGTTGTTTCGGGGATTTAGAACAGGCTGGGATTGAAAGTTCCTGGGCCGGTTGGAGAGTTGGGGGCTCATGAAAGAGGAGGCCGGTGTGGGTGCTGGGGCGACCTGTTCTGAGGCCTTATGACCGCTTTCTCTCGGTCCCGGACGTGCCGGGCGGCTAACCAAGCCCGGTATCTCCTAGGAGGCCGAGTGGCCGGATGGCGCCCGGGACTGTGCCTGCTCCTGCCACGAAGGAGGCCCCGATCCCAAGCTGAAGAAAAGCAAGAGAAGAGGGTGTAGCCGCTGCAGCAGCAGGGTGAGCCGGGCCGGGCCGCACCGAGGGGCGGGCGTCCGCACTGCCTCCCCGTTCGGGGTGAGGTCTCCTCCCGCACGGGGTACCGCCTTGAGCTCCTGCAAGGACGGCACCCACGCGATAGGCGGTGCACGCGCTATTTGAGTCAAAATAGAATCTTTTACACATGTGCATGGATTTGTTTTTTTTTGTTTTTTTTCCCAACATTTATTTATTTTTGGGACAGAGAGAGACAGAGCATGAACGGGGGAGGGGCAGAGAGAGAGGGAGACACAGAATCGGAAACAGGCTCCAGGCTCTGAGCCATCAGCCCAGAGCCCGACGCGGGGCTCGAACTCACGGACCGCGAGATCGTGACCTGGCTGAAGTCGGACGCTTAACCGACTGCGCCATCCAGGCGCCCCTGGATTTGCTTTTTAAAGACAATCCTGTGGATGGGGCACCTGGGTGGCTCAGTCGGTTAAGTGTCTGACTTCAGCTCAGGTCACAGTCTCATGGTTTGTGAGTTCGAGCCCTGCATCGGGCTCTCTGTTGTCACTGCAGAGCCTGGAACCTGCTTCAGACCCTCTGTCTCCTCTCTGTCCCTCTCCTGCGTGCTCACGTGCACGCACTCTCCTCTCTCTCAAAAATAAATATACCTTAAAAAAAAGTCCTGTGGGTAAAGCTTTTGGAATTGGATAACAATGAACTGCTTCGAGTATTTCTTAGCTTGCTTGCTTGCTTGTTTTTAATGAGATACACTTGTGTCAAGAAAACAGACCCTCGAAGTAATGCCGGGTCTCTAGAGTAGGGTTGGTTGGCAGCAAAGATACAGTCCTTGCTCGGAGAACGGCGGGTAGAACCAGACGCCTTCTGGGTCGTTTAAAGTTGGTGGAGCAGGTGTACTTGCCGGACGTGGGGGCAGGGCTTGGTCACCAGAGAAAAAGGCAGTCAGGAGACCCCTGACCAAGGAGGCTGTTCCTGCAGGTCTGTGACGGCAGATCCTACAAGAGCAAGGAGCCCCATGAGTCGGCGGGCGGCAGCCCCCACCGCGAGGCCAGCCCCGTGCCTGGTGCTAAGGAGGCCGGGCAGGGCAAGGACCTGCTGGAGGAGGAAGTCCCAGACGAGCGGGAAAGCGTTGAGGCTGCCCAGGGCCCGCCCGGCAAGGGAGCTCTGCCTGTTCCAGGTGAGTGTTCTGCCAGCCCCGCCTCTTTCCCCCCTTTTCCATGTCCTTACGTGCTTCAACCAAGAACGTCTCCGAGCCAGGACGAGCAAGTCCTTCTTGGACGGAGAACCCCCTTTTTTACTAACAAGTAATAGGAGATCCTTCTGTCCGGCCTTAACTTGCTCTGCTGTGGCCTCTGTCCTCTCGAGGAATTGGGAGTGCGAGGCAGTGTGACTGCATTCCCTTCCCTGCCCTGCGGACCCTGGTCATCTGCGTCCTGAAGACTGCCATTCTGGGCCTTGACAGTCGGGCTTTTATCTTCATTTAAGTGACTTCAGCCAGCCCCACCGCACTCTTTGAGATTGGGGCTCCATCACAGTAGCCCACCTGTGTGGCCCTGTGGTAACTGGGCGTCCCAGGGGCACCTTGACCCCATCCATCCTCTTAGGTCCTTATTTTCCTCCTAAGCAGGATCAGCAGTGGGGAGCACGCAGGAAGTGACCCTGACAGAGCAGCTCGTCCTGGGAGGCCCACCGCCCTGTTCACCCGAGACTCCTCAGCTTTCCTCCAGCCCTGGAGTTGTGCTCTGCGTGGTTAGGAGAAACCAGGCTGAGCGTGAGGTCCTGCCCTGCCCTGAGGCGTCCCCTAGACTTCGGAATGAGGGGGAGGACCAGGAGGCAGTGGGTGAGCCAGAGGCTTCCGTGCCCGCCTGGAATGCTTCGGAAACTGAGAAATGGCCTGGAACCGAGGAGAACCCTGCTTCCTTTCTGAGTCCCGTTTCCTCAAGGACCAGAGACTTAGGGAGGAGACGGTTGTCTGAGGTCTCAGACAGTCCGGGGAGCTGGTTGCTGTCGAGCAGAGCTGGGGTGAAGACCGCACACAGGATGTCCCCCGTCCACGAGTCGTTGGGAACGGACACCTCAGAGACTTCTTCCAAAGCCCCTAGGGGAGATTTGGTTAAGGACTGTGGAGTGCAGGGCAAGGCTCCCGTGGGAGAGCAGCAGCCGAAGACCACAGAAGCTACTGTTTGTGCCAACAACAGCAAGGTCAGCTCCACTGGGGAGAAGGTGGTGCTGTGGACCAGG
This sequence comes from Leopardus geoffroyi, assembly GCF_018350155.1. NCBI lineage: Eukaryota > Metazoa > Chordata > Mammalia > Carnivora > Felidae > Leopardus > Leopardus geoffroyi. The sequence continues at coordinate 1,657,251 of NC_059338.1, read as the reverse complement.
TAGGTGGAGGGGGGGCCGCTGCGTGCGTATCCGGGAAATGAGTGCACGTGTCCATTTTGCTAATCTGGAGTTAATCGTGGTATGTGGGTTCCAGGGAAGCTGACCGCGTGATTCTCACCATGTGCCAGGAGCGGGGGGCACAGCCACAGACTTTCAGTGTCATCTCCCAGCAGCTAGGAAACAAGACCCCGACCGAGGTAAGTGGCGAAAGCCCTGCCAGAGCTTCGGGCCCCGGGGGATCCAAGCACACGGACTGGCGAGGAGAGGCTGGGTTGGCCAAGCAAGAGACAGGACACCAAGCGCGACTGTACAGGTGGGCCCCAAGGAGGGGCCCGACTTGTCAGGGAGTCTGGTTTTGGTTCGAGAGAGGGCGGCGGACCGTCAGGAGCCCACAGACGTTCCAGGTCGTGTTCGGGAGCTGTATGATTTGGGGCCAGATGCCGATAAGCCTCTTGACCGGAGTCCCCTCTCGTGTGGGGAGGACACAGCCCTCCCGATCTCACTGTGGGGAACAGACCGATTGCTCGATCGGCACGTACTGCTTGGTCAACGTCAGAACCTTCCTCTCTGGCCTTAGGTTTCCCACCGTTTCCGGGAACTCATGCGGCTCTTCCACACGGCCTGTGAGGCCAGCTCTGAGGAGGAGGAGGACGCGACCAGCACCAGCAACACGGACCAGCTGTCTGACCGCGGGGACCTCCTGTCGGAGGAGGAGCTGGACGCGTGACCCTGGGCGCGTGGCGGTGTCATCTGCTGGCCCTGGCCGGCGGTGCTTGTGCTTGGCTGGCACCCCACCCCCGGAGCTCAGGCTGTAGGGCCGGAGGCGCGGGGGCTGAGGCCGACTGGGGGCGGATGGCTCTGCTAGCTTACGAGTCCTTCTGGGTCTTTCTGAACGTACTCGTGAACAGCATCGAGGGAGTGGGCTTGGCTCCCTTTCTACCTCCCCTCTCCCCCCGCCCCCCTCCCCGCCCGGGTCTGATGGCACATATTTATTGTTCTGTGATCCCACCACAGTGGTTCTAGACGTATGAAGTGCTTGTGTTGGTGTAGCCAGTCCCAGAACATTGAGCTCCTATACCCAGCAGTTTTTATTGTAAACCAGCTGTTTCCTGTTCTTGGGAAGCCTTAGTCCACGAGGCCACCCCCACTCCGGTAGCACTGGGCCAGGCTGCGCAGCTCCTGCAGGGCCTCGTCCAGGTCCCCCTGCTCCACGCCGGCGGCCAGGAAGCTGGCCCAGCGCCGCACATCGAGCTTGGTGAGCTCTCTAGCCAGGTCTCCCAGGGTCCGGTTCAAGGACGAGGAGGAGCAGAGGGCCCCAAGCACTGGGATGCTCTCCACGGCTGTGGAGGGACACAAAAGGAGGCCTGAAAATGGCTTTTCTACCCTGGGCTCTGCCGCGCAGACTGGATGGGAGAGTGAACTCACTGGATTGTGTGCCGTCCCCTCGGTAAACCAGTGCTCCAGAGGAAGGCCACGTCCCTCAGGGGCCACCAAGTGAATAAAGGGATGTTTAACTGTGGGCTTTGTTAAGAACCTTCATCTAGGAAGGGATACAGTAAAACCTCTCCCATACCCTCACTGCCCACGTACCTGCCCCAGATGGGGGACCATCCACAACCAAACCGTGCTGGCTGAGGCCTGGGGAGAAGAGCTGGGGGTACGGGGGAGCCACCATGCAGGGAGCCAGCAGCAAGTGGGCAGAGCTGTGGAGCGAGAGCAGAGGTTGAGCGAGAAGTTGAAGGAGGTCTGGGCGCGGGGAGTGGGCATCGCACTGACCTCCTGACTGTGGGCTGCTGCTGTTGTAAATACTGGGCCAGGACGTCTTCCCCAGTGGCGCACGCGTGCAGCGGCGAGGGCAGAGGGGTCCCCGGGGCCAGCTGGCTGCCGGAACAGAGCCAAAACCACCATTAATCTGTGGACCAGGAACTAGGGATTTTCCTGTTTGTAGGCCATCAGCGGAAGCAGGACGCAGAGGGTCTTTTCTTGAGGGGGGGGAGGGGCAGAAGAAGGAAGAGTGGGGCGATGCCATCAGGATGTCCAGAGGTGTGCGCAAGACCAGGATGGGAGTCCGAAGTCCGACAGGCTCCCTGAACCTGCCCCCTCACCTGGTGTGGCACGCTCTGTCCAGACCCCTCAGCACCACGGACTGGGCGAAGCAGCACGTTCCAGAAGGGCTCCCACATGCAGACAGGGGGGTCCACGCGGCAGCCCCTCCCAGCTGCACCAGAGCGTCGGGAAGGGACTGGCCTGGGGCCAAGGGGAAGGGGATGGTGGCCGCTGCGGTCGCCACCTAAAGAGAAGGGAGAGATCAAGTAGCGGCTTTCTCTCCACTGCGACCGGCGCCTGTGCAGCGCGCCGTACCTTCTTCCCAGAGAAGTTCAGCATGTCTGCCAGGTGAGCCATGAAGACTGGCGAGGAACGGAGGCGGTATGGAGCAGTGACGGTGTCCAGGGCTGTGGCCAGGATCGCGCCACAGTGGAAAGGCAGGGCGGGCTGTGAAGATACCAAGAAGGGCACTTAGCCTTCAGGGTCTGGAAAGCAGAGTGTGAAGGCAGAACCCTAATGGCAGAGACGTCTAGGCGCTTTGACAAAGGACAGTGTGCTCCAAAGGGGCGGTGTCACGGGTGAGTACAAGCGGAGGGTTCGAGAACAGGGCTGGTGGCAGAGAAAGGCCAGGGTGGGGGCTGCAGTCCCAACGGGAACCTCGAGCCTTACGTCATAGTGCAGGTGGGGGAAGGTGACGGGTGGCTCCGGTCGCAGCCCCAGGCCCCCGCCCAAGGATAAGGGGCAGACCAGAGAGCTGTGGGCGGACATGTGCACCAGGCCCAACGCTGTGTTCAGCAGACGATAGATGTTTTTCAGGGGGTCCTGGGGGAAGGGAGAGCGACTGTTACGCAGTTTTCTCCCTGGGTGGTCTCGCTCCATGCCCCAGGACTTTTCCCCAAGGTGTCCTCACCCCACGACTGTAGGGCCCAGGGAGCAGGCCCCAGGTTATTATTCCCCGCCCTGAGTACTCGTCTCGTAGCAACTCGGCGGCCTTGGCACCCAGCCCAGAGAAGCCGTTGTGCAGGTCACACAGGATCTGGAAGCCCTGGAAGGAGACGGTGATGGAAGACGGGACAGGCCGAGGTCCTGCCCGGCCCCCGCCTGGCCACACGGCTACCTGCAGGTGATCACACTCCTCCACGTAGAAGTGCAGCCTGTCCTCCACGTCTTCCAGGCACCGGGGCTCCTTCAGGATGCTCTCGCCTTGGCCGAAAGCCTCTAGGCGACCTGCTTCCCTGCCGGACGTGGCCACAACCAGGACTTGCAGGAGCCCCGACCCTCCCCACCCCCCCCAGCCCCGCAAGATCCTGTTTGCAGGGACGGCGGGGAAGGTGGCCTCAGGAGCCTCATCAACATCGGTGGGGATCCCGTTTCTCGGTTCACACCCTTTGGGGCCCACGTACCCATCGTGGTTGTACTTCTGAATCATACAGATGCTCCGGGGGTGTAGATGGACCCGGAGGAAATCCGACCAGACTCTGATGCTGTCCTCTGTGGGGGTGAAGGGTTTGGGGGCTGCAGCAGCGGTCAGCGGTGGGGGACCTGAAGAAAAACGAAAATAAGTGTTCTTCCTGTTGCTGTTCTGCCCGGTTCCCTGCCCTGTAGTACCTGGTGAAGTCTCACCTTTGCCATTGGGAATGGACTTGACCCTCCAGATCCCATCACTACTCAACACTCCCTGCGGGGGGGGGGGGCAGAGAGAAATCCGCATTTAGTTCCAGGCAGTCTACAGGCAAAAGTCGACTGATTCTCTTGGATTCTGACCAAGTCTACAGCCTGCCTTCACCCAACAGTCACATTCTGTAGGGAAAAAAGTGCTGCTTCCCAAAATGCCATCCCAAGGTATTTAAAATGATCAAAATCCTTTTTCTCTGCCTCAGTGGAGGCCACTCTAGCTCTAGCAGTAGAGGCCCTCACCTCTGCACTCAGAAGGTCCTGGAGGCCAGGGATTTGGGGATAGAGTTCCTCCCTGTGTGTGGTAAGCTTTCCCTGCCTGGGGGGGGGGGGGGGGGGAGAGGGGGGGGGAACAAAACGGAGAAGGATTTCAGTGACGGTTCCTCGCAGCTGTCCAGCTTCCTGTGCACATTCCCACTGCGAACGTCACCAGTACCATGCTATTGCTGCATCCAGCTCTCTGTCCCTGTAGAGTCCACCTTCTTGTTTTAGGGAGCTCAGGCTACCTGTACAAAAAAGAACAGGCAGCGTCGGGTCGAGGCCTCGCTCCTCCCCGCCTCCGGCTAATCTTCCTGCCAGCCTGCTGCCACCGAGCTTTCGTGCACACACTTGAGCCCGGTAAAACCCTCGTCTGGGAGAATCCAGATTCTCCTCCATCCCCAGCCTGGGCGTGAGCTGTGCGGCCGTAGCAAGGGAGCACCGCGGGGTCCCACAAGAGTGCCACAGTCCACCGGGTCCCTGCGGCTGCTTGTCTCCGGTCCGTACGCCCGGGGGCTCCTGCGCGCTGGCCGACCCCGGCCGCCGCCTCACCCTTGAGATCCATGAGGATGAGTCTAGGCGTGTACGTCTCCTGGCCGTGGGGCGTCCGGCCGGTCCGGTATAGGACGTCGGGACACAGCTCTCCCGGCGGTTCCTTGGCACCGGTCGGGGCGCACAGCGCAGCATCCTGGGGGTGCACAGGGGAAGGCCTGGCCTCAGCGGAGGCGGCTGGAGACCCCGAGCGGCCCCGCGGCGGCAGCGCCCGCAGGCCTCACCTGCTGGTTCCACCAGTGCGCTCCCACGAAGCCCGCGAAGTGGCCCAACTGCAGCGTGAGCACCTCCCGGGCTCCGCCCGCCATGCCGCCCGGCTCCGCTGGGTCGCGCAGGCGCGGCGGCCCACTCGCCGCTCGGGGCCGATTGGATCGTCGGCTTGTGGGCGGGGTCTCCGCCCCCGCGCAGTACTGGTCCCCACGTACGTCCTTTCCCGTAGGGCGAGCGATTCGTCGGGCTTCGGAAGCCCCGCCTCCACTCGGGCCAGGTCGGCGCCGGCCCAGCTCTCGCTGGGGGGCGGGGCCCGGCGCGGCCGGAAGTGGCCGGCGCGGGGGCCGGGCGTCTCGTGGCGCGCTGTGGGCGGGGCCTGGCGTCTCGCGTGGGTCCCGCCGGCTGCAGAGCGGAGGAGGCTGCGGTCGCTGCGTCGGCGTCGCCTCCCATAGTGCGGGCTGGCCTGACTGCCTGTCTGTCACGTCCCGTGAATGAGGCGCCCTTGGCAGTGTTTTGCGTCTGCCTTTTGTTCGATGTCGTCTGAGAAACTCTCCCCCAACCTTGCGCGTACTTGCAGCTCCTCTCGTGGCCCCGTTGTGCGGGCGCGCCGCGGCCGAGGGGTGCCCTGACGGCGGGCCGAGGTCGCCCCAGCTGGCGGCTGGTGGGCGTGCGCCGAGACCCCCCTGTGCCGCTGTACCTGCACGCGCTTCCGCGGGGCGCGCACCTGGAGTGGACGCGTTGGGTCGGAGTCGAGGCCGTCCTCGAGCTTGGTAAATAGCACAAACCTGTCTTCTCAAACTCTTTACCGGTGTGACCCTCCACCACCGGTGCGGGCGAGTTTTCAGTTGATGCACCGTTACCTTTAAAGATTGTAGTCCTCATCACGGGTTTTAACTGCTAACGAGGCCGAGAGCACTTTTTCGTACGTTTATCGGCCAGGTGGAGATCCATTTATGTGACGTGCGTGTTCAACTTTCTTGCCCGTCTTTCTTTTGGATCGTCTTAGTGATCTGTGGGAGTCAGCACTTGATTCGGGATACAAGCCGTTTGTCAGTTGTGTGTGTTGAAAGTATTTACTACCACTCTGCTTTTTCACTGCCTTAAAGGAAGTTTTTAGAAGAATAGAGTTTGTGTTTGCTTTGCTTTTTAAAACATAGTCACATTCATGGACCTTTTCAAATATTAATGCTTTTTATGTTATGTTCCGGGCTCTCGATCCTGTTCTGTTGGTCTGTTCCAATTTCACGGGGTATTTAAACACCGTAGTTTCAAAGTGTCCCCAAGGAGATTTAAAAAAAAAAAAAAAAAAAAAAAGGGGAGAGTGTTAGGGGTGACAGAACAGCAGCTAGTAAATGTAGATGGAAGGATAGAATTTCGATTTAGATTGCAGGTATCAATGTAAGAACTTAGACGAAGATCATCAGTGGGTGGTAATTTGTTGGTCATCGGGAAGGTTTCAGGATTTCAAAGAAACATGCCACAGCTGAACTTACGCTGTTGATCACATTGCGAGAGCGTATTTTTACGATGACGGGATGTCAAAATTAACCAAGTGATCAAATTTAGCATCACCAGTAACGGAACCAACCGAAGTGATGTGATGTGTGGCCAGTAGAACACGTCACCCACCCACTGTGCTCGCGGAAGCCTTTAACCTGTATCTGCAGGAACAATTAAACGAGTCCAGAATGTTGGACAGTCTGTACAACTGGCCAGATGTCTTCAAAAATGTCAAATAACAACACCAACAAAACCCCAGAGGGTCTACTGAAGGTAACAGGACACTTAAGAGATATTTCATTGTTAATGTAATTTGTGAACATTGATTGGAATCCGAATTGGCAACGGGGGGTGGGGGGGGGGGGCGAGTAGCCATGAAGGTGTTGGGATGACTGGAGAAATTTAAAAAAGTATTATTGAACATTATATTGATGATGGGTTTCTCTGGTGTGGTAATGGAATTTTGATTATATAGGAGAATATCCTATTCTTAGGAGAAATGTGATAAAAGACTTGTCTGCAATTTCCTTTCAAATGGTGACGCAAGTAAATAAATAGCCCAACGCGGGGGCTCGAACTCACGGACCGTGAGATCATGACCTGAACAGAAGTCAGACGCTTAACCAACTGAGCCACCCAGGCGCCCCTCTTTTTTAATTTAATCAATGGGATCTTTTCTGGAATGAAAATTTTAAATTTTCATGAAGTCTAGTTTATCAAGTATTCTTCTATGGACCGTATCTTTGGTGTTATATATAAGAAATTGTTGTCCAACGTGAGGTCATGAAGCTTTTGTTCTCTTTTATTTAGAATTAAAAATTTTTTTAATGTTTTACTTTTTTTTGAGAGACAGAGTATGAGCAGGGGAGGAGCAGAGAGAGAGAGAGGGACAGTGCAAGTGGGGGAAGAGCAGAGAGAGAGGGAGACACGGAATCTGAAGCAGGCTGCAGGCTCCAAGCCGTCAGCACAGAGCCTGATGTGGGGCTTGAACTCATGAACGGTGAACCTGAGCCAAAGTCGGACACCTAACCGACTGAGCCATTCAGGCGCCCACTTTTCAGTGTTTTATAGTTTACTTCTTACACTTAGCCCCATGATACATTTTGAGTGTGTGTGTAAATCTGTGGTCCAAATCCGTGATTTGGCTTGTCCATAACCAGCTATCCCAGCACAATCTTTTGGGGATTTTCCTCAATATATCGCCTTCACATCTTTGTTGAAAATCAGTTGACCGTAAACATGAGATTTCTGTCTGGACTCTGGTTGTACCGGGACCGCGCTGTCTTGTTGCCGTAGCTTTCGATGATGTTTTGAAAAAAGGAAGAGTAAGTCTGCCCAGTTTGCTTATTTAAAAAATCATTTTGACTACTCCAGGTTTTATTTTTTTTCTGTATGAACTTTGGGGTCAGTTGCCAATTTTTGCAAAAGAGCCTGCTGAAATTTTAATACTGATTGCACTTATCGGCCAGTCTGGGGAGAATTAACATCTTAACCCCATTGAGTTTTCCAACCTGTGAACACAGACCGTCTTTCCAGTTTAGATCCTCTTTAATTTCCCTCGGTAATAATTTATATTTTTGGTGTATAATTTTGCAGTTCCTCTGTTAAAACTGCCAATACTTTGTATTCCTGCTCTTTGAATTTACTTTCTTAATTGCAGTTTTATTTCATTGCTATAACAGAGACATAGAATTGGTTTTTGTGTATTCATCTTGTATTGTGGCCTTGCTGAACTTACATTTAGATGTTTTGAGCCTAAGATTTTCTCTCTACAGGGCTGTCATCTGAAAATTAAGACAGTCTTACTTCTTACTTTCGAATCTGGACTCAATGCAATTGAGTGATTCAGAGAAGCCCTAAGAGACTATGCGGCAGGCTTAGCAAGAAGCCAGTAGAAATCGGGGCGTGAGGATTGAGTCTATAGTAGAAGGATCTTAAGAAAAAGAGGACTGGACGGGGTAGATTATGATAGAGGATTTGGAAAAAAATTGAGTCTACATTTAGCAAATGACAGAGGGAACGATGGTAACTCTTTAGTAGGACCTGTGGTGGGACAGCCATACAACTTACTGTTCCACGTTCGTCAGTGAAGATGAGGCCTATCGATGATGGGTTTAGCCACCCAGACATGGAAGCTGTTCCCAGCCTCATTTGCGGCTAAGGCTCGGGTCTGCCAGTGGGGTGCAGACGCCCCCTGGGAGGAGAGGAGCTGCGGCCATCTCTGGGTTGCTGCTCTCAGTGGCAGAGGCCGGGGGCTGGGGGTTTACAGCAGTGGGGTGGCTCAGTTGGTGCAGCATGGGGCTCTGGGCATTGGATGTGTGGGTTCAAGCCCCACGCTGGGTGTAGAGTTTACTAAGAATAAAATCTTTAGGGGCGCCTGGGTGGCTCAGTCGGTTAAACGTCCAGCTTCGGCTCAGGTCATGATCTTGCGCTTCGTGGGTTTGAGTCCCATGTTGGGCTCTGTGCTGACAACGCAGAACCTGTCTGGGATTTTCTCTCTCAATAAACTAAAAAAAAAAAAAAAAAAAAAAAAAGAAAAGGCTTTAAAAAAAAGCCTATTTTTTTTTTTTTTAAGTTTAATTTATTTGTTTGAGGGGAGGGGCAGAGACAGAGAACCCCAAGCAAGCTCTGCATTGTCAGCACAGAGCCCAAACACAGAGCAGGGCTTGAACCCACTAACCGTGAGATTGTGACCTGAGCCGAAATCAAAGTCGGACTTTTAACCGAATGAGCCACCCAGGTGCCCCACAAGCCTATTTTTTGTGTAGAGTTTTATGTCTAGGATTTGGTAACAGAAGTTGCTTCTAGAAAAGGGGAACGAGAGGAAGGAGGCTGGTTTCCATGAGATCTACTTTTGTGGCTTGAACTGTAACGCACACAGGGCAACAACAGGAACAGGTGGACTGAGGCCCCTGGGTGACCCGGGCCGCAGCACAGCTCACTAGGGCCTCGGAAGCATTGGGAGAGAGGAGGCAGGGGTGGGGGTGGAGAGCAGGCCGGCACAAAGGACGAGAGGGGCTGGAGCGGGAAGTGATGGAGTGGATGGAGAGGCCGAGGGCTTTGAGCTCAGGGTTAGATAAACCTGGCCGTGACTGTCCCCAGTGGGGGAGGGTGTCAGGGTTCAGAGGGCAGAACCACACTAAAGGGGTTTGTCACAGGGCTTAGAGCCTTCCGGTGGTGGCGGCTGACCCCGCAGGCCTGTTGGGCACTCGCCTCAGAGTCTGGCTGCGCTGACCGAGGCTGGGTCGGGTGAGGCTCTGCTTCTGACGGAATCCTCGAGGAGGAGGGTCAGGCAGGGGAAGCCGGCTCTCCAGGGGGAGACTGTCTCCCTCAAATCCAAGTCCCAAACGGTAGCAGCCTGCCATGTGTGAGGCCCCGTCCACATGCCGTGTGGTTCAGTCCTCACGGTCCCCTGACGGCGGGGCGTTCTTGCCCTCAGACCAGGTGAAGCAGAGGTCAGGGGACACTGGAGAAGCAGATCGGCTGCGAGGCCCTAAGACCGCCAGTAAGTGGCACCCGGGACTCAAACTTCTGACACCACCGGTGTGGGCAGGGGCAGACAATTCTGTGCCGAGGCTGATCTGAGTCACCGTTTCCTCCGGTCCCCTGAAGGTGGCTGCGTAGACAGAACCACTCTCCCTGCGCTCCCTCCTTACTCCACACCGTGTCCGGAACCTGCAGAAAGGGGCCTCGGTCAGGCTCCCGGGAGCAGTGGTGGCCGCGTCAGTAGGAAGTGAGCAGTCGGTGTAGGTGCTTGTGGGGGAGGAGTTACGGTGTGGATCTCGGTCTCCTGAGCCACATCAAGTCTGGAAAATAGAACTCATGGAAATTTCTGTAGGATCTGGTCTCGCAGAAGTCAGGGAAATTCAGTTTGGCCAAAGGAAGGCTCTTTCCATCTTAAAAATCTAACGCAACACTTTAAGAAGGATCATTTATTTTTAAGGACAGATCCATAATCACTTACAATACGAAAATCACCCCTGATAAGCTCTCACGAGTTTCGGGAACAAGAGGACACCTTACTGCCACATGGTCACTTCACGGGGGAGCCGCTGCGGCGCAGGGGCCTCTGTCCGTGGACCGCGTGGCCCCCCCACCCGACGGGGTCTGTGAAAGGAAACGTCCACTGTCGTCCACGCGCGTCGTGACCGTGGCTCAAAGGTGGGCGCACAGCCGCTCCAGCTGTCCAGGGTTTGCGTTACTCAGGAACAGAAGCTCCTTTTTCCCTTCTTCTGTGTGAGCTAAGGTGGGGGGCGGGGAGCAGACACACACAGCTGGCAGTTCTCTCCTGCAGCACTGTTACCCCAAAAACTGTCGGCACCGGCCACGTGACACTCCCAAGGCCTCGCTTCCAGAGCCTTTCTCCCGGTAAGCGGCCACCTTTTCTGTGTTTATTCCTCTGGCTCAGCATCTGCCTCCCTCTGAGCCAAGAACATCTGGCCTCTAGCACTTTGTCAAACCTGCTGACCCCCTTAGAAATCTCCCCAGCCGTGCCCCCCAGCCAGCCATGTGCGGGAGCTGCTCTACACCCTTCCGTCCCTTCCCCGGATAACCCACCCCGTCTCTGCCAGTTCTCGGCCACCTAGAGAGCGGTCAGCCTTTCGTCTCCCCGGACCCCCCGCGCCCAGAGGGGAGGGCGAGACCGAAACAAACAGCTGAATGCTTGCGTGTGCACAGGGCAGGCAGAGCTGACAGTTCCCACCCCCCACCCCCCCCACCCACCCGCCCTCCCCGGACGGCTGGCCTTGGCCTGGCCGCCTCTTTCCGTGAGCATCGGATTCTGGACCATGAGAATCTGGGGAGAGATGTCCTGTTTTTTTGTAAATTTAACTTCCCCTCCCCCACCCCTCTCCACACCCTGCAGCCAGCCAGAGAGGGGTCAGGATAAAGGGAAAAAGGGAAATACAAGTTGCAGGCTGCTGCCGAGGGAAGAAGAGGTCATGGCTCTGACTCAGTGGGACTCTGAACATAAAACCCCGAAAAATTAACCTACCTTTCTCATGTTGAAGCCAACTGTTCTCCAGATAATACTGAATACAACTTTCAAACTCCTTCGGGCTGTAGTTGGAAACCAGGATGGGAATAAAGGGATCCAAGGCATCAAATCCCTCCTGGAGAAGGAAAAGGATGAAGACAGTGTCCATTAAGTGATGAGCCGGAGGAGAGAGCAAATGCACTCGAACATGCGGACGGCAAGGTCTGTTTTTCTTCCGCCCTCTGCTCGCTCGCGGGCCACCCGGCCTCACGGGCTCCACACAGCGCCCGGCCCCTCATGGCCACTGGGCCGTATGCACAAGACAGGAGTCTTCTACGTGTGGGTTCACATGGATATTCAACATGGGGATATACGTACATATTTAAAACATTTTTTTTACGGTTTTGACTCCAGTAGTCAACAACCATTTTGACTGTTCATAAGTTCAAAAATAGGAAACAAAATTGATAAGGATGCGGAAAAAGACCCAGTAGATGGAACGTGAACGGAAACAAGTAGATCAAACTGGATTCCAGATTTCAGGCCGAACACGGGCAGAGGAGGGACACTCCCCTAGCTTCCGAACAGAGCCCTGGCCCGAGGGCCCCGCAGCCGGACACGGCAGCGCTGGGCAGACACTGGCCCCCAGTCTGCGGCTCTGTTCTCACAGAGTCCAGGGCGAGTGGTCACGCAGCTTACTCTGCCACCTCGGACTGCGCTGACACGTCCACAGGATGCCGAGAGCAGCCTTCTTACTGCTGGAGGTGAGGGTTCCAGATACGGGAAGGGGGAGGGGGGAAGGGGACGCTGTGATGCGAGCCCGTATCCATGTGAACACATGGTTTTCTAACAAATGTTAGACAAGTATGGGTGTGTACATACGGACACAGACATGAGTATAGTACACACGTGTGTCCGTTTTCACACTTCCTAGCAGTGATGCCCCAGCAACTATGAGCACACCTGGCACTCACATCTTGGTACCTAAGATCCAGTTCACGCTCAAGAGGTGGGGAATTTGGTTCCACCTCTTAAAGGGAGCATATTTTAAACACTTCTGTAGAGCAGGCGCCACACACGATGTTGGGCTTGAACCCACGACCCTGAGATCGAGTCGCACGCTCCACCACCTCAGCCAGCCAGGCGCCTCCCGGGCCGTGGTAAGTAAATAACCGTTCTCCTCGAACGTGAATCAGGGCTGCCTGGAGGAAAGGCCAGGACGGGGGCATAGAAAGGACGAGATGAGCGTGGAACCTATTTCTTGCCAAGAAGTAAATCAGGGCCTACAGACTGATGGGGGCATGTGCAGAGGGCACAGAAGCCACCTGAAGGGGCTTTTACAGGCCAGATCTGGGACAAATTAAGCACCCAAATCAATAATGACAGTAAAGGTTTGAAGCTCATGAAAGAGGAGCCTGTATGTCCACCTGGAAAGAAAGGAGTGAGGAAGGAAAGTTCCTGCATGTGACAGAAAGCCAAGGGATCCGTGTAGAAGACACAAGAGAGCTAGAAAATAAATACCATTTTGCAAATATCTCCACTGGACTCGGGGGAGAATCACAAGTGGATGCTCAAACCAGTAAGGGAAGGCTTGAGGAGTAACAGGTGTTTACCTAGTTTCAAAGCAGGTGTCCATTTATTCGTACTTACTTGTTACACGAGGAAAATAGTAACTTTACTGCCGAGAACCCAGATGGACAGCACCTTACCCAAGTGTCCAACCTTACCCCTGGAGTCACTGGGAGAACTGGGTCTCACAGGCGCCTCCCGATGCTGGATACCATAGAGACCCAGCCCTGCGGCTACCATTGCACGTGATCAGGAGACACCACCAGCCAAGCCGTAAGATAACCCACGGTGGCAAGTACGCTTCAAACACACAGATCTAAATATTCAAAGACTGAAGCACTGTCCCCCCTTGAAGGAGACGACAGAGCAAGACCATCCAACGCACGATCCGGGACTTTCTGTCTCTGTGAAGGATGTGGGGTGACTGGTAAAGTTAGAAGTCCTACAGATTAGGTAACAGCGTTCTGTCGATGCCAGTTTCCTGATTTTGACAGTTGTGCTGTGGTTCTATATTTAGAATGGCTCTGATTTTAGGAAATACATGTTATTTAAGAAAAAAGAGGCATCGTGTCTCCGGTTACTGTCACATAATTCAGGGGGGAAAATGGAGAAGAAGAAAGCAAATATGGTAAAGTGTTCGCGTTCAGGAATCTGGGTGAAGTCATACATGAATATGGTTGTTCTCCAAGTCTGTAATTATGTCCAAAAAGAAAAAGAGATCTCTTTTGACAAAGTGACTAAGGGGAACCAGATTTTCTAAAGATTGGACCTTTCCCAGCAGCTCCTGAGGCAGATAGGCCTTCCGCGGCTTGAAGAGGGATCCAGTCTGGCTCAGAGACAACACAATGGTGCCTCCATGCTGAAAGAAAGGACAAAAAGCTGAATTAGAAAAAGGTGAAAAAGTGGGGCGCCTGCGTGGCTCAGCTGGTTAAGCGACGGACATCAGCTCAGGTCATGATCTCATTGTTCGTGGGTTGAGCCCAGGGTCGGGCTCTATGCTGACAGCTCCAAGCCTGGAGCCTGCTTCAGAACCTGTGTCTTTCTCTCTCTGTCTCTCAAATAAAGATGTTAAAAAATATTTTAAAAAAATGCCAAGAAGAAAAATGCATTGTATTTATTTTTTAGAAGTTTAATTAGAGAGTGTGAGCATGCATGGGGGTGGGGCAGAGAGACGGAGAGAGAGAATCCCAAGCAGGCTCCACACCCCTTGCTCAGCCCCACGTGGCGCTCTATCCCATGAACCGTGAGATCACAACCTGAGCTGAAATCAAGAGTCGGACGCTTAACCAACTGAGCCACCCAGGCGCCCCAGAAAAGTGCATTTTAATCACCTGTCGATTTTTAGTACAGCTGAATGGCAACTAAGTAGGTTATCACTTCTGGTGCGGCGCTGACGGCAAACTGCTACGTGATCTTCAATTTATCAAAATCTTTTCCGAAGTTGGTAAGATATAAAACCACTCTGAACAACTGCAGAGTCAAAGTATGCCAGGATTTAAGTACAGTGGCTTGTATCCAAGGCGAGCAGTAAGATAGGAAACCAAATATCCAGATTTTAAACTTCCGCACTGCTAGGGCAATTAAGGAAGATACAAGAACTTTCTGGGTGTAAAATCGGAGCCGAAAACTATCGGGCGTCGCACATACTCACCCAGTCGTTTTTCACCATTTTCCTCAGGTTGTGCACGAGCGCAAGCTCCTCGGGGGCCACCTGCCGGGTCAGTGGGAAGGGGGGGGACGGGGCCGAGGTCAGTCCTGGGTCTGTGCGGGTGCCCGCCCGAGACCAATGACTACAAAATCCTGCACTGCTCTGTGACCACGGTGCCTGCGGCCACGTGTCCCACCCTGCCAGGTTTCTGATCAAAACCTGTCAGCAAGGGAGAGAGCGGCCTGGGCCCACACCACCGCCTCCCTCGATGTTTCTGCTCTTGGCTGCGGAAGCATGGTCTGACCGCTGCACACAGAAGCCATCGCTCAGCCCCACTGAGGAGACAGAAGAGAAGGAAAACACTGACAAAACAGCTTCCGCTGTGACGTGCCCTTCTAGACGCTCTCCCTTTTCAATGGACGGCGGACCCCTCTCCTAATTCAAATACTCCTAAGGCGAGGCGACATGCCGCCTGGGCTACAAGGCCAAGTGCCGGCCTCCGTGTGCCAGTGCCGGAGTCAGAGTAACCAGAGTAGAGAAACCCAGTTTTCCTACCAGGCTTTTATCTTCTCTTTTCAGTGTGGTCTTTCCCCAGAGAGCATTGACTCCATCCACTGCCACCAGGAGGCGAAACCCGCCCAAAGAACTCTGAGCCTTGAGCTCTCTGAGAACAACCCCGACTGCGTCCGTGGCGTTCTTCACCCTCGTGATGCCCTGCAGGGGAGAGAGAGGTGGGGCTGGCGGTCCCAGAAGAGGCCTCCCCTGCTGTGACAGAGGATGGGCGGGGCGGCCGCTGTCTCGTCTCATACCTGTTCCACCACCTCTCCCAGAGGGCTGCCTTTCTCCGTGCTCTCTCGCTTGTTCCAGACATACTTCTCTTGAACTTTTATCTGAAAGCAAACAAAAACCAAAAAAAGGCCACTCAGCCTACAGATGAACCCCTCTGTATCTGAGAAGGGAGGAGGGTAAGGTTGTTTACAGTTGGGTTTAGTCTATTTTTCTTTCCTTCTTTTTTTGAAAAGTCGGCTCGATGCCCAGCACAAGGCTTGAACTCAGGACCCTGAGATCAAGACCTGAGCTCAGATCAAGAGTTGGAGGCTTAACCGACCAAGCCACCCAGGCGTCCCTATATTTTAAGCCCTGTAAGAGACTTCAGTATGGAAGAGAATGCTTTCTAGCCCTTTTCTGCCTAAAGCTTAAAACCAAAACCCACAAGGGATTCTGACCAAAAAGGTCTGGGATGAGGCCTTGGTATCCACATTTATAACAAGCTCCGAAGAGACTCTGACTTATAACCAGAGTTGAAAACTCTTGGCCTAGAGATTGTATCCGAGAATCACTAGAGCAAAGAACCATTTTACCAATACATTTCTGGTTTCAAGAAAGACCTCATCTGGAGAAACTTATGTAGCTGAAAATGTGCTTTAGAGAATTTGAGGCTGTAGCTTTGGAAAAGTCCATGAATCCATCTGGACTGCACGGGGACAGCTCGTGGCGCTTCTTTATTTCACACGGACGAGCAAGTCTCAGGTTGTGAGCTGCCAATAGAACATATGAAAGAAATACAGAATGGCATAGCGATCCCAGCTACAATGCTAGTTTTCCATAGTCTGGTGCTCAAGACACGAAGAAGATAAAGTCTATTTAACGACTGTCCGGCATTGGGGCGCCTGGGTGGCTCAGTCGGTTAAGCATCCGACCTTGGCTTGGCTCACGATCTCACGGTTCAGGGGTTCGAGTCCCACTTTGGGCTCTGTGCTGAGAGCCTGGAGCCTGCTTCGGATTCTGTGTCTCCCTCTTTCCTTTCCTCTCTCCTACTTGCACTCTGTCTCTCTTTCTCTCTCAAAAATAAATAATAAAAAAAATTAGGGGTGCCTGGGTGGCTCAGTTGGTAAATGTCCAACTTCAGCTCAGGTCATAATCTCATGGCTCGTGGGTTCGACCCCCACATTGGGCTGTGCTGACAGCTCAGAGCCTGGAGCCTGCTTTAGGTTCTCTCTCTCAAAGAAGTACACTGAAAAATAAAACAATAAAATAAAGACTGTCCAGCATCAAGCTTCTGGGAATCTGGTCACCTGACTCAAGAAACGCTCATTTGTAGTTTTGAAATTCTTCAGCCAGATGGAAGCTTCTGCAGGTTGGTCCAAACGCTGCTTGTTGTAGGTGGAGGGCAGAAGACCCCGGCAGCTCTTCACCCAGAGATGAGCTGGAAACAAACACACGTGGAAACAAAGCAGGCAGGAGCTGACTGTATTCAACTCAAAATCCTCTCTGCCTCTTGAAGTTATGGGAAATGGCTTTAGCTTCCCGTATACAGTTGACCATCTGCGTATGACTTCTGACCCCCGAAACTTAACTACTAATTGCCTACTGCTGACCAGAAGCCTTCCTGATAACACAGGGTCGATTAACAAACATTTTGGATGCCATATGTGTTACAAACTGTATTCTCACAGTGAAACAAGCTGGAGAAAAGAAAATGTGACTAAGAGAATCACAAGGAAGAGAAAGTACATCTACAAGACACTATTTACTCCAAGAAATCTGTGTGTAAGTGGACCAGCACAGTTTAAACCGTGTTGTTTAAGAACCCTCTGCATATTTCTTGAAGTCTCCTTGCTTCAAAGGGTCACTTTTGGGCTGGCCCACGTGAGATCAGACCTTCTGGTTACAGTCGGGACACGAGGCACACCACGTGGACGAAAGGTCACTGTAGCTTCCTGGCAGTTTTTAAACGTAGTTAGAAAACACGGGTGCTCACACAACACCAAATAAAACGTGGGGTGTATGCAAAGGAAGAGAGTTCTAAGATCCATGCTGACGACTCTGGAATGCTGATGAACAGCCCGTGTCAGAGTTCCCCCGGCTAATCAGAACTGCTCACTGAAGGCAACAGAGCCTGTGCTGACCTCGAAGAAGGGAGCTTACAGTCTTGGGCGCTACATCAAAGTGAGGACTGCTGGGCCAGAATGCTCCATTCTTACTTCAGAAGTTTCCAGGAACCTTCCACTGAACCTCCCGGTGCTACGCTGACCTCACCATGCACCCCACTTGTGGCCACCATGAGGTCATGACCGAGCAGCTCACACTGGCCTGCGTCGGGAGCAGAGGCCTCTTCGGAGCCCCCGTGGCCCCCGGGCCCCATCCGACCACCTCGACAGTGAGGAAAGGAAGTTCTTACCATCCGGAACGTGCAGGATCAGCCAGTCCTGCTTTGCACAGAAATGAATAACATGGCAAAGACTGAGGGTTTTTCCTGTCCCTTTCTCCCCATCTAAAGCACCTGTGGTTAAAGAAAATGTCATTGGAAGGACACTTCTGTCAACAAACAGCACTTTTTGAGAGACAGAACACGAGCAGGGGAGAGGCAGAGAGAGGGAGACACAGAATCCGAAGCAGGCTCCAGGCTCCGAGCCGTCAGCACAGAGCCCGACGCGGGGCTCGAACTCACAAACCGCGAGATCATGACCCGAGCCGAAGTCGGACGCTCAACCGACTGAGCCACCCAGGTGCCCCCCAAATAGCACTTTTTGATTTCCTCTTTCCCCCCGTTGGCCCAAGACAGCTCGGGCAGGCCGGAAAGGATACAGAGAACATACCGCACAGCAGGGTGGGCAAAATTGGTGTTTTTCAGGTAATGCAGAAGCTCCAGGGCTGGCTTCCTTACCATCAGACACGCTTCAGTGAATGTTTTCACCTAATGGATGAGGAAGAGGAGGGGGCACGGGGTGTGGAACACACTGAGCCTGATGCAGCAGCCAGAGCATCCAAGTGCCCGGTTCTCATTTAGTCACTGAAGAGATGGTTGGTACTGAATTTGAAAATCTACCCATATAATTTAGCTAAAATCTGAAACACACTGTCCCACACCAAGTAACACAACAGTCACCTTCTGATTATTTCTATTAATGAAGCAGATACTACATCATTAGTTGAAATCTACAAACTGTCTATAGATACCTTGTGACACAGCTATGTATACCAGTTAGGATTAATAAAAGTATTAAAAGAATGTAAAATCCTTAACAAAGTGTCTGACACATGGTAAGTATTTAACAAACGTTTTATTTATTTTTTTCATGTTTCTATTTAAGAGAGAAAGAGCGGGCGTGCAAGTAGAGGGGCAGAGAGAGAGGGAGACACAGAATCCGAAGCAGGCTCCAGGCTCCGAGCCGTCGGCACAGAGCCCGGATGTGGGGCCTGAATTCACGAACTATAAGATCATGACCTGAGCCGAAGTCAGACGCTAAACCGAGCCACCCAGGTGCTTCTAAGTGTTAATTGTTTTAAATCTATTTTTAGCTAATTATTACTGGAACCATCTGGATATTTCTCTGGAAATATATACGTGACAGCTCAGGAGCAGGTGTGACCAGCTGCTGCCCGCCCATGCTGGACACACCGGCACACAGACATGCCAGAGCACTGACACAGAAAGTTCCGTCCCTGCTTGTCTCTGGTCACCAGGAGTACTTCCGTGGAAAAATCTGGGAAGCACAGGTGTGCGTGACACCACTGTGCACATAAAGTATTCAACGATGTCTGCTGACAAGAACAAATATCTAACAAGAACTACTCACAAGTGTATCAGATAAGGATTAAAATTGCGTTGGTGTTTTCTGAAGAAATCCTAACCACGCAATTGGACCGGAGAAGGACTTGACGGGCAAGTTCAAACTTAACGGAAAGCGAAACCTTCAAGAACACGATACAGACATTAAAACAGAAATGCCGGGGCGCCTGGGTGGCGCAGTCGGTTAAGCGTCCGACTTCAGCCAGGTCACGATCTCGCGGTCCGTGAGTTCGAGCCCCGCGTCAGGCTCTGGGCTCTGGGCTGATGGCTCAGAGCCTGGAGCCTGTTTCCGATTCTGTGTCTCCCTCTCTCTCTGCCCCTCCCCCGTTCATGCTCTGTCTCTCTCTGTCCCAAAAATAAATAAACATTGAAAAAAAAAATTAAAAAAAAAAAAAAAAAAAAAACAAAAAACAGAAATGCCATATTAGGCAATATGACAGAACTAAAGTACACAAACAATGGTGAGGGGGTTGGCCTTCACATAAATGGCAATTATGGAAAGAACGTAGGAGTAATTCTCTGCAGAGCACTGGTGGTCACGCTGGTTGGGAGCAACTGGAGACGGTTAGTGCTGGGCCCTCACAGCCCTCCAGCTAGAGGCCTCCCGGCAAAGGTCTTTAAACGGTTCAAGTGCCATTACAGACCACTTCTTCTGGCTGTGCCCTAGTTCCACATTTAAGAGTTTTGATGCCAAGGCTGTTTGTGGCCTAGAATGAGCTCCCTTACTAGTGTCTCGTCTCCTCTCTTGAAACAAAGCACAGAGAGGGAAAGCCGTCCTCTGGCTCCTGAGCTAAAAATCACCTGCACCATCAAGCCTGCTTTTTCAGAAAGGAACGATTTCTGAGGCTGAAAGTAATTCAGCGGGATTAGTCCAAAGGACCAGTTACGCCAACAGACCACGCCTGCAGTTAATCATGAATTCTTTCGGTGTCTGCAAAGCAACCCAAGATTACATCTTCGGGTTGAAGTTACAACCACGAAACTACATTTTCTGAAAACCCAGGAGAACGAAGAACAATAATGCGTCTACTCCAAGTATCACTTCTGTTTGGTTCTACATCATGATTTTGTTTTCTAGAGCATGGCGGTCATTTTCGTGGTGTTTTGCTAAGACAGATTTTAAATTTATTATAGTTATTTGAATGCCGAAGTCTCTAGAAATCTGTTAGGTGGGTAACACGAAAGCAGTGCGACAGGTTTATCTAAGAACGTTTTTGCCTGCCTCCCGATGATTAACCACAAATAAACGCTGACTTAAAATAACGATAGTCACAGCACTATTCACAAAAGATAGTCAATAGCTGAATTCATCTGTTTTAGATTCAAATTCCATCTTTTATAGTTTTCTACCCATTTAATCCCACCCTCCGCCACCGGCACCCCTCCCCTCCTGAGCACCTGCGTGGAAAAGCGAGGAGGCAGGCTGTGGGGGAACAGGGTCCTCATGTCCTGGAGGGGGATGTTGTAGTGGAGACCTTCATGTTGCTCCCCATGCCTGGCCTGCGGAACAAAAATGCAGACAGGTGTGAACGGGGCCAGAGACAAAGTGACACTTCAATGGAAAGGGCCCACTAGACCATACTAGGGAAACTTCATCTCTCAGGGCTGGGAACGAGCTCTTTTCATTTCTTCTTCTTTTTTTTGAATAAAAAAAATCTTTTTCAGTTTCTGAAATAGAGATTTATTTTTGAGATACACTGAGCGGGAGCAGGGGAGGGGTAGAGAGAGGGAGACAGAATCCCAAACAGGCCTGCGCGCTGTCAGCGCAGGGCCTGATGTGGGGCTTGAACGCACGAACTGCGAGATCATACCCTGAGCTGAAATCAAGAGTTGGACGCTTAGCTGACTGAGCCACACGGAAGCCTCTAAAATTCTTTTTAGTGTTTGAGAGAGAGAGACAGTGTGAGGAGGGGCAGAGAGAGAGGGAGACACAGAATCCGAAGCAGGCTCCAGGCTCCGAGCTGTCAGCACGGAGCCCGACTCGGGGCTTGAACTCAACGAACCGTGAGATCATGACCTGGGCCAGTGGACGCTTAACCGACTGAGCCCCCCATGCACCCCACTGTCTTTCATCTCTTAGCTTAGACAAAAAGTGCTGGCTGGCTGTTGTCCTCAAATCCACAGCGTGTATATAAAGCTGCTCTCGGCCTAAATGACGAAGCCAGTTGCTCGGCAACATGCACCCTACATGTGGAGGTAAGAGACAATTCTTGCCATCTGGATTCTTCCGTGCTGGGTATGGAGATGTTCCAGTCACGTGACAAGATCATCTGCATACCGCTGTTTCCATAGAAACCCCAGAGGAATTGGAGATAAAGGGACTACAGTTACAGGGAGAGCTCAAAAACACTTCAGTGACTTCATTCACTTATTCAGTTTATTTTCTGCTTTAGAAAGTAGGTGAATGCTAGAGACAAAAACAAAACACCCTACCGAGACGGTGTCTCGGGTGACGAGTTCTTCCCCACCCCGTCCACGGTGTGCAGCGTGTGTTAAGGTGGGGAGACTCCGGGGGCAGGCCAGGTACAAAAAAG
This sequence comes from Leopardus geoffroyi, assembly GCF_018350155.1. NCBI lineage: Eukaryota > Metazoa > Chordata > Mammalia > Carnivora > Felidae > Leopardus > Leopardus geoffroyi. The sequence goes on along the minus strand of NC_059338.1, from coordinate 1,635,712 downwards.
GAGAAGAAAAGCTATTGGTTCCCTTCACATGTAAACACAGAGCACAGGACTAATGGCATTTATGAGAGGCCACCGTAACGCCGGGGAAGGGGACAAATCAGCATCCAGCCTGAGGGGGCCTGTGCCAGAAAATGCAACCCTGGGTACTGCTGGGTACAAACACGCTGTGTTCTTCTCACCACATCAAGTTAGTGCTCCCTCCAGACACTAGGAAGTCCACTCAGGAAGGTGGAAAATAGCACCAGACAGACTAATGGGAAAACTGGGTTCTGTACGTGCCCTACTGTGTGATCTTGGGCAAGCAAGTTGAGTTCTTTAGGACTCTCCATACCGGGGTCGGTAAACTATGGCTGCGTACCCATTTTTGTAAATAAAGTTTTACTGGCACACAGCCACACCCACTCGTCTATGGCACACCTAAGCAGTTGTGACCGAGACCATTTTGGCTCATAAGCCTGAAACACTAACTTGTCCGTAAGGCCACGTCTGCCGACCCACCGCACAGCAAGATCGACAACTACCGGCTTAAGTATTCACGCAGTACATGTACTGCGTACCCGCCTTATGCCGGCAAAATCCTGGGCACGAGCAGGCCTCTGTGGCAGGGATTAAGCCAGAACAGGTGTGGACTGGCCCAGCCGAGTGTTAGGTTACCAGAGCCGGGACAGGGAAGAGGCGCTCTGGGCCGCAGAACACGCTCTTGAGTGACTGCATGAAGACCTGCCTGGTCTCTCCCGCTTTCGGTTTTCCTGATACACAGAACAATAGCGACACAAATTTTAAGACTTGAAGAAAATCCACATACGTGCCAGCAACTCACCGGGTCCTTCTCACTGGTGCGGGAAACTGCTCTGGGACTATCATCTGGGGCCTGGTTGTCCAGGTGAGTGGCAAGGCTTTGGGGGGCCTGGGACCCCGCGTGCAAAAGTCGTCCAGGGTCCAACTAGAAAAGAAACCGTTTCCATGTTTTAAAGTTAATGCCTGCTACAAAACTGAGGTTTCAAGCCACGTCCGCAACAGGGAAACTGTGGTACACATTTTAGTTTTATGTCAAAAGAACACTTATTTTCATAATTCTCAAAGTCCAAGCCCGTTACTCATACTCGGATTCTGTTGAGGCTCATGTTGTGGGGACAGGGCCCTGTCCCACATGGAAGCGGACAAATCTGGAGACCGTTCAGGAGCACAGCACGGCCAAGGCCGGCCGGGGGCAGGGTGCCCTTGTCCATGGCCACGGCCGGGACCGCCCCCTTCTCATTCGCCCAGTAATCGGGGTTGCCTCTGTTATTGACGGGGTTAGTGCAGCGTTCCCGGGCGAGGGGTATTATCCCACTCTCCCCAGCAGTTCTCTTGCCAGCCGTGCCCTGGAACCATCTCTGGTTAAGGATGTATAATGAGGAACGAAGGAATCCGCTCTGCGGGCAACTTCGCACACGGCTCACGGACACCCCTGAACTGAGGAGAGGTCAGGCTGGGGGGGTGATATTCCAGAGACAGATCTGAGCAAATGCTGACTGGAGAACCCTCCCCAAAACTGAGCTTAAGGGTAACAGGCCTTAGTAGGAATGAAAAGATTCACCGTAGGGCTGGAAAATGGAGTTTATGCAGCAAGAGACTAGAAGGGTAGGCTGAAGTCCCCCCCTGCCCCCCCGGTGGCCGTGATCAGCACGCAGACGCTTTGAGTCTTAATTCGACATGGGCAGGGCACCAGCCATGCTTTCTGATTAGCTGCAGGTTAAACATTTTCGTTGGGAGGACAGATCTTTGGGACTACGAAAGACAAAGAGGCAATTTAGAGGCAAAAATACCAGCTAGAAAGCTGTCGGGGAACCCAAATGAGTACACTTTTATGAGGTGGCACAAAATAATTGTTTCAGCCTTAAACTCAGCGTGCCGAGATGGCGCCTTCATCCCACTCGACTGCTTCCCACACGGCACTTGCCTGCAAACCATCTTGGAGACACAGCGGTGGCAAGAGCCAAACAAAACACGTAACGACACAAACAGCATCGTGTGGTGTTAAGCCAATGAGAATTCAGGGTCGGCTCCATCAGCACAGCAACCTGAATAATACGCCCTGGTATTGGTACTACTCAGTTTTCTCAATTCTAACCGGAGACAAAGCACAAGGTCTCTAAGAGGAGCAAATAGAAAATTAAAGCTATGCAAGGGCCACAAGGTGGTGGTATTTCTACAAGAATCCTATGATTTTTTTTTTTTTTTTTTAGTTAACTGCTTTTTGCAGCAAATTAAAACCTAGCAAAATGGATTCCTTACTCCTCACAATGTTATACACGGCACCGCCCAGACAGTGTCGTGTTTGCAGGGAAAACAATCTCTGCATGTTCCAGAATGAACATCATGCGGTTCCTGAGCAGAACAACATTCGGTTTTTGAGAGAGAGCACGCACGAGCAGGGGAGGGGGGGCAGATGGAGAGAGAGAGAATCCCAAGCAGGCTCCATGCTCGGCCCGGAGCCTGACACGGGGCTCGATCCCACGGCCCTGTGGTGATGACTCCAGCAGAAATCAAGGGTCGGACGCTCAACCGACTGAGCCACACAGACGCCCCTGATCAAGGTTACTTTAAATCAACCTACAAAAAGCGCAGAATTCCACTCACTGACTTCTCACTGCAGTCTAGCCTCAGGTCTTTCTTGTCTGCCACTGAGGAAGAACAAATTTTACCCTTTAATGTGATTAGCTGAGGCCACAATCCATCCCTCTGAGCCTTGGTTTTGTGTTTTTCATTTTATTTTCTAACGATGGGTTATTTTACCTGCACACAATTCATCACGAACCCCTGGAAAAAGGAGTCCTACGGAAAGAAGGGCTCCCCCTTGGGACCATCTACGCTGTAATTAAAAGGGCGGATGGAAGCGTGGAGCCCTCCTGGCCTGGCTCGCACCCATCAGCACTCGGGTCCGGGGGCTCCCTGGGGGCCCCGTTGGTCCCGCCCGGGTGTCCCGGCACCGCCCCGCAGCCTCCGTTTATTCGTGACTCCGCCACTGGGCCCTGAGCTCCCGGAGAGCACGGGCCACGACCTGCGGGGCGGCACAACGCTTGAGGCCGCGGGCTTTGCAGCTGACGGACCAGGGATCTGGTCTGGGCTCCACAGCTTCACACAGTGTCACCTGAAGCAACTTACTTAGCCTTTCTAACCCTCAATTTCTGCATCTGTGAAGCAACAATATTCTCTCCGTCCCGGGCCGGCCGTGAAGATCGCAAGAAATAAAGCACTTAGCACAGTGCCCGGCACATGACAAATGCCCAACACGGCATTAACCATCGATGGTGAAATGAGTCCCCTTAGAGTCCTGTGCACTTGCCCCATGGCAGGTACTGAGAAAATATGTGCTCAATAAATGAAAGAATGGAGGAAAGCGACATAATGGTCTTTTTTATATATGATTCATTGATTTATGGTTTATGGGTTATTCAACAATCAGATGCTGAAAGTCTAAATAAGCAACTTATTTTTGTTATAAGTGACTCCATCTTGGGCCCTTTTAAAAAAATATTTATTTTGAGAGAAAGAGTGGGAGTGGGGGAGAGGCGGAAGAGGAGTGGGAGAGGGAGAGAGGGGAGGAGGGGGGAAGAGAAAGCGGGGGGAGAGAGATGGAGGGAGGGAGGGAGAATCTCAAGCAGGCTGCACACCCAGTACAGAGCCTGACATGGGGCTCAATCTCATGAATGGGGAGATCATGACCTGAACCGAAATCAAGAGTCAGATGCTCAACCAAATGAGCCACCCAGGCGCCCAGCAACTTGTTTTTCATAATCATTAATCCAGGTAGACAATAATAAAAGCTAATAAAGAACCGCAACCGAGCTTATTTATCTGTATTTTTTTAATGTTAATTCTCCAACCACAGGGTGAATTCTGGAACACCGCCGTTCTGCTGAGACCGGTGACCTGCGGGCTGGCAGGGCGGCCTGCAGCGAAGCGCGTGGCAGAGGAAAGGAATTGTGGCTGCTCTCCGAGCGTCAGCTTGGACACCGAAGCGCTGGCCGGCCGAAGCTCTCCAGAGGACTTCGTTCTGGACACAACGAACCCGTCTCGAAATGAGAAACCCACCCACAGAAAGTCTGCACAGAGCTTGCGGCTCAGTCAGGACTCACCCGCCAGGCCCCGGAGATGAGCCTTGACGTCCTGGTCAGCATCGCCGCTGCGATCTGAAACACAGTGGAAAGGGAAAAGTCACCTGGGTGATGGATCCGTACCTAGAATATGTACAGAAAGGGCAGAAGACACAGAAGACTTTTCAAAGGAAAACAAATGGCTACTAAACTCACGGAAAGATTTTCATCCTCATTACAAATTGGGGAAATGTAAAGTAAAACCAGCACAGAGAGCTGCCATTCAGTCAGCATGCTGGGAAAAAGGAGGACAAGAGTGAGTGTCACAGAGGCTGTGAAGCCCTGGGGACACACCGTCACCGGGAGCACAGATACAATTATCTTCGTTCATTCATTCATTGGGGAATATACATATACGTGGTGACACTGGGAGACAGAGGAGGGGAAAGGATCAGCACGTTGGGAATAATGCTGACTCCTGGGCGGAGGTAAAGGGCAGGACCGTGCAAAGCACAGAGAATGGGAATGATCTACTTCTAATCTGGATAATGGGGACAGGAGTTCTGTTTTACTATTTTTGTATCTTGTGTTTTTTTGTATTCAATTGTATGTTGAAAATATCTCAGAAAAATAACCCTAATCTCTTGGGAGCTGAAAGATGTTTAAAATACTTATATGCAACTCTTAATATAATATAATTAAATCGAATCTCCAGGTAACACTTTGCTTCCTTTTGGCTAATAATTTTCACCTTTCTTCCAGCCAAAATCTTTGAAGCCACAGCAGTGCTCCAATCATCCAACCGAGACGGAGCACCTGCTGTGTGTCAGGCCCTGTGAATAAGCTGACCCGGGGGAGGGGGGGAGCTTCCCAGGAAAGAGACAAGTTTCAAGTCTACCGTTTAATAAAGATGCCAATGCATTCTTTAATTCAGTCATTCAAAAAACATGTGATGTGCTGCCACACGCCCACGCAGCGCACAATGCACTGTGACAAACCAGACGGGCACACCAGACCCTACTGACTTGGGTCCCTTTTATCCGTGGCGTTCCAGGGCTCCTGGGCCGTGTCTGAAAACCAGAGGTCGATAGCAGCAGTTCCCAAAAGGAGTTTGGGTGAATGCTCACTAGTCAGAAAATGCACCAATGCTCTTATGGCTGAGAAATCGGAGAAAAGCTGAACAGCTCTTAATTTCTTGAATAATTACAACACGTATTAGCATATTTCACATTTCAAGTCTTTGAGAAAAACCAGGTAAAGAGACTTCATTTTAACCCAAATTCACTTGGTCTTCGAACCTTAGTATTTTGTTGTTGCAAATTACTAGTATCACTGTCCTGGATGCTGGTGGAGTGAGGCTGTGACCAAGCACCCAGGCCTGAAGACGAAGTTACATTTACGCCACAGGCAGAGGGGAGGCACCCCCTGTTCCCCGCACCCTGTCTGTTCTGAACCCTGCCTCACCGGGCCCCACACCCCGCCCACCTGCTGCCGGCCAGGACCCCCCAGAGAGGGGCGAAAGGGCAGGCCCCGGGCTGCTGTCCCCAGAGAGGCCTGCTCACCTGCTGGCCTCTGAGCAGCCGTCCGGGAACCTGGATTGCAGGAGAGTCCCCAGCATCCCCAGAAACGGTAAGAGTGACTCACCATGTCTACAGTATTTATAGAAACAGCCCGCGTGGTTTAGGCTGAATACCTGCTTTCCTTCTGGGAGTCTGTTATTTCAGTAATGCTAAGAAAATGAGGGCTACATGACCCCAAGTTCCAGGCACTGTGAATCTAATCAGTGTCCCTGGCCGGCAACATCTCACACCGTCGTCACACCTTGTTGCGGAAGTAACTGTGCCCTGTGTGATTCTACCGGGAAAGGACTCCGGGAGGCTGCGCCTGGTTTCCTCCACTTCGCCCGGCGTCCCTTCCCTTTGCTCATTCAGTGCTGGATCCTTCCGCCGCCATAACTCGTAGCAGTAAGTACTACTATGTGCTGACTTTGAAGTCCTCCTAGAGAATCGGAAACTGGGAGGGGTTTGGCAACTACACCACCCAGCATCCATCACCCCCTAACAACTGACCACCACCCGGTACCCAACACCACCCAGTGCCACCTCTGACCAGCTCAATTTTCTTAACCTCAATTCTCCTCGATCTTCCCCTGAACTACCTCAGCTGTCCGCCTCTCGCACCACCTTCCCCCATCCATGCCAGCTAACCTCCATGCCAATTCTAACCTTCCACAGCAGCTCATTCCCAGCCCTAAGCCCTCTGCTCAACCTCGACTTTCTCTACTCCAAAACCACTTAGGATCCCAACATGACTCCAACCATGTCTGGCCCAGGCCACCTGCTTCCCCAATCTTCCCAATGTGTCCCGGTACAACCACCAATAAGGGACAGCTGTGGGTTGCAGCTTTGGAGGGGGGCTGGGTCCCGGAGAGAAAGGAGCAGATGACATGGTCCTGAGGTCAATTCTTCCCCTACGTGTGCCTATGGTCATTGGGGCCATTAGTCTGACCATGATTTAGACAGTACGGGAAATGCTGGTCAGGAAAATGTGACCAGCTGTCTATACCAGGACACTGTCATCTTGTATCCATATTACAACAATTGGTCTACCAGCTTCTAGCCATGAACTTCTCCAATCCATTTTTTCCACTGAAGTCTTCTTTAAAATCCTTCAGTATTTCCCCACTGCTTTTTTTTTTTTTAAAGTTTGTTTGTTTATTTATTGAGAGAGAGAGAGAGAGAGAATATCCCAAGCAGGTTCTGCACTAAGCCTGACTCGGGGCTCAATCTCATGACTGTGAGATCATGACCTTTGCTGAAATCAGGAGTCGGGTGCTTAACTGACTGAGCTACCCAGGTGCCCCTTCCCACTGCTTTTAAAAGCAAGGCTACGTACACGTATACACGTATACACACACACACACACACACACACACACACACACACACACGACTTAGGTAAGAATAACAGAAGTTGCCTTAAAAAGGGGGGATGGGGAATCTCAAAAGTTTGATCTCAAAGCAAACAACGTGGACTAAACCACATTTTCCAGCTTTTTAAATACCTGTTTGCAGCAAAACTCTTTATCGACAGGCCAAATGAACGCAGAAGGGAGGAATATTTGCTCATTCTGCTTTTCAGGTTACACACAAATCAGGGCGTTGCAAGATAAAAGCTCAGAGCCACTCGTACTACGAAAAACTTGAGTACTGATTTCTCCTTTCAGTTTTTTTCCATGTCTTTTGCATGAGCACAAATTAAACACATTGCTTACGACTGGAAAGTACGTAAGGGGCAGATTTCCTATTAAAACCGACTGATTGTACAGATGTGAAGAATTATGGGGCTAAATGGTCGTGATGGCCCACAAACATGTGAGTGTATTTGAGATCACAGAACTGTGCACTGAAAAATGATGGTAAATCAGGGGTTGCCCGGGTGGCTCTGTTGGTTAAGCGTCCGACTCGATATTGGCTCAGGTCCTGATCTCCCGGTTTGTGGGTTTGAGCCCTGGGTTGGGCTCCGTGCTGGCAGCATGGGGCCTGCTTAGGATTCTCTCTCTCCCTCCCCTGCTTGCGCTTGCTGCCTCTCAAAATACATAAATAAACTTAAATTTTTTTTAATACCTTTAAAAAATGGTGATGAGTTTTACGTTGTGTATTTTACCACACACATGCACACAAAACAAATGACCGATGATAAAATCAAAGACAAATGGTAATTATCTCAAGCCTTCTAGAAGCAAAAATGAAGACAAAAGTCCTCAAAGTTATCACTGAACTAGAACTACATCCCTAGCATCGTTCAACTGCCGACACTCCCAGACCCCATGCACTGTCTACTTCTGCTCTTCCAACGTGGAAGTGTCCCCTCTCCAATCCTGTTCTCTGTTTTAATGTGACAACAAATCCCAGAGACAAAGAATTTCTTTACTCTTTGAGCCATCTCAGCTCCCAGGTGCACCCGGAAGGGACACTTCCTCACCACCCGCATGTAATGTTCCGAGGCAACTCTGTCGCCAGCATTAGAGCCCTCTTCCCCTCTCTAAGTCTTCTCACAGGGAGAGCTCAAATGCATAACGAGAAGGAAGTCAGAAAAGGCCTGTACCAAAGTCAGAAAGCTCCAGGCTCGGAGCTGTCAGCACAGAGCCCCATGCGGGGCTCGAACTCGTGGACCATGAGATCGTGACCTGAGCCGAAGGCGGACGCTCAACTGACTGAGCCAACCAGGCGCCCCTGACCTATCAGTTTTAGATTTTATAGTTTAAGATGAACTATTTAAAAAAATTCCATCACATCACTGTTTCATTGAGAATGCAGTTACTTAAAATGACCAAAAACTTTAAAAATATTGTTCCTATCCAAATCTCAGCAACGATTTTTATAGAAATTGTCAAGCTGACCTCAAAATTCATATGGAAATGCAATGGACCCATAACAGCACAAATAGCTTTGCAAAAAAGGAACAAACTTGGAGGGTCCACGTTATCCTGACTTTAGAACTTACCACAAAGCCACAGTGAGCAAGACAGTGTGCTATTAGCATATGTCTGTAGACTACACGTGTCTGACCCACACGCCTGTGTGTAAGTCAACGGGATAGAGTCGGGAGTTCAGAAAGAATCCCTTACAGCACAGCTGACTCCGAACACAGGTGCCAAGACAATTCAGTGGGGGGAAAGAAGAGTCTTTTCAACAAACGGTGCCGGGACCACCGGATATCCCATGTAAAATAATTAAATTGAACTGGGTATTTGCCCAAAGAATACAAAAGCATTAATACGACAAGATCCACGCACTGCCCGTGTTTCCTGCAGCATTACTTGTAACAGCCAACTACAGAAGCAACAATAGTGTCCGACAATAGGCCGAAGGGTAAAGATGTGCAGCATGTGTGTGCGCGTGCGTGTGCGCGTGTAATGGACTGTCAGTCAAAACAGGATGAGATCTTGTCATCTGCAGCATGGATGGACCCTAAAGTGTATTATGCTAAGTGAAAGGAGAAAGACTGAAACATCATATGATTTCACTTATATATGGAATCTCAAAACCAAAAACGAATAAACAAAAAGCAGAAACAAACCTGTAAGTAATAGAACTGATGTCTGCTGGGGGGTGGGATGAAGGGATGGGCAAAATGAGTGAAGGGAAGCTTAGGAGGTACAGGCTTCCAGTCATGGAATGAGTACATCACGGGACTAAAACGTACAGTGGGGGGAAGACAGTCCGTGATACTAATGGCTACGGTGACAGGCGACAGCTACCCTTGTGGAGAGCACAGCACAAACTTGCTGAATCATGATGTTGTACCCCTGAAACCAACGTAACATTGCATCAACCACACTTCAACTAAAAAAAATAATAATAAGCTGGAAAAAAATCAGTAAGGCCAATGGGGCGCCTGGGTGGCTCAGTCGGTTGAGCGTCCGACTTCGGCTCAGGTCATGATCTCACAGTTTGTGAGTTCGAGCCCCGCGTCGGGCTCTGTGCTGACAGCTCAGAGCCTGGAGCCTGCTTCCCATTCTGTGTCTCCCTCTCTCTCTGCCCCTCCCCTGCTCATGCTCTGTCTCTCTGTGTCTCAAAAATAAATAAAACATTAAAAAAAAAACAAAAAACAGTAAGGCCAAAACTAAAAACCAAAACCTGGTTCTCCCTAAGTATTTTATCTTTCAGAGAATGATAGTACTATTCATTTCTTGCATGAGCCAGCAATGAATAGTCATTTTTTAAACCCTCCTTTTCCTTTACCTTAAAAAAAAAAAATTAAATCTGACCCCTACCTCACATGACACATGTAAACTAACTCAAATAGATCATAAACCTAAATGGAAGTGCTAATACAATAAAACTCTTAAAACAGGAGGAGGGGCACCTGGGCGGCTCAGTTGGTTAAGCGTCTGACTTCGGCTCAGGTCACGATCTCGCAGTTTGTGAGACTGAGCCCTGCGTGCGGCTCTGTGCTGACAGCTCAGAGCCTGGAGCCTCCTTCGGATTCTGTGTCTCCCTCTCTCTCAGCCCCTGCCCTGAACTTGCTCACTCTCTCTCTCTCTCTCTCTCTCTCTCAAAAATAAACATTAAAAAAATTAAAAAAAATAAGAAAACATAGGAATAAATCTTTGTGACCTTGTATCAGGCAATGGTTTCTTAATGACAAAAATAAAAATACATACTTGGACTTTATCAAAAGTAAGAATTTCTGCTTCAAAGGATACCATGAAGAAAATAAAAGACAAACTCCAGAAAGGAAGAAAATATTTGCAAATCATATCTGATAAAGGACTTGTATCTATAATATACAAAGAACTCTTTACAACTCAACAAAGACAACCAAACTCAAAAACAGACAAAGGATTTCAACAGGCATTTCTCCCAAGAAGATATACAATGGCCAAGAAGCACTTGAAAAGGTGTTTAACACCGTAAGTCATTAGGAAAATGCAAATCAAAAACATAATGTGATACGCTTTAAAATCCAAAGAACAGACGGTGTTGGGGAGAATGCAGAAAAACTAGAATCCTCCTACATCGCTGGTGGGGTTGTAAGATGGAACCAACTACTCTGGAAAACAGTTTGACAGCTCCTGAAAAGATTAAACACGCAGCTACCAAATGACCTGGCAATTCTACCATACATCCAGGGCCTATGGAAACGTGTGTGCACACAAAAACTTGTTCACAAATGCTCACAGCAGCATTTTTCCTAACAGGCGAAATGGGGGAACAATCCAGATGTCCATCAACCAATAAATGGATAAAAACCAAGTGTGGTGTAGCCATGCAATGGAATATTATTCAGTAATCACAATAAACGAAGTTCTTATAAATGCTACAACACGGGTGAATCTTTAAATAAAGGAAAACGGTTACAAAAGACCACCTGTGTACTACGTTCCAATTATACTGCATAAAAAGTGTCCACAACAGGTACATCTACTGACACAGTGAATGAGATCAGTGGTTGCCAGGGGCTGGGAGAGGGGAGAACGGAGTGACAAGGGTGTTCTAAAACCAGGTCGTGGTAATGATGACACAACTGTGTGACTACATCAAAACCCACTGAACTGTGCACTTTAAGGATCCTGACTGTCATGGGTTGTGAATCTTAATACAGCCATTTACCAAAACACACTGCTACTCGGCCCCATTGAAGCAGCAGCAGCAGAAACTGACACACACGGAGTACGCGTCAGACTGAGCGCGACAGACACCGCGTGCTTCTGTCATCTTACCGGGACAGCGCCCTTCTCGAGCAGCGTACCAGCAGACCGCCCCGGACGCAGTGGCCTCGGCCAAGGACCCCTTATTACTGTTGACAAGGCTCCAGCTGCAGACTGGTTGGTTCCTGTTCTGGACCAGGTGTGGCTATCGCCGGTGGGGGGCCTCATGCTCTGGGGTTGGCTGGCTGGTCACGGTTGGCCTCAGCTGGGATGACCAACTGTGCTCCACACCGTCTCTCATCCCAGAACTGTCTGACTTGTCACGGGTGGCAAAGGTCCGAGAGAGCCAAATCTGGCTCAGAACCGGCCATCTGTCCCATTCTGTTGCAGCCCGTCATAGGCCAGATCAGAACAAGGGGTGAGAAGCGGAGTTTACCTCTTTGTGGGAGGAGCTGCAAAGTCACAGTTGTTGTGATACATGGAAACCACGGTGGTGTTGGCAAACGGAGAATCCTGGATGCAGACAGGGTTTCGGACTAAGAGCTACATTCTTATTACTACACCAGATTTCTTCCTCGGTGGCCCCAATCAGCCATTTGTGCGGCTATTTGTTGATCTTGATCTTAGCGAAGAAAAAGTAATTACCAAAGTCGCTTTTATTAATATTGAACCTTACTTCAGTTTGTAGATATCTTTATTTCATAAAAATTTTCATAAGTATACCGTCTTACACATTTAGTTATAAAGTTAACCGGGAGAACTAGAAATGGTTTGGATAAAATTCTAAATCAGAATTTGTGGAACATTTTCTTACACCATACACCAAAAGTAAACTCAAAATGGATTAAAGTCCTAAGTGTGAGACCCGAAACCATAAAAATCCTAGAAGAGAGCACAGGCAATAATTCCTCTGTCATTTTTCTAGATATGTCTCCTGAGGCAAGGGCAACAAAGACAAAATTAAACTATTGGGTCTTCATCAAAATAAAAAGCTTCTGCACAACAAAGGAAACAATCAATAAAACTAAAAGACAACCTACTGAATGGGAGAAAATATTTGTAAACGACATACCCAATAAAGGGTAAGTATCCAAAATATATAAAGAACTCATACAACTTGACATCGAAATAATAGCGATAATGATAATCCAATTAAGAGTGCAGAAGACGTGGGGCGCCTGGGTGGCGCAGTCGGTTAAGCGTCCGACTTCAGCCAGGTCACGATCTCGCGGTCCGTGAGTTCGAGCCCTGCGTCAGGCTCTGGGCTGATGGCTCAGAGCCTGGAGCCTGTTTCCGATTCTGTGTCTCCCTCTCTCTCTGCCCCTCCCCCGTTCATGCTTTGTCTCTCTCTGTCCCCAAAATAAATAAACGTTGAAAAAAAAAAAAAAAAAAAAAGAGTGCAGAAGACGTGAACAGACATTTCTTCAAAGAAGACATCCAGATCACCAAGAGACACATGAAAAGAAGTTCAACATCACTCATCATCAAGGAAATGCAATCAAAACCACAATGTGTCACATCTGTCAGAATGGCAAAAACCGCAAACATAAGAAACAGCAAGTGTTGTCGAGGATGTGGAGGAAAAAGGAACACTTGTGCACTGTTGGTGGCAATGCAAACTGGTGCAGCCGCTATGGCCAACCGTACAGAGGTTCCTTAAAAAATAAAAAATAGAATTATCATAGGACCCACTAATTCCAGCATGGAGTATTTACCAAAAGAATACAAAAACACTATTCAAAAAGATACACGCACCCCTACGTTTACTGCAGTATTTACGACAGCCGTATTATGGAAGCAGCTGATGGACGAATGGATAAAGAAGCTATATACACATACAAAGGAATATTACTCAGCCACAAAAACATGACATCTTGCCACTCACCACAACACGGATGGATCTAGATAGGGGGTGCAATGCTAAGTGAAATAAGTCAATCAGAGAAAAACAAATACCATAGGATCTCACTCGTATGCGCAAGAAACAAAGAAAAAAGAGACAAACCAAAAAACGGGACTCTTAATTACAGAGAACACACTGATGGTTACTAGAGGGGAGATGGGTGGGGGAAGGGGATTAAGAGTTCACTGACCATGGCGGCGCCTGGGTGGCTCAGTAGGTGGAGCCCCACATCAGGCTCTGTGCTGACAGTGTGGAGCCTGCCTCGGATTCTGTGTCTCCCTCTCTCTGCCCCTCCTCCACTCATGCTCTCTCTCAAAACTAAACATTAAAAAAAAAAGTCCACTTATGATGAGCACCGAAGCATGTACAGGATTCTCGAATCACTGTATCATACGTGCGAAACTAATGTAACACTGCATGTTAACTCTACTGGAATTTTTTTACAAATTACAAAACCAAGCTGCAGTTTTTTTAGATTAAAGAAAACTTTTTCTAATGTTTATTTATTTCTGAGAGACAGACAGACAGACAGAGCATGAGCAGGGGAGGGGCAGAGAGAGGGAGACACAGAATCTGAAGCAGGTTCCAGGCTCCGAGCTGTCAGCACAGAGCCCAACGTGGGGCTCGAACCCACAAACCATGAGATCATGACCTAAGCCGGACGCTCAACCAACTGAGCCATCCAGGCGCCCCAAAAGTTTATTAGTTTCAGCATCAAGTAAAATTCAGCTTTTATTTTGTACACACAATATTGGAAACCTTAAGCCACATGAATAGTTGCAAGTGGTAACCGTTTGTAGTGTTTTTAGCTTCCACGTAAAAAAGTTTTAGACGAGCAGAACTACCAAGATTCATCTTTAATGAGTGACAGCATGTGGAAAGGGATCCTTTCTCTGAGCAGGTCTCAACAGCGGACTTAAGACATTCAGTCACCCACGTTGTAAACAGATGTGCTGTCCTCCAGGCTTTGTTGTTCCATTCCTAGAGCACAGAGTCGATTTAGCGACATTCTTTTTTTTTTTAAGTTATTTATTTATTTATTTATTTATTTATTTATTTATTTATTTATTTTTGAGAGAGAGAGAGAGACAGAGACAGTGTGAGCAGGGGAGGGGAAGTGAGAGCGGGAGTCCAGGCAGGCTCTGTGCTGCCACCAAAGAGCCCAACGTAGGGCTTGAACTCATGAACTGTGAGATCATGATCTGAGCAGAAACCAAGAGTTGGACACTGAACTGATTGTGCGCCCCAGGTGCCCCAAGATTTACCCAAGTCCTTATGGGCCCCAGGAATTTGGGAAAGGTCAAGGAGCTTCAGCTTACAGTCACCAGCCGCGTTAGCCCCTGACAAGAGTCGGCCTGTCCTCCGAAGCTTGGGAACCGGGCCCTGACTTGTCCCGTCTGGCCACGAGAGTCCTGGACGGCGTCCCCTTCCAACATGAGACTGTCTGGTCCACACTGAGGATCTGTTGGTGAGCGTGGCCACCCGGGTGAATTCTCTCAGCTGGATCCTCCGGAGAACTTGCCGCGGCTTCTGCATCGGCCCCGGATGCTTCTCCCTGCGCTTCTGTGTCGCGCAGGCGGCTTCTTTCCCGAGACCTCACGGACCGGCCTCAGCCAGCGTCTCGCCGCGCCCGTGCGGCCTCCTGCCCTCGCTCGGCCTCTGCAGAACGAAGACGGTGCGGGCCTTGCTCTGGACCGGGCTCTGGACCGGGGACGTGGTGCGTGTGATGCTCCGTCCGGACCACTCAGACTTTCTCCGCATCGGCAGTAAGGCCGTTTAGCCTTCTCGTCATCCGCGTGTTCCCTGGAACAGCACTTCTCATTTCCTTCAGGAAGCTTCCCTTGCGTTCACAACTTGGCCAAGCGTCAGGTGCGGGAGGCCTAAGCGTTCAGTGTATCTGGGCTTTGGATGCGCCTTCCCCCCTGAGCCGAATCGCCGCCAGCTTCCGATTTCAAGCGACGGGCGCGAGACTCTGCCCTTCACTGCACACTTAGCGCCGTTGTAGGGTCCGTGATCGGCCTAACGTCACTGCTGCCGTGTCTCAGGGAACAGGGCGGCTGAGGAAGGGAGAGAGACGGGGCACGGCCGTCGGCGGAGCATCTGTCAAGTTCACCGTCTTACAGGACACCGCTCGTGGTGCCCCCACACCATCACAGCAGTAACACCAAACGTCACTCGTCGTGGATCACCACAAAAATATACTCCTGGAAAAGGGCTAGATACCGTGGCAGTCACCACAACGTGGCACAGAGACAGGAAGTGAGCGAACGCAGCTGGAAACACTGGCGCCGACAGACGCGCTCCCCGCAGGTTCCCGCAAACCTTCTGTGCGTAGCACCGGCCGGCCGTGGGAGCGCAGCCAAACCGGGTCTGCCTGCGCTGAAAATGCCCGACGCCCAGACCGTATCTCAGACCAACTAAAGCACAGCCGCTTGTAGGGACACTTAGACGTTGGCAGTTTTTAAAGGTCCCCAGCTGGTTCCACTGTGCGGGTAGGAGCGAGGAGTGCCACGCAGATGTCCCGGCTGAGGGAATGTCGACCTACTGAGCGCGGGGCCTCTGGGTATGGTTGTCCCACCAAGGAGACACGCAGTACGTGTGTCATAAGGAGACTGTCAAACGCCTTCCTTCAATGAAGACGTGATATGCATAATGGCATTACTGTGACCTCCCACGCTAGGAAATCAGACAGAAAGAATACTCTGCCATGACTTTGCTCCACCGAAGCTAGACTGATTTCCTGCCAATCAGCAATTCTTTTTCCAAACGAGTGTCTCTCAACTGGGGCAATTTTGCCCCCTGGGGGACGTTTAGTAATGTCCGGAAGCATTTTTGGTTGTCACAGCTTGGGGGGGGGAGGGGGAGGACA
The DNA here is from genome assembly GCF_018350155.1 of Leopardus geoffroyi. NCBI lineage: Eukaryota > Metazoa > Chordata > Mammalia > Carnivora > Felidae > Leopardus > Leopardus geoffroyi. The sequence goes on along the minus strand of NC_059338.1, from coordinate 1,619,706 downwards.
TCTAATGAGCAGAGACGAGGGACCAGGGACCTTGCTAACCATCCTGGAATGTGCAGGACAGGCTCGCACCACACATCACCCAGCCTCAAACATCAACAGAGAGTACTGAGGTTGAGAAAGATTGTTCTAAATCTCGAATCCTCCAGGACAACTCTGGTTCATTAAGACTAACATCACTGCTTTTGTACTTTGTTAGAAAACACAGAACCTGTCATGCTGCCTTCCGTCATCCTCATTGGGTCTATTTCCCCACGTGTGGACCCTTCGAGGGGCACTGGGGCTACAGAAGTAGAGGAGTTTCTTCGAGACGCTGACGACGACGACAAACTCCCGCAGGCCCCAGTTTGCCGCAGCGCGCACTCGGTCCCCAAATGACAGGGGGGCGAGGGCTGATGCAATGACACGAACTCTCCTGATGCAGAAGCAAAGGATGGGAAGGGGGAGGGATCACGATTGCTTCCCGGGCCAGGGGACACTCTGGATCTTCCTTAATACCCGCACCTGCAAAATTCCTCAAGGAATGGACCCCAGACTCATGACACATCAGAGTTTTCTTTTTTCTTTTCTTTGAGAGAGAGGGGATGGGGGGGGGGGGGCGCAAGTGAGCAAGGGGCAGAGAGAGGGAGAGTGAAGATCCCACCAGGGGCTGAGAGAGAGAGAGAGAGAGAGAGAGAAGAAACATGGGGCTTGTGTTTTTGTTTTTTTTACCCAAAGTGGGGCTCATGCTGACCTGTTGCGGGGTTCAAACCCACAAACCGTGAGATCATGACCTGAGCCAAAGCCAGATGCTTAACTGGCTGAGCCACCCAGACGCCCCCACATGAGGCGTGTTCTGTGAAGACGCATGTCCAGCCTTAACACCCCAGGATTTTCGGGCTCAGTGGTATACCTACATTGATCTCAACCCATCTGTAGATTTAGATTATTGTTCTGAACTAGAAACACATAAAGACTTAAGGAAAAAGACATAGAAAAAATAATCCGATCTATTGAGGTGCTAATGTTGTAGGTAACTTTCTTTTCTTGATATTTATTTGTAATGTTATTAGCAATAAGCAATATTGGCAATATTGTTTACGTAGTAAAAACTGTCCAAACCTCACTAACGTGTCCATGTTAGAAACCATTTTTTATGAGACCTAAGCAAAACCATTTTTAGAGTAACATAATAACAACAGAGATTGCTGTGTATATGAGATTATTCAACTGCAACCCGGCTTCTGATATTAAAGGGAAGAATTAAGTATCTGCCCCCGTACATCCCCATACAATGAAACAGCATGCGGCCGATTAAAAACAAAACCACCTAGCAGCTCTCTGCAAACTAATGAGCAAAAATGTCCGACACACACTAAGTGGGGGAAAAGCACAGAACAGTGTATATAGTTAGCTACTGTCTGTGTAAAAGGGGGAAAACATATACACAATTTGCTCGTAAAAAGGTACATATTTTGAAGGACATACAAAAATTGATAATACCGGTTGCTTTCAAGGAGAGGAAATAGGTTCCTATGGGGGCAGGAAAAGCGAGTGGTGTCTTTTGCACTTTTTGAATCTGAACCACTGCTATCATCCAGGCAGAGAGTAAATTTTGTAAAATTAAATCAACAAACCCCGAGTGAATTCTTAAAAGCTAACACGCAATTTTCTGCATGAATTATACTACTGTGCATCAAACCGTGTGAGAGCAGGGCTCAAGATAAATAGTTAAAAACAGCGGGTCCTTACCCCAACACCACATCCCAGTCTGCCTTCAGACTGTCTGACAAGCCCTTTGGTTTCTCAGATGAATACCTTCCGGTAACATTTTCTACAGGAAAAAATAACGTTGTTGTAAGCTTGTGGGACTCTTGTTTTTTTCTTCTCTCTGAGACCCAGTTTCCTATCTGTAGGACAAGGGCACTCGAGTGTGTCTTCCAGACACTGCCCCCTCTCGTAATTTAACTTTCACCAAGTTAAGAGCAGTGACAGTCCTGACATACAGAAGATAAAAGGGCGGTGCGGGTAAAGGCAGAAGCAAGGAGCACCGCTTTGGTACTTCCTTTCTTCCAGTGACTGAAGCACATCAGAAAAATATCTAGGGCTCCAACGACAGCAGTAGCTAACATATTACGAACACTTTCTGTAAGTCAGGCACTGCTCTGAGTGCTTTATGTGAATTAACTCATTTTACCTTTACAACAATCCTATGATGTAGGTAATATGTCCAATTTACAAAGAAAATAGAGTGGCAAGTGTGGCAAAAAGGTTAAAAGCAGGGACCCCAGAATGTAAGTGATGAAATCTGAATCCCAGCTCTCCTGCTTAACAGCTGTGTGACCTTGAGCAACTTAAACTTTGTGCGTCTGTTCCCCCACTTCTAAAACGGAGAAGACCTTCTAGAAGGTAGTATGGAAATCTACACTGTGTTATGAAGTCTCTACCCAAGCTTCACAGCCAAGGAGAAGAACTGGGCTTTGCACCCATGCAGCCTGGAGGGTCAACTTCCACTTTGCTAAAAGGCAATCCATCACCTGAAGCATGAGTTTAAAATCTCAGTACCCCCACCCCCCAAATTTCAGAGTTCTTCCCTTTTTAAACAGAAAATGATTTACAGACTATTATGCTTATATAGCACTGACTCTTAACTTGTCAAATGTGAAGTCAATCATGATGACATTCCAGTTAAGTTTTATCTTTAAATTTTTCTTTTAACACTTGAAACCTTATTTTAAAGTATATAGTGAAGAAGTTTTCCCGCTTGTCTACATTTATTTATTTTTGAGAGATAGAGACAGTGTGAGCAGGGGAGGGGCAGAGAGAGAGGGAGACACAGAATCCAAAGCAGGCTCCAGGTTCTGAGCTGTCAGCACAGAGTCCGACACAGGGCTCGAACCCACGAACTCAAGCCGGATGCTTAACCGACGGAGTCCCCCAGGCGCCCCTCCTGCTCACGTAAACTGCATTTAGCCAACAGCGCAGCAAGGAAGCAGCATGAAATAAATGTTTACTTACTTCTGTTCCAGTAGGCAAATCTGAAGAGCTTAGCTAAGACAGCTGCTGTGCAGCACCAGCCTAGAACCCAGCTGCCCACCTAAGCTCGAGGACTGTCCCCAGAAACACAGAAGCAGGGAGATACTGGAAATGTAGGCAGCTTTGTCCAGTGCCCGTCACTTTGCTTAGGGCACGGTTTCAGGTGAGCCACACCCTCATTTGCATCAAAGCGTAAATCCACACTCCAAGGAGGTCTTCTGGAGCTTAATCACGATTTGGCTCCCTCCCCTTTCCGTAGGAGCTTCCTACTGCTGCTGTGACAAATTTCCACAAATTTAGTGGCATAAAACAACACACTTGTCACCTCAGAGTTCTGTGGGTTAGAAGTCCAAAAGCCAAGCGTGTGGAGGGTTGTGTTCCTTCCGGGGGCTCCAGTTCAGAGAGGCCGCTCTTCCATCTTCAAAGCTGCGACAGCTGGCCAAGCCTTTGTCCCAGAGCAGCATGCAGACATGGACCCCACCGTGTCCCTCTGCCATCTTTTCCGAACTCTTGTAATTACAGCGGGCCTACCGGATAATCCAGGATAATCTCCCTGTTTCAAGGTTAGCTGATTAGCAAACTTAATTCCCTCTCGCCACATAACAAACATATCCACAGGTTCCAGGGACTGGGATGTGGGCATCTTTGGGGGAACCATTATTCCGTCTTCCATACCTTCCTTGGTTCAAGGAACTCAGGTTTCCTTCGTTCAAAAAGGTCATTTTACTGAACACCTGATATATTTTGGTAGGCACTGGGGCATACGCAAGTAACAGAGTACTGTCTTGTCGATACTTAGCTGACAATTCATGACAGCAAGATGAAGGCAGACACCGTAAGTAACTTTCCTTGCGCACTGGTGTTGGGGAATAACATTAAGTATCTTTTCTTGGTAGAATATGTAATTATGTCGGTGATGACAAATGTTTACTGCAAAGACAATGTGGTATAATGAAAAGGTCTTTTTTGTGGTTGTTGTTTTGGCTTTTGTAAAATTTAGGCTTCGGGCCCAGCACGGAGCCCAAGGCAGGGCCTTGAACTCACGACCCTGAGATCAAGACCTGAGCTGAGATCAAGAGTCCCTGAAAAAGGTTTTTAAGACAGGCGGAGTGAAACCTAAAGGTTAAGTTACTAGACTTCTCTGAGCCTCAGGCTTCTCATCTGTAAAATGGGGGTTAAGATGATCTATCTCAAAGTGCTGTTTAAGAAGCGGGAGCACGTGTTCTCCATACAAGGAATCCCACAAATGCTCACTCTTCTGCTCCAGAGACTTTTCGTTTTGAACATTCTTTCAACATTTCCTTGACTCACTTAGTACTAGGGCTATAAAATACAAAAGAAGTGTTAGGCCTCCTCCCAGCCATCAAATTTAAAATGTTGGCAGGGTAACACATTTGCATATGTGACACAATTAAAGAAAGATCAAAGTACACCTGAATGGGTTCCCCGAGATAGGACTTTAGGTGGTTAGGAAAGGCTAGTATATAGTGAGGTAATGAAAGCCGATTTCCTCTTTACTTTGAGAAAAAAAAAAAAAAAAAAAAAAAAAGCAAACAAAACCCAATCCATACACTGAAATGTAGCAAGGGGGAAATCTAGCAGAGTGATTTTCACAGGGGTCCCTAGGTCCCTGCAAGTCCTCGCACGTGGAGTGAAGGGGAACCCAGGTGATCCCTCCCCTAATCGATTCTGCTTTACCCTATGGAGGAGACCAAGAACTCCCAGAGTAGGCACACTTTGGGTTTTCAAAGTCAGTCAATCCATAGTTCTCCGCAGTTCAATCATTAAGAAAAAGTAAATGCTGGCGCAGAAGTCTGAGGAGTGTGTCAGGCCTCGTTTTGCCTTGTTTTATTAAGGACGCGAGGGGACAGGACACACACTGCCCGCTACACCCCCAAACCTGACCTACATCGCCAGGGCCGTGAACGGTAGCGGAAGGCTCTCCACCTGCCCTGTGCCCAGGAGCTAATCCTACCTCACGTATATTCTTCTAGTTCAGACGCCAACGCCGAAGGCCGCCTTGGAGTCCACTAATCTTTACGTCCAGGCTTTCCTTTCTTTTTGAAAACGAAGAAAAAGTACTTTCTGAAGGACACGGCGGACAGGGGGGATCGAGTCCGGCACTGAACCAGAAGGACGCGGTTTCGTCATCCTCCACCCTCCAGCTGCCTAATGACGGTGAGGATGCATCGTCCACCCGAAAGGAAAGCGTAAAAGCGCCCCGGAACCTCAAGCGTACGGACGGTGCCGTGAAACCCAAGAAATCCAGCCCGGCTTTAGAAAGAAAAACACAAAGAGAGCCAAGCGACCGCGGCGCGGGCTCCCCCCCCACCCCACCCCCCCGGCGCCGGTCCGCGGCGCGGAGCCCGCCGGCCCTCCCGGCCTCGCTCCCTACCTCGCGGGCGCTCAAGCCCCGGCACCGGCTCCTTCCCGCCCGAGGGGCGCACCAGGCCTCCGCCGACGCCGAACCGCACGCTCCGCGCCTCCCGCAGCCGACCGGCGAGCTCGGGCCGTCCGGCAGGAAGCGGCTCACCGCGCAGCCGCCGCGGCCTCCAACCGCCTGCCGGCGGAGGGGAGCTGGGCCGCCCCGGACGCGCCCACCGGGGCCCGTCGGCGGCCGGCGGAGGCGAGCCTGGGCGGCGCGGCGCGGCGGCCGGGGAGGTGAGTCGTCCCGGGCCTCTGCCCGCCCCTCGGGTGATCGCGGCCCTCCCGGCAGCCCCGCCGCCGCGCCGCCCGCCCCCCCCCCGCCCCGCGCCCGCGGCGGCGCGAATGGAACGGTCCGGCGGGGGGGATTGTGGGAGGCGCACGCGCGAGGGGCGGAGGGCATGTGGGGGGGCGGAGGAGGCGGCGGCGGCGGCGGCCGTGGCGGCGGTTGGTGGCCGTGGGGGCGGGGAAGGGGGGGGGAGGAAAGAAGAGGCGGTGGAGGAGGAGGCCGGGGCTCGCGCCGCCGAAGGTACGCGTGAGGGCCCGCGCCCGACCGTCCTGACAGGGGCCGCGGGGGAGCGGGGGGCCGTGCGAGCGGGCGCCCCCGAGCGAGCGCGGACGGGCCGGCGGGCGCGCCAGGCGGCCGAAGGCGGGGGTTGGTGGGAGAGCGAGCGACGAGCCCGGAGCCCGTCCGGCGCGTGCGGGCGGGCGTGCGCGCTCCGCCGCCCGAGTCGGGGGCGGGAGGGGGCGGGGGGGGGCGCGGGGAGGGCCTGGGAGGGGAGGTGGGGGGGGCACGAGGCGCCCTTCGCTCGCGCCCGCCCTCCCTCCCGAGCAGCCGCCGCCGCCGCCGCCGCCGCTCTGCCGCCGCCGCTCCCGCCGCCATTTTGGGTTCGCTTTGCGGAGGGGGAGACGATCCCCGTCTCGGTTGCGGGACCGCCTCCCCTCGGTGGCCCCCGCTCGGCCCCACGCCTTTCCCTTCTCCTCTCTCGCGTCTCCGCCAGTCCGCTCCCCCGCCGGCCGCCTCCTGACAGGCGGCAGGGATCCGCCGCGGACCCGGGGAAGCGGAGGAGCCTGCTGGCGGCCGCCCCCCTTCCCCACTTCCCTGCACTCTCATCTCGCTCGGCCTCGGCCTCTGACACGGTGAGCACAACCGCCTGCGGAGGCCTCGGGCCTAAGTGCTCCCGGAGCGGCGCGGTCCCCGGCGGCCCGGGAGCCACTGTCACCTCCCGGACCTGGACCTCCGGGAGAGCGGCGGGCGGGGTGGGGGAGGGGCGCGAGGCAGGGGATCCTGAGCGGACCGGGAAGTCCCTCCCGGCGGGGGGCGGGGGGAGGGGGGGGAAGGGGTGTCCCTGACGGGCGGGCTCCGGGCCTGGGGGGGAGGGGGCGGGAAAGTCGGCGCGGGGAGGCGGAGTCGGCTGCGCCCCTGACAGGTTAGTTGGCGCGTCGGGGAGGCGCGACGGGAGCATCCCCCCCCCCCCGTCGGGTCGGCGTCCGCGGCGGGAGAGGGGGCTCTGCGGAGGGTCGCTTGCGGGCGGGGCCGGGGCCGCGGTGCCCCTGAGGCGCGCGGCGGTGCGTGGGAACGAGCGGGAGACCCCCCCCGCCCCCGGGTCGTAAGTTTGAGGACTGTGCCCGGGTAGTTTGTGCGGGGTCTGGGAGGCAGGTGGTGTTCCGGGGTGCAGCGGCTGTGGCGGCGTGTGTGCGCAGGGCAGGAGAGTGGGAACGCGTTCCGGAAGACCCTGCTTGTGCTCGTGGCGGGGTCACGGAGTTCCCCTTCAAGTCACCTTCTTTTCGAGACGAAATTCGGGGTGGCCCCGTCGGGCGGATGTGCGTGTCTGTGTCAGAAATCGGGAGCGCGTCGGAGCTCGGGAAGGAGGAGTCGTGGCGGGGTTTTTTACGCGGCGCCACACGTGCCCGTGGGGTCGGGGGTGGGACGAACCTGCCGGGGCCGCCTGTGGTCGTCGGGACGGCCCGTTCGTCTGAGTAGGGGGAACGGCGTAAACGCGAACACCCGCCGTGTCTGCCGCGAGGGTACAGGGAAGGGGTGGGCTTTCCGCTGGCCCGAGGTGGTAGTAACACGTCGCGCGGAGCGAAGCTTCCCGGGTCCTCGCAGTACTTTTTCTGTTCCTTTGTGATCCTGCCCCTCGGGGAAGATGGTGGGGAAGGTGTTTTCTCCCGTCGTGCAAAGTAGGAAGTCGAGGCCGAAAGAGATGCTCTTGCAAGGTCACGCTTTCCCGTGGTGGCGACGTTGGGACTGTGGCTCCAGGCGCGCGGCTGCTTGCCCGCGGAGGGCTTGGGGCGCAGGCCCCGCCGCGCTGGGAAGAGGGGCCTGTGTGGCCGCGGGCGTCCGGTGGACCTCGGGCGCGCGGAGCGTAGGGTGTGCGGCCGGGAGGGCTGTGCGCAGCGGGCGTCCGGGACCGTGGTCCTGGCTTACGGAGGAAGCAGGGCGTTCGTGACACTTCAGGCTCTCGTGGCCTGGGCTTGTACCGGGGTCGCCGTCTGGGGGCTGACGGCTCGACTCGATCTAGGCAGAAGGAGCTTCCTTCCCTGGCTCAGCGGGTATTTATCGAAGAATTCCTCAGTAAACGCTCCCTGTCTTGGGGTGGGACTCAGTGACCCTGTGGACACAGCCTGGGTGCCTCTGAGCGGACTTGCCTGGACCGCCGTGGGTGTTTCGGGCCAGCCAGGCAGGCAGACCAGCGTGGAGCGGAGGCCCCAAAACTTCCCTGAAAAGTCTGTTCGGTTTGCAGGGAAGTTAGACATCCGGGCATTTTCCTACGGAAGGCTCTAACCCGAAAGGGTGGCAAGCTTGCGATGCCGGGTGCCTGGCTTCGCATTTTCTTCTGGCATTCGTGAACTAACTGTTTTGGGGGATCTGGGAGTCGCTGCTGTACGTGCCCGTGGAGTTTGGAACTTTTGGGTTGGGCTGAGGGAGGTCTTCCAAATGCTGATTTTGCAGTAAGGGCCCCCCCAGTGAATACGAGGGGAAAACTCTTGAACCTAAGCTAGCGTGGCTCTATGTCTGGAAAGTAGCATGTTTTCGATATGCTAGATTAGCAGGTCTCTAAAGTCTTTTGGGGTCGCATATCCTTCTGAGAATTTGATGACAGACCCTGACTGTTAAATGAGCGTAAGTGCAGTCACACTATGCACACCATGTCAGGAACTTACATTGTGACGAAGTAGAACCTTTTTATATTTAGGTCTCATTTGAAGCCCTTTTAAAACCGAGCTTTGTTTGGAGATGAAGATGTTGGTGTGAATTTAAGGTGACAGATTGTGTGACACTTTTTGAGCATGCTGCGAGTAAGGACAGCTTTCAGGTCGTGTCTTTTCATTTTATTCTTTACAAACTCATTTTTGCAGTGTTTGTATAGGATTCTGAATTAGGTGGTAAGAAAATATGTCAACAAAAATACATAGCTTTATTCTTTTTCATTATCTTTTTATTCTTGAACTCCTCTCTTCCCAGTTTCGCATTGGGTCCGAGGCTTTTGAAGCTCATTCCTTGGAGTTTATCTTACTTATAACAAACATTGACTTAATTATACGTAGGAGACACAAAGGTGAGTAAGAACGTGCTCTCAGTCCTTGAAGAGATTCGTGCAGTTGAAGCGAAGGTTGGTATGATGGTGGTGGCTTTCCAAAGGGCGAGGAGGAGGGAGGAATGTTCCCAGAAGTTGAGGATTCATGACTTAATTGCAGAGTTTTTGCCATCACTAATTCGCAGGAAGCGGTACTCTTCCTGCTGTCTGCGGGACTTTGTAGCTATCGAGTGTGTTTTGGTATCACCTGGTGTTCTTGGCCGAAGGCTCTCTGGTTTGAAAACCAGGCATACTTGGGTCGTATTCCTGATCTTGTTTCCGATGTATTTCTGTAGTGAGTTCGTAACAAAGGTCTTAATGTCATTTTGGGGTATTCATGCATCCAGAAAACACTTACTGGGGAAAAAATGCACTTGGTCTTAGACGAAAGGCCAAGAAGCTTCTGGGGTAAAACGCAGTAGCTATTTGATAGACTACCCGTGAATTGAGTATTGGAAATTTAAAATAATTACTGAATTTTTAAAAAATGTTTTCGATGTTTGTTTATTTTTGAGAGAGAGAGAGTGGGGGATGGGCAGACAGAGAGGGAGACGCAGAATCTGAAGCAGGCTCCAAGCTCTGAGCTGTCAGCACAGAGCCCAACGCGGGGCTCGAGCCCATGAACTAGGATATCATGAACTGGACACTTAACCGACTGAGCCACCCAGGTGCCTCTCGCACCCCCCCCCCCCTTTTTAAATAATTACTGAATTTTTAAAAATTTTTTTTTTTTTCAACGTTTATTTATTTTTGGGACAGAGAGAGACAGAGCATGAACAGGGGAGGGGCAGAGAGAGAGGGAGACACAGAATCGGAAACAGGCTCCAGGCTCTGAGCCATCAGCCCAGAGCCCGACGCGGGGCTCGAACTCACGGACCGTGAGATCGTGACCTGGCTGAAGTCGGACGCTTAACCGACTGCGCCACCCAGGCGCCCCTAATTACTGAATTTTTAATAGAACAAGAAATTCAGAGAGTGTTTGGATAGCACAGATCACGGGACTTGGTAAGGTAAGGAAAGGTCTGGAGAAAAGCGGTTTGATTATCCCTTCTCTTCATTGTCATGGCCTGTGTGTTGTGTAGATTTGTGAGGAGTTTAATATTTTCTCTAATTTTTAACTTGGGTAGTAGATTGTGGGTTTTTAAAATAACGTTACATACATGTGTGTCTTGTTAATCTGTGCATATAGTTCAATATGTATTTAGTCTTATACATATGAGATAGTTTGTAATTTAAAAAATAATGCTTGTAATAATTGCAGATTATTCAGGATCTTTGAGGATCAAGAAATGAAAGCAATCTTCACGGCATAGTCTTGAGCTGTGTTCTGAAATATGGAGCATGACTTCCCTGTCTTGCTAGGCATTGTGTCTTTGCGCTCTCGCAGGACCATTTGAGGTTCTAGTCGTTGTCTTCCATACCTCACGAATAAGTGACCGTGTTCAGTCCTGCCAACATGATCTGGCTGTACACAGTAGAGAAGTTTTACCATATGTGTGGGTGATGCATCTCTGGTTAAAAATTTCATATTGCTGCCTGGGATTTTTAAAGGTGCATATAGTCTTACTGATGTCTGCTGTGAAGTCCACTTTATGCCAACCCTTCCAGAAGCGTAACATATCTCTCTTTTTTTTAATGTTTATTTATTTTTGAGAGAGACAGACAGACAAAACGTGAGTGGGGGAGGGGCAGAGAGACACACACACAGACACACACAACGCACACACACACACACACACACAATCTGAAGCAGGCTCCAGGCTCTGAGCTGTTGACACAGAGCCCGACATGGGGCTCGAACCCATAAACTAGGATATCATGACCTGAGCTGAAGTTGGACACTTAACCAGACTGAGCCACACAGGTGCCCTGAGGGATGACATACCTTAAACCTGGCTGCCATAAAAGAGGGAAATGAAAGTAATTTTTGTTTTATTTTGAGATATTTTGCTGGTTTTTTCAAATTATTTCTTGAAAAATATTTTGTTTATATTTTGTGTGGGGAGGTTAGCTTTTTCGTACTGACGATTTGTCTTCTTAGTGATAACTGTCAATCTTACATTTCATGTTTTAGAAATGAGTATTTTAGTGACTGCTACATTGGGGGTGGTTAATGGCAGTGTGAGGTTGACACAACATAATTATGGATTTAAGAGATGACAGAAATTTGATAACCTTGTTTTTTCAAGAGTTGTATTGCTTTCATTGAACATCTATTTTCACTGAACATCTAATCTATAAAATTTTATTTTAGCATTAATTTTTTTTGCTTTTCATTGTTTTTATTTATTTTTTTTAGAGAGAGAGAGAACCTTAAGCAGGCTCCACGCTTTGCATGGAGTCCGACACAGGGCTCAGTCCTGGGATTATCTGGGATTATCACCTGAGGTGAAATCAAGAGTCAGATGCTGAACTGACTGAGCCACCCAGGTGCCCCTGCTTTTCATCATAGTTTTTAGTCATTTGCTCTTAGACATATGCAAGTTGATGACAGGATTGTATGTGTACCTTTTCCCATTTTATTTGTTTCATTTTTTAAATGTAGGAAGTTTCAAACATAACAAAAATGAAGAGAATTAGTGTAGTGAGTCCTCATGTACTCAACATCCAGCTGCAACAGTAACCCGTACGTACCTAGCTATCACACTGTCCCCATCTGCGACCTCTCTGCCTTCTTCCCCGCTTTGTTTATTTTGAAACAAACCTTTCAGATATTATATCATTTCGTTCATAAATATTTCAGTGTGTGCGTTCTTTTTACACTTAAATGGGGAATTATTTCTTCATAGTTAGGTTTATATAACTTTTTAAATAAAAGTATCTGATAAGTGGAATTAAACTACTTCTAATCTCTTTTACCTGTCAGTTGTGATTCCCTCTGCAAACTATTAGAAATGAATGGCGTAGAATTCACCTCACTGCTTTTAGATGTTTGCGTTGAAAAATGCGTGAACAGTTTCTGTGTTTGCCAGAAAAGCTTATCAGCTTTTTTCTAATGTACAAAGTGAGAAATAATGTGTCTCTTGTAGTCTTTTTTTTTTAAGTCATAGTGACAAGACGCTAAAAAATGTTTTTGTGTTCTTGTTCTTGATTTTCTAACTGGACCCAATTACTGCAAAGAAATCCAATGATAACTGGTAATGTTGAACAGGAGCCGGAATTGGTCTAAAATCCGACTTAAAGAGTATAAAATAACATTATTTTGAATTTTGAAATTCTGATTGTGGACATTTGAAAGTCCATACCATTGCTTCAGTTGTTAAATACGAATCATGGTACGGAGCATAATAATCATGATGAGTAGAAACACTGTAGAAAAAGAAAGTAAATATTCCTGTTAGGAAGATAAATCAAAGTGTTGAGATTTGAAGTAATTGTGAGTAAAGTAAAATTTAGCCTTCTATAAAACACTGACACTTATAATTATGAATGTGAATGCTATCTCTAGTGAAACTTTGGTTAACTTATCTTTTGTTACATCTTATGTTATAGTCCCATAGGAAATAAATCATTAATCTTTGACGTAATCTTGCTTTACCTTTTTTTCTATCTTTTCCACACTTGACATTAAGTCATTCTTCTCATTCAGTTTTATTTGTCCTGATACCACAGGTGGACTTTTGTTAGATTAGAAAGTAACTATATTGTTGGCTTCTTAGTATAAATGATACTATTTAGAATATGAAGGACACATTACTTATGGTAAGGTTTCTTTTTTTTAAGTTATTTATTTTTGAGAGAGAGAGAGAGAGAGGGAGAGCAAGTGGGAGGGGGCAGAGGGAGAGAGAGAGAGAATCCCTAGCAGGCTCTGCACCCCCCAGTGGTGAGGCTGATGTGGGCTTGAACTCCCAAACCCCGAAATCATGACCTGAGCTGAATTCAAACGCTAAACCAACTGAGCCACCCAGGTGCCCCTAATAAGGTTTCCTAAAATTCAGCACTGCTGAAAATGAAAGCACCAGAATTTAAGTGTTTACTAATACAAGAAGCCTCCATTCTTTGAATGGAGAGAATTTAAAAGATTATCTTTGAGGGGGGCCTGGGTGGCTCAGTCGGTTAAGTGTGCGACTCTTTTGGCTCAGGTCATGATCTCAGTGGTTTGTGAGTTTGAGCCTTGAGTTGGGCTCTGAATGACAGTGTGGAGCCTGCTTGGGATTCTCTCTCTCTCCCTCTCTCTCTCTGCTCGCATGTGTGTGCGCTCTCTCTCTCTCTTTCAAAATTACTAAACATATATGTATGTTTCATATATATATATATGATTGTCTTCGAAAGAAGAAACAGCTGACAGCTGAGAAAATGGAGTGAATCAATCATGCATAGTAATTAGTGGGTGAACAGTACTATAGTATAAAGGCCTTCAGAGAAGATTGGAGGATGTAAATCGCAAGTATAGTTTACATCAGGCTAAGTGATCACATACGTTGGGAAGTTAAAATTTAGACATAGAAGCACATTAAAGAAAAAAGAGCAATTGGGGCCCCTGGGTGGCTCAGTCGGTTGGACGTCTGACTTCGGCTCAGCTCATGATCGCGCGGTCCGTGGGTTCGAGCCCTGCGTCGGGCTCTGTGCTGACAACTCAGAGCCTGGAGCCTGTTTCAGATTCTGTGTCTCCCTCTCTCTCTGACCTTCCCCCATTCATGCTCTCTCTCTGTCTCAAAAATGAATAAACGTTAAAAAAAAAAAAAAAAAAGCAATCACTTTGAAACTACAGGGAGAGATTTTTTAAGTTTGTTTATTTTGAGAGAGAGAGAATCCTAGCAGGCTCTGCAATGTCAGCAAAGAGCCTGATGTGGGGCTTGAACTCACAAACCGTGAGATCATGACCTGAGTGGAAATCAGAAGTCAGATGCTTAACTGACTGAGCCACCCAGGTGCCCCAAAAGGGAGAGATTTAAGTTAATTTTGTGTGTGTGTTTAAGGGAAAAAAATTACAAAACTGTAGATAAAGCCAAGGTTTAATTCTGTTTAACAAGTATTCTTTCTGTTCATCTGTCATTCAACCAACATTTTTCAGTGCTTATTTCATTTCCATTTCTGTATTTAGGTGTTGGGAGAAGAGAAGACTTTTTTTTTTTTTTTCCTGCCTCAAAGTAGTGAATCTAGAAAGATCAACATCTTGTTAACAAATTACAATATGCAGTGTGATACATTTCTCCCAGGTAGAGAAGGGAGAAAGTTATTAGATCTGTGGAGGGAGAGGAAAGGTTAAGGATAGCTTCCTGCAAGGGGGAGGAACCAGGTCTTAAAGGATAGATATGAGTTATTCAGTAAGGCTTAGAGGGGGTGCTCTCGGCAGGAAAGATATGTGCACAGACGTGAAAATGGAAATAACATAGCAGAATGAGTTCCGGGGACTGTAATTTGGATCAGTATACTTTCCGCCTAGTCTCCTGTGACTTCTTGTGTCTCCAGTACTATGTTAGGTTGGGTTTCGTGCTTCGAGGTCATCAGCAAAACGAAGATGGAGCCGTGTTCTGTACACTCTGCCTAGACAAAATAGTACTATATCATTACTGTTAATTTCTAACAAAGATGAAAGTCAAGAAAACAATGATGTTTTAGTTACTCGGAAACTTTTACTAGAATATACTTGTTCAGCATTTTAATCAAGCGTTGATTATATGTCCAGCCAAATGAAAAAATTGTATAATTGCTTTTCTTAACAATGAACAAGTCTTCCAGCTCCACATTGGTATATTTCCCTTCAATTTGTTGAAAATCCCAAATAGTGATTAAGATCATGGACTCAGAAATCGGATTGACTAGGCTCAGATCCCAGTTTGCTACTTACTGTGTAATCTTTAGCAAAACACTTACAGTCCTTGGTTTTCTTGACTGTAAGATGACGATAATACTTATAGCATAGGATTGTTGAAAGATTGTGCTAGGTAATGTGTGTAAAGTGCTTAGCGTAATCTGTGTCGTACAGCAGGTGCATAATGTAGATTTGCTGTTAGTATTAATTTCTCTTATTTATTTCCTGAAAAGAGAAATTTTTTTAGCAAAGCAAATGACCTCCCTTATGTGTATTGCCTATAGGAGGTAAGACTATGCAAAACACGTTTTTGAAAGTGTATTAAACAACTTCCTTACATGTATACGTGTTTTTTTCTAATTCTCACTTTATCTTATTTTCCTTACGTATGGATTCTACTTTTATATTTTCCCACTTAACTCCAGGCGAGGCTTTTTTTTTTTAAGATTTTATTTTTAAGTAATTTCCACCCAATGTTGGACTCGAACTTCGAACCGCGAGATTAGAGGTCGCATGCTCTACTGACCGAGCCAGCCAGGCACCCCCAGACTAGGCTTTGTGTTTGGCTGCTGCTTCTTACCAAGTCAAGGATTCTCTCCATAGTGCACAGGAATATATCTTCACTGAAGTGTGAAGTTTTTGGGGCAGAGAGCCTTAAGTCTTTGAACTGAATTGGGTTTAGTTAGGACAATTCTCTTCTTAAAGCTGACCAGCACTTTGTTTTTTTAGGAGGCCAGTGTATCCTTCTAAAGCAGAACCCATTGTTTTCACTAAACCACCTAATTTCATTCAGAAACAGGACCAACGTATATTTAGTGAGTGCTTATTGTGTGCCAGGCACTAGGATACGGTGATGAGTGACCAAAATAAGGTCCTTGGGTATTTTAACTTTCCTTTTCCAGAACAAGATCAGTACTGCTGTAATATGTGCTGCTCCCATCATATTACATGTGGTTCAAGCAAGGTGTAGTGGAGATTTCTGAAAGAATGTCTTGGGGTATGATTATTTTATGCCAGGGCAAGTCAGGTCTAGGAAAAAAATCTCTTCCTCTTGAGGATCCTTATTGTGTGTCTGTGTTTTATCCAAGCAGTCCATTGGACATTTAGTCCTCTGGGATATCAGTGGCTTAAGTCTTCCATTCAGAGTCAAATAAAAACTGAAACCAGCATTTCTTTAAATTTTT